>NC_046158.1:78041441-78395902 GCF_011064425.1 Rattus rattus | reverse complement strand
TGCATTGTCGCCAAGGAATTTCCGTCTGGTCAGAACATTTTAGCTCTGAACCAAAGGCTTGCACTGAACACACCAATTCTTTCTCAAAGAACTCTCCCCAAAAACCCAGCAGTTCTCCATCTCCTCTCCATCTCATGGGCCCATCAAGCAGTTCTGTTTCATCGTTCAAGATCAGTTAAAGATCACTCTTTCAAATGATTCTTCAGCTGAGACTGGGTTCTCCACGAACAGCTCTCTAACCACTGTTTCGATCTGTCCTTCGCTCAGATCCTGCACCACCTGAAAGGCATGTTCAGAGTTCATGAACCTGTTCACTAAGGAAGTCTGTTGCCTCTTTTCTGTAATTACTTCTCATTGTTTATGAATAATTGTTTCATGAAGACTCGGTTTTTGCTGGTAACCTCTTTCTTCGTTTACAAGGTGAATGGGAATGTTTGTTTATCTGATTTACCTTTGGTACCTGGTAGCCTTCTGCAAAAATTGTCCATTCTCTCCAGATTTTCTTGCTCGTTGAGTAGTTTTTGTACGTGATCTGATCTTTTTCACTTTAGTTTCTGCTGTTATATCTCCTTTCTCATTCTACCTTGATCATTTCATATTCTGTGCTCGGTTACTATTATGGTTTATTCACTTGTTGATCTTCAGTTAGTCAGCCCTTGTCTTGCTCGTTCTGCTCGGTTTCAGCCTGGCCTGCCGCTTCCTCCTCTGGGCTTTCCGTTTCTCAGCTTTCAGGCAGTGCCGCCCAAGCCGCCAGCGCATGCTCCTCCAGTTCTTTCAGTCACACAGCTTTCATTGCATCATAGTTTCTTTCCCCAAAGTCTTTAATTCCTTCATTTTCCACATCTTCTTGAGTGTATTTTGGTAGATTTTTCTGATGACATAGCGTCCTTTCATCGCTTATACTTTTGGCTGAAAGCTGACCAGCTTTCTGGATCAGCTGGAAAGCTTTTCAGCCTTTGTTCACGAAGTGCACTTGCATGCTGCAGCCACGCACTCAGTCTGTTAGTTCATGTCTCTTTACTGGCAACTGAGTCCATGGATGCTGGAGACATGGGCAGCCAGTGGCTGTAGTGCCTCCTGTCCTGCCAAGACCGAAACCCCAGTGAACATGATTGCTGGGGAGGGCGTAATGGGGAGGATGCCAGAGGGAATACAGCAGCCACGAGAGTCTGCAGGCACTTCAGCGGCTTGAGTTTCGGGACTGACAGGCAAGATCAAGCTGGGTGACTTGCCTGGTGGAATCGATTGGCACGCCCAGTTTCAGTCACCTGCACTCCTGCCTGCAGTTTCTGCTCAGACTGCAAGAGACCACTTCCCTGAGGCTGCAGAGCGAAGAGACCACTGTCACGTTGCCTCACCACATCTCTGCTCTGCAGGACAGGCCTCTGGGTCTGCACACCATCGAACCTGAAGGAAACAGACCTGTCTTCCTGACTCTGTCTCAACAGAAATCAAAAACTTTCCTACACACAATGGCACACACACACTCCACACTGGTCATCAGGCCGGGTTCAACAGGTACAGTCAATCCCATGCGTGTTTTAGGCCGCAGGTCCGATAACGTGAGTGGATTATTTCATCTTTCTGTACCTTGTTGAGGTCTATTTTTGACCAATTATATGGTCAATTTTGGAGAAAGTACCATGAGGGAGCTGAGAATAGTTGGTATATCCTTGCATTAGGTAGAACGCTCTATAAATATCCTTTAAGTCCATTTGGCTCATGACTTCTCTTAGTCTGTCTACGTCTCTGTTTAATTTCTGTTTCCATGATCTGTCCATTGATGAGAGTGGGGTGTTGAAGTCTCCTACTATTATTGTGTGAGGTGCAATGTGTGTTTTGAGTTTAGTAAGGTTTCTTTTTTTACGTATGTAGGTGTTCTTGTATTTGGGGCATAGATATTTAGGATTGAGAGTTCATCTTGGTGGATTTTTTCCTTTGATGAATATAAAGTGTCCTTCCTTATCTTTTTTGATGACTTTTAGTTGAAAATTGACTTCTATTTGATATTAGAATGGCTACTCCAGCTTGCTTCTTCCCACCATTTGCCTGGAAAGTTGTTTCCCAGCCTTTCACTCTGAGGTAGTGTCTGTCTTTGTCTCTGAGGTGTGTTTCCTGTAGGCAGCAGAATGCAGGGTCCTCGTTGCGTATCCAGTTTGTTAATCTATGTCTTTTTATTGGGGAGTTGAGGCCATTGATGTTGAAAGATATTAAGGAATAGTGATTATTGCTTCCTGTTATATTCATATTTGGATGTGTTATGTTTGTGTGCTTTTCTTCTCTTTGTTTTGTTGCCAAGACGATTAGTTTCTTGCCTCTTCTTGGGTATAGCTTGCCTCCTTATGTTGGGCTTTACCATTTATTATCCTTTGTAGTGCTGGATTTGTAGAAAGATACTGTGTAAATTTGGTTTTGTCATGGAATATCTTGGTTTCTCCATCTATGTTAATTGAGAGTTTTGCAGGATACAGTAGCCTGGGCTGGCATTTGTGTTCTCTTAGGGTCTGTATGACATAAGTCCAGGATCTTCTGGCCTTCATAGTTTCTGGCGAAAAGTCTGGTGTGATTCTGATAGGTCTGCCTTTATATGTTACTTGACCTTTTTCCCTTACTGCTTTTAATATTCTTTCTTTATTTTGTGGGTTTGTGTTTTGACTATTATGTGACGGGAGGTGTTTCTTTTCTGGTCCAATCTATTTGGAGTTCTGTAGGCTTCTTGTATGCCTATGGGTATCTCTTTTTTTAGGTTAGGGAAGTTTTCTTCTATGATTTTGTTGAAGATATGTACTGGTCCTTTGAGCTGGGAGTCTTCACTCTCTTCTATACCTATTATCCTTAGGTTTGATCTTCTCATTGAGTCCTGGATTTCCTGTATGTTTTGGACCAGTAGCTTTTTCTGCTTTACATTATCTTTGACAGTTGAGTCAATGATTTCTATGGAATCTTCTGCTCCTGAGATTCTCTCTTGCATCTCTTGTATTCTGTTGGTGAAGCTTGTATCTACAGCTCCTTGTCTCTTCTTTTGGTTTTCTATATCCAGGTTGTTTCCATGTGTTCTTTCTTGATTGCTTCTATTTCCATTTTTAATTCCTTCAACTGTTTGATTGTGTTTTCCTGGAATTCTTTCAGGATTTTGTGTCTCCTCTCTATGGGCTTCTACTTGTTTATTTATGTTTTCCTGGAATTCTTTCAGGCATTTTTGCGATTCCTCTCTGTAGGCTTCTACTTGTTCTCTAAGGGAGTTCGTCATGTCTTTCTTGAAGTCCTCCAGCATCATGGTCAAATATGATTTTGAATCTAGATCTTGCTTTTCTGGTGTGTTTGGATATTCCATGTTTGTTTTGATGGGAGAATTGGGCTTCGATGGTGACATGTAGTCCTGGTTTCTGTTGCTTGGGTTCCTGTCGCTTGCCTCTCGCCATCAAATTATCTCTAGTGTTACTTTGTTCTGCTATTTCTGACAGTGGCTAAACTGTCCTATAGGCCTGTGTGTCAGGAGTGCTGTAGACCTGTTTTCCTCTCTTTCAGTCAGTTATGGGGACAGAGTGTTCTGCTTTCGGGCGTGTAGTTTTTCCTTTCTACAGGTCTTCAGCAGTTCCTGTGGACCTGTGCCTTGAGTTCACCAGGCAGGTCACTTGCAGCAGAAAAGTTGGTCTTACCTGTGGTCCCGAGGTCAAGTTCGCTCGCGGGGTGCTGCCCACGGGCTCTCCGCGGTGGCAGCAACCAGGAAGATCTGCACCGCCCCTTCCGGGAGCCTCTGTGCACCAGGGTTCCAGATGGATTTTGGTGTTTTCCTCTGGAATCAGTAATGTGTGCAGAGAGCAGTCTCTTCTGGTTTCGCAGGCGTGTCTGCCTCTCTGAAGGTTTTAGCTCTCCTCCCACGGGGATTTGGGTGCAGAGAACTGTTTATCCGGTCTGTTTCCTTCAGGTTCGGTGGTGTCTCAGGCAGGGCTCCTGCGCTCCTGGACCCTCCCCACCGGAACCCAGAGGCCTTATACAGTTTGCTCTTGGGCCAGGGATGTGGGCAGGGGTGGGCAGTGTTGGTGGTCTCTTCCGCTCTGCAGCCTCAGGAGTGCCCACCTGACCAGGCGGTGAGGTCTCTCTCCCACGGGTCTTGGGAGCAGAGAGCTGCTGCAGGCCGGGATCCGCGGGTGTGGGACTTCCGGTAAACACAGGACGTGCCCGGTCCTAGAGGAATTCTGCCTCTGTTTGTCGATTCCACCAGGCAAGTCACTTGCAGCAGATAAGTTAGTCTTACCTGTGGTCCCGAGGCTCAAGTTCGCTCGCGGGGTGCTGCCCACGGGCTCTCCGTGGTGGCAGCGACCAGGAAGTCCCCCTCCCCTTCTTAATGGGTGTTCCCCTCCCCATCCTCCCCCCATTGCCGCCCTCCCCCCAACAATCATGTTCACTAGGGGTTCAGTCTTAGCAGGACTAAGGGCTTCCCCTTCCACTACAACCACTATTTCTTAATATCTCTTAACATCCATGGACTCAATTCTCCAATAAAAAGACATAGACTAACAGACTGGGTACGTAATGAGCACCCAGCATTTTGCTGCATACAGGAAGTGCACTTCAGTGACAAATATATACACCACCTAAGATTAAAAGGCTGGAAAAACTTTTCCAAGCAAATGATCCCAAGAAACAAGCTGGAATAGTCATTCTAATATCAGCTTTCAACCAAAAGTTATCAAAAACGACAAAGAAGGACACTTCATAATCATCAAAGGAAAAATCTACCAAAATGCACTCTCAAATCTGAACATCTATGTTTCAAATACAAGGACACCCACATTCATAAAAGGAACTTTAATTAAGCTTAAAGAATACTTTAATAATACACACAATAATAGTAGGAGACTTATATACCCCACTCTCATCAATGAACAGATAATGGAAACAGAAACTAAACAGAGACACAGTAAAACTAACAGAAGTTATGAACCAAATGAATTTAACAGGCATCTATAGACATTTCATCCTAAAACAAAAGAATATGCTTTCTTCTCAGCACCTCATGGTATCTTCTCCAATACTGACCATGTAATCTGTCACAAAACAGGCTTCAATAGATACAAGAAGATTGAAATAATCCCATGCATCCTTATCAGATCACAATGGAATAAGGCTGGTCTTCAATAACAACAAAAAACGACAGAAAGCCCACATACAAATGGAAGCTGAACAACACTCTACTCAATGATAACTTGGTCAAGGAAGAAATAAAGAAAGAAATTAAAGACTTTTTAGAATTTAATGAAAATGAAGGCACAACATACCCAAACTATGGGATACAATGAAAGCTGTGCTAAGACGAAAACTCCTAGCTCTGAGTGCCTTCAGAAGAAACTGGAGAGAGCATACACTAACAGCTTGACAGCACACCTGAAAGCTCTAGAACAAAAAGAAGCAAATACACCCAAGAGGAGTAGAAGGTAGGAAATAACCAAACTCAGAGCTGAAATCAACCAAGTAGAAACAAAAAGGACTATATAAAGAATCAACAAAACCAGGAGCTGGTTCTTTGAGAAAATCAACAAGATAGATTAAACCCTTAGCCAAACTAACCAGAGGACACAGAGATAGTACCCAAATGATCAAAATTAGAATTGAAAAGGGAGATATAACAACAGAAACTAAGGAAATTAAAAAAAAAGATCAGATCCTATTACAAAAGCATATACTCAACAAAACCAGAAAATCTGGAGGAAATGGACAATTTTCTAGAAAGATACCAGGTACCAAAGTTAAATCAGGATCAGATAAACCATCTAAACATTCCCATTCACACTGTCTTAAACCTAGAGAAGGAAATGGGAAGAGGTTGCAAACCTCACCAAAAATGTCCATTTCTCAAAAGAAAAGCAATTTTAAACTAAAAAGACCAGAGTCTTGTAAGAAACAATTATTCATAAAAACAAATAGCCAGAAATGAATTATTACAAGAAAAAAAGAGGTATAGGAGGGTACCCTTCCTTATAGTGAGCAGGTTCATGAACTCTGAACATCAGCTTAGTTCCCATGCCTCTGTGTTCAAGTACATCATCCTTCCACCCAAATCTTTTCAGAGGTATGTCTCACCTTTGAATCAACACAAGGTTCCAGGTTAGTTACTCGCCTGATTTGTTCTGTGTCTATAAGAAGAGAATAGTAATCATTATTTCTTAAGTATCCTATATGTATGTCATGTGACACTGCCCCTGTCACCCATGCTCTGGATTGACAAGAAATTTAGGCAAGACTAGTATAACTTCAGAGAGAGTTAAGGGATCTGAACGAAAGGATGGGGAATTATTTCTGAATCAGAAACAGTGGTTAGAGGAAACTGTTCATTGGAAGAACCCAGTTATATCTCTAGCTACAGAAAGATCATTTGGTAAAGGAAAGAAGTGAGTGCTAGCTTGTGATCTTGAACAGAGTGAAGCAGGTAGCATACTCCATCCCTAGACTCTTCTTACTTTTCAGTTTTTTACTAATAATGTCTATCAGTCAACTGAACTGGGTACAAGAAGATAATAGGGCTTAGGTGATGGAGCCCATAGAAGTCAGCTACGTGGATACTGAGCAGGATGGAGAGGGGATGTCTATGAGGAGAGATGGAGAACACCCAGACTAACTTCTACACATATACTTTGCGTAGAATCACTTGGAATTTAGGTTCTGTCATATACTCTATATGACTAAGCAGAATATTTTATTTTTTTCTGGAAATTATTTCCTTCTTATGGATTATGGTATTAATTATCTATATCACATTAAAATGTTTTTAGGGTTCATGTAGAAAATTTATCAAAGAATCAGATATAGCCTCTGTTTAATAAACATTATTACTTTTCCTGGCCATTTTGTCTGCAGAAGGACAGTGCCATGTGATTTCAGAGACATTACTGCAGAGAAATATTATGAGCTCATATGCAGGAGGATGCCTTTTTAGGGAAGTTCTGATTAGAAGGGAAATCTGTCCTACAGCACTGGCTTCACAGTTTATCTCACCCTTGTCACAAGCCTGTTTCCATCTTTTTGAGAAGAGTATTTTGAGAAATCTCCTTCAAAGAAAAATAATTAGTTGTATTGACTAAGCTAAATGTACACTTTCCAATTTTAAGCCTTTTTAATTGGTTCATTTTAGAGCCCCAAAGCTACCTAAATGTTCTAAGGTTGTATTATGGTGACAGAAAAATTACCGAACCCTTCATGTAATCCTGAAATGAAAACTGCTCTCCACTCCCATTTGATGTTTTCCATACTGTGTGTGCTGCTTGACTCCCATGTTTCCCTTTCAAGATGATACATCTAATCCCCCAGCTTCTGAAAGTGTTGTGCTTGTCGGCTTCTAGTGTCTTCTTCTTTGGAAACTGACCTTGGCTAAAGAGAGACACCTCATCTTTCAGTGGCTGACCATCCTTTATGAAAAATTGGCTTCCTTGCTTCTGTTTGAAACCTCTCTAAAGGTTCACAGAAGCTCCTTGTCCTCTGTTGCATCCAAAAGATGACCTACTTTTGTGACTGCCTAGTAATTGACTCTTCTTCCTCCCATATGTGCATGATAGTAATACAATTAAACAGATTTTCTTAGAAATTTTTATCTTGTAGCCTATTCCAAGAGGCATACTTCTGGCAAACATTGGCCCCAAGAATCAGTATTTATAAACCTTCCTTCCAGTTAATTTATTACTTTGAATGATTACCAAACATTGAAATAAGACATAATTTAATGGGAATTTGTGTATAGGGTAATAAGCTTTTTGCCAAGGTCATGATTGACCTCTAGTACTAATAGCATGATCAGCTAAATTGGATGCAGCCATGTTTTTCCCCTCCTCATGTATGTTTGACCCATACTACATTCTCTGTCAGAGAAGTGTCTTTCTCAGATAGAGGAGAACTACACTTTAGCTTTATTGTGGTTGGGCTCACACAAAAGAATATTCCCTGGAACCAATTTCACTTGGCATTTTTTTTTACAATGCAATCATATATCCTGATGAACTGGTCCATAGGCACAAAAGCTCCATCTATTTTCTTTAAAGAGAACCTTTGAATTTGTGCCAGATTTTATAGTGTCAATGTATGCCTAGCATTCCTAGGATAGAAATGTCTACCGGAGTAACTCACAAGATGGTAGTGCTGTTGACTTGTAGCTTGGTAAAAATGTCTATTAAAACTTTTATATTAAGGGTCAGCAATGCTCTTGGAACCCAAAGTTGTTGGAGGCACTTGGTTGCCTTTGTCCAGCTAAGGGACAAGCAAGAGTACTTCAGCTTTACCAGCTGGCTGTAGCAGGTGTACCAGTAAGACAATTGCCCATGGTGAATACTTTAGAGTACAAGCTATGGGCCTTCCTCTAATGGTTCTAACTACACCACAATCCTGGCTTTTACAGCAATCTTCCAGGCTTTCAGGGAAGGTTCATACACAAGTAACAAATGGAGCTTTGTCCTGTGGCTATAAGTTATTCATTCTGTAATGATTTCCATAGGATACCTGTGCTCCTACACCATCATCAAGCTCAACACCTACATCATCATCAAGTGTATCCCATTTTAAATTGTAAGGCTAACATCTGAAAACAAGTTAGAAAATGTATGATCTCTCTCTCTCTCTCTCTCTCTCTCTCTGTTTGTGTGTGTGTGTTACTATAAAGTGTTATTTTGCAATGTGTTTCTTTGGAGCTCAACAGTAGGGAAGTTTCACTGGTTTGGCCCAAGAATGACACTGAAATAATCTGCAAGAGGATGAGGCTAGTGCTGGGAGGCAGACAGGTGCATTTTGCATGGTAGACTGAAGATGATGTGTCTAAATGGAGGAAGAACAAGCTACCTGCAGATCTCAAAAAGAAGAAATCCTGTGACATCTGTAAAACTCTTAAGGCTTTTCTCCTTTGTTCAATTACAAACATTGGCCTGTTATCTCCTTTAAAGTTTTGGTGAAATATAGATATGTATACTTGTATTTTAGAAACGGTATATAGTTTTAATGTAGTATTTAATTTATTCTTTGAGAATTTCATATATGCATACATGTATTTTGATATTTTTGACCTTCACTCTCTGCTACAACTCCTTCCTGATAACCCTTCCCAACATTCTTCTTTCAATTTCATGTCTTCTATTAAATATTTTATCAGCCAACTGAGTTTAATTAATACTCCACAATAATAGGTATGGCTCTACTCTCTGAAGCACAATCAATCTACCAGAGATTACAACTCTAAAGTAAACCAACTTTCCCTCCCTGAGCTGCCATTAACTGTCAGTACCTCCTCAACTAGAGATGGGGGAACCTGTTCCCATCTCTCACCCATGCTTGACTATCTTGATCTTGTGTGTATTTACGCAGACAACTGTGGCTGTCATGAGTTCATGAGTGCATTGGTCTTATTATGTCCAGAAGAGACTGCTTTTAGTTTGGTCCTTCCCAACCTTTGGAATTCCATAGACTACTTTGACCAGTTATGTATCTTTGAATAAACCACCCTCTGTATTAATCATCAGCTTCTCTGATGAGAATTGAAAGCCATACTAATCTCTGAGTATAAAAATACATGTTTAGAAGGTAGTTCTATAAAATGTCAGTTTAGGAAAACAATAGCTCTAGAATCTATAAACCCTCAAGTAATAGGGATTATAATAATAGACATGACTTTCTCCTATGTTCTGAGCCTTAAATCCAATCAGAAGACAGTTGATTACCTCTCACACCTATGTTACCATTACAGCCATGGGCAAATATTGCTAGAGTGGCCATTATTGTAGCTGGCATGACTTACAGGTGGATGAGACTGTTGAACACCTTTATTCCCTAGCAACATGCACAGTGCCTTCCAGGGTTATGAAAGCTCACCAGTAGAAGGAAGTTCACTGGTTAGTAGCAGGTTGGTTACTCCATGTTGTATGACCAAAGTAAGTGGAGTCTTCAGAAATAGGGTCTTACTATCACATTCTGATAGACAAAAATGAGAAATAAAAATAGTCTTCATTGTTATGGAGGACTATTATAAACTGTCATTCTAGTCCCCTTCTACATGGCACTCAGCCACAGCTGGAGCTTTAGCATCTGCAATTGAGTCAGGTCCTCATGGTCTGCTTCTGCCTGGGAATCTAGTCTACTGGTAGACTACAAACTTCTCTGTCTCCTAATGAGGGCCACGTTGGAGTGTGGAACCCAGAAGAAGGTGAGCTTAAGGTGAGAGTTTTCTTGGAAGCTAGGATATGCAGTTGTTCAGAGTCCATGCTTTAGAGGAGATAGGCAAAACCAGCTCACTGTAGAATGTGTTGGAAGAACAAGTTTAGATGATAGGGGAATTATACCAGAAAGCAACAGGCGTCTCTAGTAAAAATTGTGTTTGGACAGAACAGCTATGATTTTTCCAAGCTCACTGGATGGTTACTCCTTTTTAGTACTCAATGGTGTCCCATTTTTTTTGTGTGAGGATTCCAACCAATCAAAGGGGGGCATCCCACACATTGCACTGGGCTTTTTATATGGCAACTTGTGGCTTCTGGGAAGAGCATTATTCTCCAAGTAGAGTAACTCTAATCAACGCCCTCTCTCTCTCTCTCTCTCTCTCTCTCTCTCTCTCTCTCTCTCTCTCTCTCTCTCTCTCTCTCTCTCTCTCTCTCTCTCTGTGTGTTTTTAAATTCATAAACTGCTTGGTTTCAATATGACTTTTTTTGGACCAACCTTAATGTTACGTAAATTTAGATCTAACAGGGATCAGGTTAGAGGTAAGTATTTTCTAAAGAATCTTGAATGCAGCCAACTTCCAAGTTTGTTGGACCCATGTCAACTTGCATAATCCCCACAGGTCTCAGAGAGATGCTTTGATACCCCTGGCAGGTTTGACGAGTCAATTCAAATGTACACACTGTGACTAATATGGCCTATTAGACCAGGGCACAGATGGATATTTCAATCAGCAGGAAAGACACATTTCCATTTAGTATAAAAAACTCACAGGAGAACCATATTGTTGCTGAAAAACTTAAGTGTTCATCTAGAAATTGAACATGGTACAATTTGCATAAAATGATTAGGAAATCCATCATAGGCAAACCTAAAATGAAATGGAAGTTTCAGCCATAAAATTCCCGGGAGTCATATTCAAGGAGTTTGTGGTCATGGATGATCAAAGAGACAGAGAAGTGTGTGGTCTGCCAGTAGACTAGATTCCTAGGCAGAAGCAGACCATGAGGACCTGGCCCAGCTGCAGGTGCTAATAGCGTAAGTTCCTGTTGAAGTGCTGTGCCAAAGGTGAGGGAAATGATAGTTTATAGTGTAAGAAGCAAGCAAGCAGTGACAGGAAGAGGCTACTGGGTCCAAGGAAGACTGACAAGGACTACGTTAGAGTGTGGAACCAAGAAGAAGCTGAATTTAAGGTGAGGTGTTTCTTGGAAGTTCAGAAAAGCAGTTGTTCACGATCCATGCTACAGAGGAGATAGCCAAAAGCAGCTCACTGTGGAATATGTTGGAGGGACAGTTTTAAAATATAGGGGCATGGTACCATAAAGCAACAGAAGCATTTAGTAAAAACTATGCTTGAATGGAACAGCTATGCCTTTTTCTAAGATCACTGGATAGCTACTCCTTATATCTTCAAGCACTCCTTAACCACACAGTTTCTGTAGATATACTTGCTATTGATGGCAGGCAAGGTGTCCTAGAGACCATACAATTCCATCTAAATGGTTTATCTAATGATTTTCAAGTCACCAGCTTAGTAATAGAAGTGGATATAATTAGATTTTCACGACATCTTTCACTTTTCAAACTTTCCCATTGGTCCTTGGAATGCTCGGAGACCCATTTAGTTTGCATCTGTCTTCATTACTCTGGAAAGTGGTGAATCGCTGTGCTCCATTGGCTTCAGACTCCCTTTTAAAGTCAGATCAATATATTTAATGGGTTTTCAGAATGGGTGCTTATGATCAATGTGCATTATTTATCCCAGAATCATGCATGCGTATTCTTTCTGTAAGAATACTTTTAAGAGGCAACACACTCTAGGTATACATATAGGTAATATGCAAGATCAAGAAATTAATAATCAATAAATAAAATATTAAATTGTCCAGGAGATTAAGAAAAACATTTCTTCTTTCTCATTACTTTCTATAGTCATTGATTGTTTAACATTATTTCAAACAGATAAGTGTTAAGAAAAATAAAAGCATGGTGTACGCTTCTGTGAAATTATTTAACAATATATAATGATTTCATCAGGACTGCAGATTATTCTTAGGCATAATCAAAAGGAATAAAAAGTAAAATTGAAAATAACAAAAGAAAACCTAGAATGAGTGGCATTGCACACTAATTTTTGTTCATGAGCTTCCTAGCTGTCAAATCAAAAACAGAACAGCAGAAAAGGAGCCGTCATCTGTCTCTGTGATGAGAACTTGCAAACAGACTTTTGCTTGTACTAAAATCAGAATTGCATATATAGCAGTTAGAATTATGTGCTTTGGACTCAGTGGTAGAGTGCTTTTAAATTCTAAGTTTCTCTCTTAAAAGAGTAGCTTCCTGGGTTGACCAGTTTAACTCTTGGAACCTTAGTATCTTCGTCAGAAAATGGCCAGAGCAATGCCTATCCCTGTGGCAGCTAAAATGTTTAATGATAAAGTACACATGGAATACCTAAGTCCCGGACACATGGTGACTGCTCAATAGCTAACAGATGCAATGTCAACAACACAGAGAGACCACCTAGACAAAAACCATTTCTTGTGCCAGAGATGGAAAGTAAAGAATATAAGTGCTGTATTTCTTTTCAAATGATAAAAGGATAAACACATAATGTGTTATTTTCTCCCCAGAATATTTGTTAAGACAAACAAGAAATATGCAGTCAAGGATCTTTATAATGAACACCCACTTCTGATTTGTTTGGTAACCTTGTTTCAACAATGAGAGAAACAAAACATTTGATGTATCATCTTTTGTCAAGATGTTGCATTTTGAGACTGTTGTCTGGGCTTAGACTTAATATAGTGGTGTTTCTGGTTGAATCATTTAAAATTCTCGTGCTGGGGAGGTGGAAGGCTGCCTGCTGTTCTTGAAGAGTATCTGTATTTGGTTTCCAGCACCCACCCATACCATGGCTCACAACTGCTCATAACTTTAGCACTAAAGGATCTGATGCTTTCTTTACTACTGTGGACACAAGGCTTTCGTGTGGTGCGTATACATTCAGGCAGGCAAAACACATACACATAAAAATGTTTATCAGTAGAAAACTGAAAGTTGGAGGCATGGTTCATTCTTTCAAAACTAGAAGCCTTTCTCTGTGTGGACTGGTGTCTCCTGTGATGTGTTCATTGTATGTAAAAATATTCTGATGTTTCTGAACCTAGCATTACCTCTGCCTTCTGGAATCATTGCAAGTTCATGGAAGATCCAAGAAAGCTACTTCTAGGCTCCTTCCTTATATAGTTCTGCCATTAGAAGCAAGTTGTCGGGGGCGACATCTCATGCAAGCCTTGGAAGGAAGAAGGAGCCTAGAGTGTGTACTTCTGTGTCAGGTGCAGCCACAAGAGACTGTGAAAGGTGAGGGTTGAAGCAGCATTGGTTTCTTGAGTGTTTAAGCTGAATGGCCCTTATTTCTGACCCACAGTGACTCTTCCAGTGGCTGGATATGCATCTTGGCCTTTTATATAAACCAACTTGTAGAAGGAGAGAGTTCTCAGTTTCTCTGCCAAACATCTAAGAAGTCACACACGTGCCTTATTTTAAATGCAACAAAGTGATTTCACTCAAGCCTCTCAGCAACCCCATTGATGCTGTTATGTCATGAATGAAGGAATGGAATCTCAGGCAGTAACAATCTGATTGGGGCTCTAGCTGCATCTTTCTATATTTGCTACTTTAGCACTATTACTCTAGATGCCACTGAGCTAAGGAAAGTTAAAGAGTTTAATATGTTGGGGGGAAAGACAGTGTCTGAGAGGTTTGTGATAGAATAGGGTAGACATGAGTTTGGCAGTCTGGATTATGTTCTGAATCAGTCAAAGAAAACGACAGGGTTAAAGCCACTGCAGCAGTGAAGGGCAGGCTGATGGCAGCAGATTTTTAGATATCAAATAAAATATTCCCTTGACAATTGCAGAGCAAATGTAAATGTTTTCTTTGTTTCAGACGAGAGAGAGAGAGAGAGAGAGAGAGAGAGAGAGAGAGAAAGAGAGAGAGAGAGAGAGAGAGAGAGAGTTGATTACAGAGAAAGCTTGGGAACTGGAATCTGAAGGTTGCATTGGTAAGCATATTACCATTGTAGACAACTGGGACCCTCTGTGGGACTATGGAGAACACATTCCTGAAAATATTTATCCAATAGTTCATACACATGATTGGTGGGGACTATTGCTGCAGGTACTAACTCTTGGTGATCTATCTTATATCAGGATAGAGAGGCTGAGCATGAACTAAGGCCAGGGGCTGTCACTTTGCAGTGACATATAGGTACAGGTGGGAATTTTGTTTTGGTGGACTTTGAGAAAGAATGGGATAATATGAACTTGATATGAATAGTTTACAATGTAGGTTGCACACTTTAAGAAGACTTTAAAAGGGAATAAAAGAGAAGGTACAACAGATCATTTATTGCAACTACAGAGTTCATAGTTCATCATCCACTCTGAGGATGAAGGGGTGTACAGCCAGACACCTTTCAAAATAATGGCCAGTGCCACCATGGGATATATGAGTAGATTCAGAGTACAAGAAGAGCTTAGAAATTGTCCTTTATATTTAAGCATTTGTAACTGTCACTTAGGAATGATGTGGGGCAATTTTACAGAGCTGAGTTCCTTATAGTATCCTTGTGTTGCTTTGAATGGGGATGCCGTCTATAGATTCACATGTTACATGGCTGGTCATAGGAAGTGGCACTATGGGGTTGGGGATTAGCTCAGTGGTAGAGCGCTTGCCTAGGAAGCCAAAGGCCCTGGGTTCGGTCCCCAGCTCCGGAAAAAAAAGAACCAAAAAAAAAAGGAAGTGGCACTATTAGAAGGTGTGGTCTTATTGGAGGAGGTGTGGCCTTTTTAGAGCAGGCATGTCTAAGTCTCCTAGGAGGAAGAGGCAGGGGTTCGAGGTCTTAAATGCTTAAGTCACTCGCAGTGTGAACACAATCTCCTCCTAGCTGCCTTCAGATCAGGATGTAGAACTCTCAGCTTCTTCGCCAGCACCAAGTATGCCTACACGATGCCATGTTTTCTCCCATGATGATAATGGACTAATCCTCTGAAACTGTAAGCCAGTGCTAACTAAGTGTTTTGTTTTATAAGAGTTGCCTTGGTCATGGTGTCTTCTTCCAGCAATGGAAATCCTAAACACCCCTCTTAGCAAACATATGTAGAGTAGATTATTAGGCATGGTTTATGAGAGTGACTATTGGACCGCCAAGCCATGGTGTGAACTGGTATGCAAAAAAGAAGGATGATAAGATACTGTCCTGAGGATTTGAATTTGAGACTTGGGCCACTTTGCTAATCTAAGTCAGTTTGTCTTTGCGCTAAAACTAAAGCAGAAGGAAAAGCCTTCACAGTCTGCACACATTCGATGTTTCATGTTTAGTTAACCTCATTGGCCCCTTGATGCATATGACTAAAATGCCTAACACAAAAAAGGGTTATTGGCTTATTTCCTTTTAAATGGTTGATTACTATAGTTCATACTTTCATTTGTTATGAAGTGTATAGCACTCTCAGAACAGTGAGTGGAATAAAGCAGTTAATTATATTGTAAAATACATTTTTGGCTTTTCTTTCTGCACCTGATGATGATCAAATTCCATTGGGCCAGTCTTTGAACTCAGAAATTGTGATACCCACCAACCCCTGCTTATTAGTCTTCATAGATCTCAAGGCTTGGTCTTTCATGCATATTCCCATAGGGGGATGTTTATTTCTTGAGGTTTTCCAGGGCAGTCTTGATTTCAACTATTCTTTTCTGTTGTTTCCATATAACATCAATGTCCCAGAAATGCCAATATTTTGGCATTTAAGCTACATCTCTCAGACAGCTTAATTCCCAGAAGTGGAAAAAAAAATCCTTTGTTAGACTCTGTGTCCTGATTTTTGGTGTGGAAAATAAGGTCATCATATCCTCATTCCACTATTCTTTTAGGAGTTGAAATCAGTAAGTTAGCAATATTTCTCTTTGAGCAAGTATGTCCTATCCAGCTTTCATCACTGCCATACTGTATTACATGGAACATACCAGGGTTTATTTGGATCTGTCCTTGGGAGACTTATTTTGGGGGATCCGCATATCTTATCAAGTCTTCATCAATGCAGAAGATAGAATATGGGCACCAGTCTCATGGATGCCTGTGTACATTTTGTCCTTTTGTGAGAGAATTGAATAGAGAATGTGAAGTCATATGCCATTCTAAGAATAGATTAATATAATTGGCCTTTTTGGTTCTGAGAGACAGACACTTGTTCTTATTAAACAAATAGAAACAGATATATTTAAACATGATATTTGTAGTCCCATGTCACCATTTGAAATATCTTGTTCTAATTAACTTTCTCCCTCTGAGTACACTCTGTTCTTCACAGGAGTCATATTATGTTGGGCTAGTTTTTGGTTCTCTTGTGTGCCTAGCTTGGTGTTCGCTTATTATTGGTAATAGTCAATACAGATAGACATAAGATATGCTTATCAATGTGCTTTTTGAAGATTAGGACTGTCAGCAATATTCTGGGTGGGTGTAATTTTACTGGATGGTATACAGCAGACTTTTGGATACTATTGCTCTGCTTTGAAGAGATGCTTACAGATGATGACTGAGTGAAGAAAATTTATGCTCTCAACCATTTTGATACCCAGTGATTTTCTTTTTAAATGCCTATACTAATAATGAGAATGAATTTTTGTTTATTTGTGGACTGAAATTGGTAATTTAAAAGAACAGTAGGCAAATTAATTCATTAATTAGAACCATTATACTTCCATAGAAATTTCTCTTTTTTTCTCCATCTTTATTAAATCGGGCATTTCTTATTTACATTACAATTGTTATTCCCTTTCCTGGTTTAGCAATCATTCACTTGTTCTCTTTTTTCCTAAAGTGTGTGTGTATATAAATATAAATATATATATATATATATTTAGATATATAATTAAAATGGGTATGATACTCCTACTTCTATTTAAACGGCTAAGAGAATATTAAAGTGAGAAATAATCTCCCTAGTCTTATAGGGAGAGTAAGCACAATGATGAGGATTGATAGCTGGAAAATTAACAGCTATTTTATTGATAGGTAATCATGCATCAGACATCAGTATGAACATTTTGCATGTAATACATAATTAGTCCTTGTATAACCCATGTTTCAGATGAGGAAATGTGGCACATAAAAGTTAATTAGCCCATCCTAGGTTACATATAGAAGTGGAAATAGGAGGAGCAGAGGCTGAGGTGGATGCAGTGAAGCGTTCCAAACTTAGGAGACTCATTTGTATTGTAATTCTAGGAAAGGAAACAAGAAGTTTGGAAATAGACAACTCTGGTCTTAAAAATAATACCTAATATAAAATGTAAAATTATGCACATTGTCCAAATTTCAAGATGGTAGCCTATTTGGTTTTGGGTTTTCAGGATACGTTCTGATCACCAAAGGGCTAATAGGAGGAAAAGGAGCAAGTCTCAGCATCCAGGCAGGCATTCACCTTCATCCCAATTGGAATGTGGCTGAAAATCAAGAGTATTGGGTTTGCTGTGTATTGCCTTTCTATCTGCAAAATTGCTATCTTTCCTCGTTTGGCCTCTTGTTTCAGATACTCAGATACTTAGCTTACCTTGAAAGCTGAGGTAACTTTTCTCACAGGGTAAAATTTCCTTCAGCACATAGCTTCAGGATTTATGTGAGTCACTTTCTTGACTACAGCTGCCAAATCATTTTCAAAGCTTCTGTCTTACCTCAACTATGTCTTGGAACATTAGTTATATGTGATACGGATAGATATTTGGTTCCTGAAAAGTGTCCCATGCTCAAATAAATTTGAAGAAATGGGGTTTAACAAAATGAAAATAGTTCCATGACATGGTGCCCAAGGTTCTAAAGCACATTGTAAATGTCCATGTTGGGAACAAAGTAGGTAGTATTTCTCAAACTTTTTGATGGCTTTAAATTTTTTTATTAGTAAAGCTTATAAGACTTCATGGCTCACAAAACAAATGTACTTGAGAGTGTTCTTCTTTTTCCATTGTGGAAATTATTGTGAGCACATGTTTATAGAAAGAAATACCTAAAGACACATGTGTGTCCAAAGGAGCTAACTCAAAGGACATACAGGGTAGTATGGTTTCATAGAGATATAATTCCTAAATATTAGTGATTTAGTCTAGTTATATCTCTGACTAGTTGTATAAGAATGGATAGAAATACAAATATTGTGCAACTTAGTTTTTCTCTGATATTTGAGTAGCAGAAACAGTAGAGAGTGGAGATGGAAATGGCCAGGCAAATGTACTTCATGGTTTGATAGAAATATGGTACATGAAGTAGCTAATAATTATCGTGAAGTCCAATTGTCCATTCCGTTATTGTCTGTGTATTCAACAAGTAATTCCTCTTGAACTTATTAAGTGTTGAGTACAGGAGACCAACTAAGGCACAATTCTTTGTCCTTCTTGGTCTTCTAATTTGGAGATGAGAATAGATAATCAGTATGGAACAACCATCTGTGAAAGTAAAAATAAATAAGAGGGTGAAGGGATGAATTACCAAATTAATGTGAGTTTTTAAGTGATAAGACTGGGTGGCGGGGGTATGCATCCTGTTGGGCTCTTGGATAGAACAGAATGATTTATTTCTCCTTCTCTGACATAAGTGGCCTTTCCTTTATGAGCCTTCATGTCATAGCCTTAAATAATCCATAGAATAGAAGAGGGTGATCGTAGTGGGGTCAATGTTTCACTGGTGAGTCATAAAATAAAAATGAAAATGACTTTAGTACATTTCTGAGAACTTCCTGCTGAGATGTATCTTGAAATGCTTCCAACTGTGGCAAATGCCCCGATGTTCTTTTACTACTCTCCTTAGGTAGAGCAGAGGAGGATTCCCAGCTAGGGTGCTAAGAAACTTTTACTGAATCTCTGTCACTAACAGCATGCACATATGGGCCATTAACTCTGCCTTTCTCAGCTTAGTTTCCCATAATTTTGAAAAAGGAAGGAATGGGATATCTTGTCTTCAAAGTTTTCCAACTCTTAAATGTCCTGTCCAAGTTTCTAAGGACCTTGGTCTTATTCATTCTTGTCTTTGAAATCCCAGTTTTGACACTGGTGCTGTGTCCCACTCCTCAGAACTGTCACTTGTGATGCAGCTCGTTGTAGTAAGTTTACAAACTTCAGTGAATCAGCCTCATTGAGGCTTCTATATCACAGGCATAGAAACATTAAGAAGTCATCCTCCCTGCCAGCCATTTGATGTCTGTGAAAGGCTAATTTAATACCGGGACATTTAGGTAACTTCAGATGAAAGCACCTGCTTACTCACTGCCATGGGTCAGGCAGCTCAAGTTAATATCTACACTAATTGAACATATTAATCAGAGAAGATGACGATTTGTCATGTGTATGTGTGTACTTAAAAAATGGGAATACTGAAAAACCAATATAAGACAAATTGAGCTGTAAGAATTTTGTAAGTGGAGATTTCTGCCTCAGAAAATGAGAAAAAAATATATCGAGGAGCCTTGAAGATCCCTAGCTGAGCCTCTCATTTTTCCCTGGCTGGGCTGCTTTTCTTTACAGGTGTGGTTAGGTATCATAAATAAAAGTCTGTACAGGAAATGCTTGGAAAGCCTAGGGAGGAACAGGGGAACCGTAGGCTATAGCTGGTCAAAATAAAAGGATGAAGTTTTCTCCTAGGAATTTTTTATTTTTAGACACTGGTGTTTGTGTGTGTGTGTGTGTGTGTGTGTGTGTGTGTGTGTTTTGCTAGTGCACATATTACTTAGCTGGCTGTACAATCCTAGCAGGTCTAGGACTCTTTCCCCTCAGTTTTCTTCCTTTTTGTTTAATTGGAAAGTTGTATTGGGCATGCGCATGCCTTGCTCAGATCCCCTTCCATTGAGGACTTATTGTTCCCAATATTTGGGATGCTTCATCTAAAGTCAGTCTTTTTACTCAGGGTGATCTTATCTAAGGATGGTTGTTGCAGTGTATAATGTCCTAGCATCAATATGGGGCATCTCTGACATGGTTCCTGATTATACTGTGTGGGGGATTATACAGAAAGCATTGCAGCCTGATCCCCTCCCTGTTCAATCAGCAGTTGATTCCGTAGGCACTCATTAACAAATAACAAGCTAATATACATCTCACGTTGTTTCCTGGGAGACCATGACTTGCATCAGCAAATACTGTATATATAAGTAATGAACATCAGAGAGTGTTATTGTCTTTCTTAAAATAGCTCTGAAGTGAAGTCCAAATTTCTTATCAGAGCTTAAAGATTGTCAATTGGACCGTGCACACTATTTTAGCCTTTTCTGCTTATTGTTTCATATTTATTTATTTATTTATTTATTTATTTATTTATTTAATTTTACACTCCAGATTTTATTCCCCTCCTGGTCCACCCTACGACTGTTTCACATTCCATACCTCCTCCCCGCCCTTCCCTGTCTCCACGAGGATGTCCCCACTCCACCCACCCCACCAGACCTCTAAACTCCCTGGGGCTTCCAGTCTGTTGAGGGTTAAGTGCATCTTCTCTGACTGATCCAAGATCCAGCAGTCCTCTGCTGTATATGTGTTGGGGTCTTCATCTCAGTTGGTGTAGGCTGCTTGGTTGGTGATCCAGTGTCTGCGGGATCTCAGGGGTCCAGGTTAACTGAGTCTACTGGTCCTTTTACAGAGTTGCCCTACTCCTCAGCTTCCTCGAGCTTTTCCCTAATTCAACTACAGGGGTCAGCAGCTTTTGTTCATTGGTTGCATGCCCATATCTGCATCTGACTCTTTCAGCTGCTTGTTGGGTCTTTTGGAGGGCAGTCATGATAGGTCCCTTTTTGTGAGCACCCCATAGCATCAGTAATGGTATCATCTTGGAGCTTTCCCTTGAGCTGGATCCCACTTTGGGCCTGTTGCTGGACCTCTTTTCCTCAGGTTCCTCTCTATTTCCATCCCTGCAGTTCTTTCAGACAGGAACAATTATGGGTCAGAGTTTTGACTAGGGGATAGCAACCCCATCCCTCATTTGATGCCCTGTCTTTCTGTTGGAGGTGGGCTCTATAAATTTCTTCTCCCCAGTGTACGGCCATTCATCTATGGTTCCCCCTTTGAGTTCTGATTGGGTTACCTCACTCAGGATGTTATTTTCTAGTTCCACTTATTAGCCTAAGATTTTCATGAAATCATTGTTTTTCATAGTTGAATAGTACTCAATTATACCACAATTTCTGTATCCGTTCCTCTGTTGAAGGACATCTGGGTTCTTTCCAGCTTATGGCTATCGCAAATAAGGCTGCTATGAACATAGTTGAACACAAGCCTCTGAGGCATAGTGGGGCTTCTTTTGGGGATATTCCCACGAGTTGTGTTGCTGGGTCTTTAGGTAGATTTATTTCTAATTTTCTGAGGAACCTCCAAATTGATTTCCGGAGTGGTTGTACCAGTTTTCAATTCCACGAGCAATGGGGCAGTGTTCCTCTTTCTCCACATCTTCCTCAGTATGTGTTGTCACCCAAGGCTTTGGATCTTAGGCTTCTGATTGTTGTAAGATGGAGTGTCAGGGTCGTCTTGATTTGCATTTCTCTCATCACTCAGGATTTTGAACATCTCTTTAGGTACCTCTCAGCCATTCTAAATTCCTCTGGTGTGAACTCTTGGTTCAGTTCTGTACCCCATTTTTTGATTGGGTCATTTGGTTTTTCGGTGGTTAGCTTCTTGAGTTCTTTATGTGTGTTGGATGTTAGCCCTCTACTGGATGTGGGGTTAGTGAAGATTTTTTCCAAACTGTAGGTTGCCAGTTTGTCTTACTATTTGCTTTGCCTTACAGAAGCTTTCCAGTTTCATGAGGTCCCATTTATCAATTCTTGATCTTAGAGTGTGAATCACTGGAGTTCTGTTCAGGAAATTTCCTCCTGTGCCAATGAGTTCAAGGCTCTTTCCCATTTTCTCTTCTATTAAATTGAGTGTATCTGGTTCTATGTTGAGGTCCTAAACTTAAAGACAAACCTCTAGTTAATGGTCTTTAGAAAACTCCAATCATTTTTGTGCTCTAACTTTTTTAATGCCATTTTATTTTGGTCTAGTTTATGTATTCTTCCCATTATTTACTCAGTTCTATTTCCATCAAGATGCATGTATTACCCCTTAATAATGGTAGTTCACATATCTTAAGCCCTTTTTTTTGTGCCACAGGCAGTCTAAGTCTCTGGAGTGTTCAACATGCTGTCTTTTGTACTCTCCAGACATTTATGCAGCAGATATTACTATCATTATCATGTTGATGAGAAAATAGTAGTGCAGAGAGTTTGATAATCCTTGATCAAAGTAATAAAATTGGTAAACATTGGGGCCAAGCCCACTATAGGTATAGTTTATACCTTGCTTGTCATGCCTTCTAGGTATTCTTTGAAAAAGGACTCTGTTTTTTTTTTTTTTCCATTTTGAAAACAAACAGGACTGGACATCTAGTGCTACAAAAATTAAAACACCCTTTCTCTCTAAACCCTATCTCCTGCCACATTTTATTTATCAATGTGGCATCCACCACTGTGATGCACATAAATCATCTCCAGATCTCTTTTTCTATAGTGAAGCATTCATAAGTTTTATATTTTCTCTAATTTTAGCTATTTCAAGAAATTTTTATATTTCCACTTTCAGCTTTATTGACTGACCAAAATTTTGTATTTGAAAAATATGTGGTTTTTTTTATATATGTAATACACTGTGAAATAATTGCCACTCTAGAAAATTAACTTGCCTATCACATGCCATAATTTAGTTTTATGATGTAGTGTGTGTGTGTGTGTGTGTGTGTGTGTGTGTGTGTGTGTGTGTGTGTGTGTGTATGAACATTCAGGATTTGCTTATCAGGAAGACCAGTACAGGAGGCTGGTTGTGTGGTTGTGTCCTGTGACCTTATACATTCCATTTTCCTCTTCTTTCCTAGTAAGGAAGATCCAGATTTTTTTAGGAACAAACTTTCCATCTGCATGTGTGTACTATTTCTTGTTCCATTCTCTGAGCATCAAGAAGCAGCTAGTGAGGGAAAGGAGGTTGGGCATCAGGTCTTTGCAGCTCTCTTTCTGCCTTCAGATCTCACTCTTGTTGCCATCCATTCTTCACCCTTCCTCATTCACTTCTCTCTTCAATATTTTTTTTCATGAATCTACCATGTCTCAGACTTAGTAGGCACTGGAGATGCTCTGGTGATAAAACCAGATATAAACCCCGGCTTATGGATGTTTCACTGTAGGACAAGAAATCTGGAGATGATGATTTACGTACATCATACTGTGGTGAGTGACACATTGATAGATAAAATGTGACAGGAGATGGAGTTTGGAGAGAAGGAATGTTTTCATTTTATAACACTAGATGTCTTCAGTCCCTTAATGGAAAACTTTCAGGTTGATGACCTGGTACTTCAGGAATATATTAGACCAAGAAGGGATGAACAGCCTGGTAACCACATCCTCCCCACACCCACACACCCCAATTTGGTTACTCCTTTAGAGGGAGTACACCTCCACTTCTCCTGGTCCAGCTTTGCTTGGGATAAAGCTACAGAGCTGGAGAAAGCTGAGGGAGGTAGAATTGTTTTGGGGGGATGCAGCTTAATGTGGTGTCAAGATGACAAATACTTTTCCACAACAGATAAAAGTTCAGGATGCTCATGGAGTGCATTCTTAAATCTTAATGCTATTAAAGCAATAAATACCTTTCAAAGACATAGATTGTCGATGCTAAAATATAAAATCAGTATCTGTAGAGGCTGTGGGAAATGTCTTCTGTGTAGAGATGCATTGTGCCTGGAGCTGATGGCATCCTCTGAAACTTCTCCTCCTCTTCAAGGTGTACATCATCTCCCATCATTCTCAATAGTACACTTGGTTATTTTTGGATAAAGAACAACTGCTAGCTTCACCTGTTTATGTGCAAGATGAGGAATTTGCCTAGGATACTATAATTTCCACTATTTTCTCCAGAATTCATTCTCTTTTATGAAAAAGCTAATAGTGTTTTGTCAAAATCCATTTGTTTCAGCCATTTTCTTATTGTACTAGTTATGCATACCTTTAGGATTGATTTCTGCTTTATGGGTTTCATAGTTCTTAGGATTCAGACTCTGGGAAAAATTCACAAAAGCATCTATGTCAGCAAAGGGCTAGTTATGGTTTTATATGTCTTTAGTCCATTTGGAGGTTTTATGGAACTTGGGTGTTGGGAAATATTCATAAAATTAGAATTCTTTAAGGTGTGTTGTAGCTCAGTCATTTAGAAAAATCCCATTGCATATAACAATGCTTGGTGTCTAAAGTGAATTACTGTGACAGTGCGATTTTAAGTGATACTTTGTGTAGATATGTAGTGGAACGTATGCACAGATTGCATGTTTGTATTAGTCCATGCCTGGAAAATGAAGGTAGTTTTTAGAGGTTTATTTGTTTGAGGCAAAACGTAGGCTTAAAGCTCATTTTAAGGGATAGATGTACATGAAGATCTTGACTCATTCACATATATTGTTATTTAGGGCAGTGACGAATGTTGCTGAATTGAATGGGCTACCAGTTCCTCTGATCTCTTGCCAGCCTGTTTTCATGGATTCATATTGGCTGTATTGGGAGAGAGGGACATTGGCCAGCTGTTTCACTACAGTGCTTTCTACTTGGTATATTCAGAGGGGCTTGGCAGGGCTGAGCTGGTTATCCCACCCTGTGAAGCACTAACTGTATATCAGTGTTGTCTGTTGTGGTATGGGGGTGAATGCATCTTTTCAGAAGCCACAGTGTCAATGAGGTAGCAGGAACAGTAGCCTAGTGTCAGGATCAGAAAAGCTATATGGTATTCTATTGGATTTGTATATGTTTATAAAAACAGATGCCTACAAATGATGATGGGGAATAAGGTCTTTGTCAGTGACTGACATTTATCATGATCAGATGAGGACAGGATAAAGAAATTGTTTTTATTTCTATAATAATACTTTGACTTTTAGTGTGTGTGTGTGTGTGTGTGTGTATGTGTGTGTGTGTGTGTGTAAGTACATTAAATTCAAGGATATACAGTCAGGACTCTAGAGACCCTTGGACCTTGGAGACTTAAGCTTGGTCTCAGCTTTTCTGTATTGCAAATATAGCTAGAGCTGAATGTCTGGATGACTTTCCAGTTGGTCTCCCAGGAGGCAGCAAACAGCTCTGAGCACTTGTTAGTCCAAAGGTTTGAATACACTGGAGGCAAGATAATTAGGGATCTTCAGGAGAGCACAGAGAAGAGTAATTGAGAGAAACCAAGTGAAAAATAACGGGGAAGCAAGGGAGATGAAGGACCATAACTCACAAGATGTTGGCTGGTCCTTGTTTAGATGGTAAAAGGCCCAAGCTTTTAACTAGACAGCCCAAGGTACGTTGTAGCTAAAGAAAATTTCATTTATACATTTATCGGTATGTCTCGACTGAGCAGTCTATTCAAGAGAAGACTCAGAAAGTGTCATGTGGCTCTCAAGAGGGAACTCTCCCCAGGTGAACAAGATCAGCATGCTCTGTGGTGATAAAGAAAAAACGTTTCTAGTCTCTGCTGGTTCTAATTCTGACAGTTCTCTTTGGGCTGTGAGATTCCAATATAACCTTAATCATTTTTTGTTTTTTGGATTGAATTGATTAGATAAGCTACACTACGTAATGATGTAAAAACAAAACCAAGTGCTCTATTTTCCTTGTGCAGAAGTAATCTTCCAGGGCAGAACATGTACCATGATGATGGAACTTGTGTCCTACTGTGCTAGCACAGAAAGGGCAGCAGTTAAAAGGCTGAAATGAAATGGAGCCCGATAGATACCTTTGGCCTGATTAGATAGGTGGGAGCCAGTGGTTCTTGGCGGGGCAGTCCTCAGGCTCCTAAGTGCTCAGTCTCTCTTTGGCTTGACAAGAGAGGCAGACGCTTCAGGGAGTCCAAAAGAAAGCTCGTGCTCCTTTCCTCAACTTAAAGATGAAGGTGAGAAGAAAGGAGATGTAGTTTGACAGAAGCACAGAACTGCTTCTAGGTGAATGACAGGTCTATGCTAGGACAATGGCTTTCTAGAGCTCATTGAGGACTTTGAGATTTTACCATTTAGTACAACCACACCAAACATATTTAGATAATGAAAATGAATTTAAAGCAACCCACACAATGGCTTCCTGTGGGTAAGGTAGCTGCCATGCACTACCCAGAATTATGGCACTCTTGTGAACACGACAGTGTTCTGTTCTCTTTCCTGTGGAGTTATGCCATGGGTATTGACTAACCATCCTTGTTGGCCTGAGGCCAAATTGTTTCCTGGGATGTGGGACTGTCTGTGCTAAAGAGAGATCCCAGCGAACATCAATGCCTGCTCACACTGGTGTGAGAGAGTGTTGTCATATCCTATGCTGAATGCTTTGCCTGACTGATCCTGTGGGTCTGCCCCATCACTTCTGAGGAAGACTCAATTTGTTTTCAGATCTATTTTATTGATGAGACTACTTAGGAAGGAAACAGGTTAGCAGACTTATCCAAGCAAACATCAATGTCAGTTCTCTTTGGGCTGTGAGAGTCCAAGATAACCTTAATAATTTTTTGGGGTTTTTTTTTTTGTGTGTGTATTGAATTGATTAGATAAGCTACATTATGTAATGATGTAAAAGCAAAACCAAGTGCTCTATTTTCCGTGTATAGAAATAAAGTAATTTTCCAAAGTCATGTGTTTAATGAGCTGAGCCTGGAATCCTGCTCTGATTAATTCCCAAGTACACGTTCTTTGCTATCATGCAGGTAGGACTGACTTGGAGAAGAAACTCCCCCACTTAAGGCCCTTCTGACTCCTTGGGAAGTTTCCCTTCTCACTTTTGACTGCCTTAGAACCCACCACCTAACAGAAATCTGTAGCATGAAGGATATTGAGTGAGTTTTTACTAGCTTCTCAACTGGACAAAACATTTCTTTTATAGTGGACAATTTTCTCTTCAGCTTCATAAAGCCCGATGTGAAAATCTTACTTTGATTATGTTAAGGAATACCCAGAAGATGATGTTAATAAAGTCTTATTTCTCATGAATAGGAAGGAGCAGTAGGTATCTGGGAGCCCTATGGTATCCTCTGAAGTTCAGAGTCTGATCAGTTGACTGTCTCAAACCCTATCTGTCTCAAACATCTTTCCAGTTTTGATTTCCATTCTCAGAAGCAAGTGCAACAGGAGGGTTGATTCTACTAGTGGGAGAAGGGTTAAGATTAATTTGAGCAAGTTAGACAATAAGATCCCTCTGAAGCATGAAGCTCTGCCTTGAATATCTCAATTGATGGGGTTTGTGTTCATTGTAGACGAAGTCACTACTTGCTATTTCTCCCCTATAAGAGGGTCAGAAATTCTGCAATTATTCTCTCCTGTGACTAGTACAGACTCATGGCATGAATTTAAGGGGAAGCTGTGGGATCAAATAGCCTGGGTTGGAATGCCAGCTGTACTTTCTTTCAGCTCTGTGACCTTGAACAGTTCAGTTGACCCTCTAAGTGTATGTACTTTTCCCTATAAAATAGAGTCATAATCCTACCTACCTATTAAGGTTGTTGTGAGGATTAGACAATATGGGGCACCCAGATTGCCAGCTGGGTGAATGTTGGACACCTGATTATAGTCAGGATTTCACACTGGCAGCCAGAGGAAGCTGGAGCCCACATGTGTCAACTGAAGCTATGATTCAGAGGTTTTGAGAAAGATCACAGAACTTCATGGACAAAGGCTGATGGAGGCCTAATGGCAGAATTTCTCCTATCTCTTGAAAAATCCTCATTTGGGCTTTTAAATCCTTCCAACTGGGTGAGCTAATTTAGCCAGAGTAATATCTGTACTAAAATTCAACCAATTTGGAGCTTTAAGTTACGTCTGCAAATCTCCTTCATCCCATGACCTAGATTTGCATTTGACTGAGTAACTGGCACTCCAACCTGACCAAAGCATCATCTCAAAGACTCTCTTCATTTGCTTGCTGAATTATATGCATTTTTTCCTGTAGCTGTTACAGCAAATAGACACAATCTTGGTGGCTTCAAACAATGGGTGTTTTTGCTTCTCACACTTTTGGAGTCCAGACATTTGAAGTGCGAATCAATAGGCTGAACCAACATGTCAGGAAATCTGTGCTTTCCCTGAGGCTCTAGGTTAGAATCTGCTTCTTGTAATTTTTTTGTGCTGGTTGCACCAGGCCATTCTGTCTCCATGGCCACATGGCATGTGTTTCGTTTAGTGTCTTTCTGATAACCCTGCATATCCTATATTACATCTGTTACTTAACTTTTCTGGTGGCAATATTTACATTTTTTCAAGTTTTGGAATCTCAGCAATGTCTTTGGTGATCATTGTTTGAACTCAGTATCATGTCCTTATTTAATTTGGAAGTTTCCTTTGTATCACGGAATATACTGCATTGTGCAGGCAGGGTGGGGTATGAGGAAACAGTTGCCACATTTCTACCTTGAAGATGACAAACAGAAACAAACTGAGTCTCTAAAAGCATGGCCAAACTGAGAATAAGACAAGAGTGGAGTCAGAACCCCTCTCAATGGCTGTCTGTAACTTAGTGCAAGTCTTCAGAGATAGGAAGGCCTCGTGGAAGACAGAGTACTTAAAGGACAGGAATGCTGAAGCACTCAATCACAGTGCTGCCTGCATCCATTTCCTGAAAGGCTAATTCCCAGAAGAAATTATTGGGCCCAAGTTCCAGAGTCCTGTTAGCAGCTGCAGAGTATGAAATCATAGATCTCAGTAGGCATACTTTTAGAACCACTGTTTTGACATATAACGATGATGATAGAGTCATGTCTGTAATCTCAGTGCTTAAGGGAGCTTAGACAGGGAGCCTGTGAATTTGAAGTCATCCTGGGCTACCTAGTGAGCTCTAGGTCAGCTGGGGCTTCATAGTGAGAACCCATGACAAATGTAAACCAACAGGCCTATAAAAAAGATGACAATAATGTTGGAGAAGATTGTTTTCACTTGTCAACTTAGACCCTGGTGTAGTTGTCAGAGTCCTAGAAAGACATTAAAAGTTTGTTCCCATTGACTATTTTCTTCAGTTTATTTATTATCCCTTTTGAGCAGGACATCATCTGTAAGTCTGCTAGAACAGGATGCCCATGAAGCATAGACACCATTGTAGCATCATTTGTTCAGAGCACTTAGAAGAATTCTCAAAGTATAGTAAGTGTTCAATAAACACTTGCTCAGTGAAAGACTGGATGAATTCTGGTCTCATAAAGCTTAAATTTCTTAGTTCATTTGACATTGTTTGTTCATCCCTAAACCAGTGACTTTGTCCTGACAGTTATTTAAATAGAGTATGTCAGTCAAGTTGAACAGTTTCTTTCCATTTTCAGAAAGATATTCTAGTCTACCTAGCCTATGTAGAACTAAAGAGAATTTGGAGAGTCTTTAAGCAGTGGAGAAATGCCCATAAAATAATTAGGATGGTTTAAACTCATTTAATTCTTAATATTTCCACTTCTGAATAAATATTTCATGCATTGCTCTTCCGGGAGGCCAAGAGCCAGGAAATTTCAGCAATAATATGTGTATGAAATTTCTCTTTTCCCGCAGTAGCACATTTTGAAAGATATCTCAACAGGTTATGACAAGTAGAACAGGAAAATATTATTTTAATTTCCCCGGGTCAATTATTAGAATTACTGAAAAACGTACTTAAATCACACTTTATCAGTGTGATCCACTAGAGAAGGGAGGTGGATGAGAAAAAAATATGGATGGGTATATCATAATTAAGTTTGTGCCCAAACTGCCAAAACAAATCAAATGCACTGGGCACATCTGTCTTCTGACTGCTGGGGTAAAGGACAGGGTGAATGTATTTAAATGTGACTTGCTGCGATGAGGCAGGTGGTCAGACTGAAGGACAATTTCAAGCCACATGCGTCTCAAGAATGACTTTTCTACTTCTCAGTTTGGAAACAGATGCTGTATAAGAAACCATTATAAAAACTGCAAGCACGTCTGAGGCACTCAATGGGCTCATTGGGTTCGGTAATATATCAGAAGCCCTCTCCTTTAACCCTTGTCCATTAAGTAAGGTTGGGGACAGTGGGTAGAACTGGAGTTGAGACTGGGGTTCCACGAACCACTGTGTGATAGACTGACTGACTCAACACAGTTTCCCTGGGCTTTTGCGATTTGGTTACAGATTCCCTTGCATCCTAGAAATGCTCTGTGTTCTCAACACACTAGGTAACTGATTACCCAAGGAACTGGCTGACTCTCTTATTGAATAATGTCACTCCCGATACTAAAGTCATCAAGGGAGACTATATGGCTGGTGGGAAAGTGCTTTCTGTGGGAGGTGGATCAGGTTTTAATAAGGCCACAGAGACCAATTGGCTACAAGTCTTCCATTCCTTAAGCCTGCAGATGGCCTAACCTTTTGTACATAACCTTCTGTTTTCTTCTAACTTTAAAGCAGAAATGGGTGACTTTATCGATTCTTATCATAATGTTGATTATTGTTTTAAAGACCAATTTGCCAACTCATTTCTTTTCCAAACACATAGTAATTGGTGTATAAGCCTCCAGGGTTTGGGAACTGGTTCAGTTTGTAAATCCCTTTCATGCAAACACGAGGACCTGAGATTGATCCTTGACATCCACCTTAAAACCAGAAGTGGTACAAGCTTGTAATTCCAGTTTTAGGGCTGCAGACACAGAAGGCTTTCTGAAGCTCAAGGGCCAGCCTGCCTAATATAATCAATGAGGCCAATAAAAGACATCATTTCAAAAGAAAAGTTGTAGTGTACCAAGAGATTCTTCAGGAGGCTGACTTCTACCTTAAAACATGAAAACACATATGTGTGGACAGACGCATACATGCATATCCTCACACATGTGAACACAGACACACATTCACCTGCATAAATCCACGCACAAAAATAAATTTACCTCCTTATAAAATTTAAAAACTGTCTTGATTCTATAGCAAGGGGTTTTCCACACATTAGTGAGTAACTTTTAGAGGAGGGAAGAGAGACAGGAAAAGAGGGATAAATAGGATATGATTTTGTTGAAATTTTAGGACTGCTATTGAGACTTTTCATCAAAAACAAAATAGGCAAGTAAAACCATTGCTCGTTGTGTCTTGTCCCTTGTACAGGTGAGGCGGAGCTTTGAGGGATTTGCTACTATGGAACTACTGTACTCACAATGCCCGAACATTGCACCATGAAGTAGTGGGGGTGTTGTTGGTGAGTGGGAGGCTGTACAGCCTTCCTGAAGGAGCGCTTCGCTCCAGATGATGGTGCACGTGCAGCTGGCTCTTCAGTTCCACTCTCGCGTCTGCTCTAGAAAGGATGAACTGTTGTAATCAACACGAAAAAAGCAAAAGAAATCCAACCTTAGCCTTGAGCATCGGGCTGGTGAGATCGTTTCTAATTTCAGAACTTTAGTTAGATATGACCCTTGGTTGAGACCATTGTTAGCTACACTTCTGTTTCTTGGACGTGATTTCTTCCTAAGTTGCTCAGGACGGTGTGATGTGATGGAGAGGATATGAAAGCAGAAAGCGGGGACACTGTTGGGCTTCCTTCTCTTCAACCCTGCACTCTAGCCATCGGACTGTGGACCAATGTTTAAGACATTTCTCTCTCACCAAGAACTCGTTCCCTCTCCTGGTACACGGCACACTGTAGGATATCCAGCAACACTGGATTGTGTAGGAGAGAATGAAACGGCATTTAATTGTAATTCAAAGTAATAGGTTGTGTGGGATTTGAGGTCTATCTTGGGTGGAAGAGATTTAATACAAAGCCATTTGATTGCCAAATGACATTTCCTATACCAAAGAAACTTCACCCTCCTTTGTATATGTGTGTGCATGCATGCACGCATGTGTGAATATCTACACACAGGAATTTATAATAATGGTCATTCCTTCTTCTAACCTTATTTTCCTTTCAGAACTTATGTGTTTCTTTAGCTAAGATTCTTGTGTTGGGCTATAATTGGTTCAGGTATAGGAATATTATTATACATTAATTCTTCTCCCTAGGAGTGAGGTCAGAATTGATTAATGATGATGAATTATCCCAAGTTTCATGGAGATGCTGGATTATTACAATCCAAGGAAGGAAGGGCTGTGCGCATGAGAACAAGGTCAAAATGCCAATAATAAGGTATATTTGAATTTTGTCTTACAAGGGGCTGCACCTGGGAGTAGAACCCAGCTTCTCTACTGATGTACCTTTCTAGCATCGTAGAGCTGCAATTTGCTGAGCAGATATTTGTGTTTGAGGTCTACCATCTGATGAGGCAAGGTACCTGGACATGGGTGCCAGGGTTCCTGATGTCTAAGAGGTGATAAAATCCCCTGATATCTAGGAGGACCTAGATGTCTTCCAGGCCAAGTTCTTGTTCAATATAATTAACTCTGAAGTGAGGAAATCTCAAAAGGCACGACCTTCCTCACTATTGAAAAGCTACTGAAGAAGACAAGCTGTCACTCAAAGCAGTTGCCAATGTGCTGCCAGTACTCAGCCAAGCTTAGACGACATTTTCCTGTGTAGCTTCACATAAAGAAAACCAAAGCACACCAACCCCCTACACCCAAAAAACAACAGCAGCAGTAGCACCATCACCACCAGCAGCAGTAGTAGCAGCAGCAGCAACAACAACAACAATTTTTCCAAACCATTGCAGTCCTAGTCCCTAAAATTGAGCTGCTAATGACGGGAATACTTTCTGTCACACTATCTTATATGTCTTCTTTCTTCACCATCACTCCATCCTCCAGCTCCCAGGCTACTTTGTATTAATTTTCCCCACAGAGCTGACGGCCATCCTCAGGTTGCCCTAATTAGCTGCAGAGCTGATGCTTCGGGACCCCTGGTGCTTTTTCACTAGAGTTCCTAAGGGACCTTTGCTCTTGCAATCAAGTCCTGAAGGGAAGGCACAATGACTTTAGAGATTTCTTTGCCTTCTGGGTGGGATTGGGGGCTGAACGAAGTGAATGTGGAAAAGAATCTGTAAGGCATCGTTTCACTTTCATGTCTTCTAGGTAGGGTTTTGGAAAGAAAGTTAAAATTCAGAACATGAAGTCCATCCTTTTCCAAGGATGTGTCTTTGTTTAAATTATTTTAAATATTTTGTCAGGTGCATAGACTTTAAACATAAAATCACCAAGTGTCAGAGCCTTTTCTCTAGATAAAAATTATAATAATTTCTTTTTTATATTTTAAGTATGTGTGCATACATGCATATGCACAATACATGTGCAGGTCTCCACAGAGGCCAGAGGAACCAGATTCTCTGGAGCTAGAGTCACCGCGGTTTGAGCTGTAGGTGATGGGAACTGAACAAGATCTCATCTACAAGATCATTATATACTCATAACTCCTGAGCCATCTCTCCAGACTCAAATTTCTTATTTCCTTTAAATTTTTATGTTATCATTTTACCATGTTTGTAAAATGGTGGGTCTTAAGTTAGTTAGGTGTTATGTGACATAAATGCGTTTTTTTTCAGGGCATGTTTAAACTGTATGTCATGGGCTTCACCGGATCCTTAGTCCCCGGCAAGCAAGTCTTGTCTTCATGGTGCCACAGATTTCTGTTCCACTCTGTGCTCTTTACTTCTTTTATTTGGCAGCTTTACATAAACTAGGGTTATGTGGGAAGAGGGCAATATCACCTGAGAAAATCTCTCCTTTAGACTAGCTTGTAGGTAAGTCTGTGGGGGCATTTAAAAGATCTATTATTATGATTTATGTGGCAGGGTCGAGCACACTGTGGTCCTCGGGAGTATAAGAAAGGTGGCTGAATGCGAGCCTGGAGAGCAAGCCGGCTCGCAGTGTGCCTTCTTACCACCTGTCTTCACGCTTGAGTTACTGTCCTGACTTTGCTCAGTGGTGGAGTGTGATCTGGGATTGTAAGCTGGATCACCCTTTTCTCCCCCAACTTGTCTTAAGTCAGTGGTTTTTAATCACAGTAACAGAGTGCAAACTAGGGTACCATCAGTATCAGTTCCGATTTTGTCAAATTCCTCATAGTTCTCCCTTAGTGCTTTGGTCATGGGCCTTTGCTCTGCTTAGCCCTGTGAGGTTTTAGACAGGCTCATGTGATTCAGACACAGGTGGCAGTGCTGACTGGATCATGAGGGGCCGTCGTGTCACCAGTGGATTGATCCATAGCTGAATGCATTATTTATGATGAGGGAGTGGGTTTCTGACATGTTCCTCTATTTTGTCCAAGACAGCACTTCTTTTATTTCTCTCTGGTCCAACATGAACCACTTTGACCATATCATACGCACTCTGTCATGATTCTCTGTCTCATGACGAATGGGAAACAACTGAGCCAAGTGTGTACAGGCTGAGATCTGTACAATCTGAACCCAAACAAATCCTCTGTCCAGTTCTTTTCTCATGTGTGTTTTTCATTGTGACAAGGAAAGGCTCACATAGTCCTCAAGTGTGTCTTAGTCATGGGTATCCCCATTCTTTGCACAGACTGTTTTCTCCTCTAATTCCTTTCTTACTGTATACAGGAAACCCTAATCTTATTGAATATTTAGTTTGAATATCATGTTTCTCATCACCCCCACTCCCTCACAGTTCATATATCTGCACCTTTCTTTTGTAGTTTCTGTTTAACTGGGGCTGTACTCACTTACTTCTGGACCATCTCTGCCACTAGACTGATCTCATCCCTACATCACTTAGCATAAAAGCAAGAGCATTGTATGTTTTCCAGGATAGATCTTTATAAATTCAGAATGAATGAATGTGAACTTAGAATTCTGAACATGATGTTTAATTAAAACAAATTCTCTATTCCTTAAGAGCTAATAAACAGATAAAATTCACTTTTGCTTCATTGTTAAATATATCAGTATTTACTTTTATTTTATTTTTTTCCATCTTTATTAACTTGAGTATTTCTTATTTACATTTTGATTGTTATTCCCTTTCCCAGTTTCCGGGCCAACATCCCCCAGTCCCTCCCCTTCCCCTTCTATATGGGTGTTCCCCTCCCATTCCTATCCCCATTACCGCCCTCCCCCCAACAATCACACTCACTGGGGGTTCAGTCTTGGCAGGACCAAGGGCTTCCCCTTCCACTGGTGCTCTTACTAGGATATTCACTGCTACCTATGAGGTCAGAGTCCAGGGTCAGTCCATGTATAGTCTTTGGGTAGTGGCTTAGTCCCTGGAAGTTCTGGTTGCTTGGCATTGTTGTACATATGGGGTCTCAAGCCCCTTCAAGCTCTTCCAGTTCTTTCTCTGATTCCTTCAACGGGGGTCCTATTCTCAGTTCAGTGGTTTGCTGCTGGCATTCGCCTCTGTATTTGCTGTATTCTGGCTGTGTCTCTCAGGATCGATCTACATCTGGTTCCTGTTGGCCTGCACTTCTTTGCTTCATCCATCTTATCTAGTTTGGTGGCTGTATATGTATGGGCCACACATGTGGGGCAGGCTCTGAATGGGTGTTCCTTCTGCCTCTGTTCTAAAAAGTATTTACTTTTAAAACACAGAGCAGACTTTCATAATATTGTCAACAGAACCTCATTTTGGTGACACCTATGCTATGCAATATAGTGCCAAATAGTTTTTAAGGTTGCTGAGAGCCTGAAATGTTAGCATAGTGACAACTGAACTGGGGTTTTAAGTCTTATATAACTGTAATTAATTTTTAGTTAAATTTGAAAAAACATATTTCCTGGATCCTCAATATTAGTAGTGAAAAATCCATCTCTAGTCTTTAGGAATGTTAGTTTCACATGTAGATTTAAGGGTTATACTGTGGAATCCTAGAGCCAGGAAGCAAATTGATCTCATTAGCCCAAGGCCCTTAAAATGCAAAACAAAATCCATCTCAATTTACCAATTAATCATTTTGTGTATATTAAATGTTAACTCACTTTTAGAAATTAATCTATTATACTTAGCTTCATTAAATACTACACAGTAAGAAGCAAATTAGGAACACAATATTTGTTCATAGACTTAACCTTTTTTCCTTCTTCAAGATTGTTTAAAAAATGTTTGTCTTCTAAGCTTGTCCTAATAGATAATTGTTTTCAGTCCTATAGAGACCAATAACAAACAGGTAAATTCCAGCACCTGAAGGGCATCATCCAATAGTACATAACTCCAAGGTGCAGTTTAATAAAGCATAGACTTAGTGTAATCTTTTCTTCCACTGGGGTACAACTGGAGGCTATGAAGGAATAATTTCCTAAATTGTACCCTGGTGGCCTGAATGTTAGCTTAGCTCCCAGAGATTTTCAGTTTAAAGTCAAGGAGGACATTCAACACTATTAAATTTGGATCCAGAAAATTTCCTCCTTTTAAATCTCTAAATTAAGAAATTACAACTTTCAGAATGAGACAGCAAATTAATAGCTAGAGTAATGTCATACATAAAGTGACTGGATTTCATTCCCATGAAGTTTCTTTTTTTCACATGTTGAAAATTATTTTTGACTTAGTCTTTAGGAAACCTAGAGATGGGGTCAGCTTTAATAATTATCTTAGAGAACAGTAATATAAGCCTATTCTCAATTAAATCGTCTATGTTTTTTTTATTAATCTGTTTTATAAGCTGTATCTGTATCTTAGATAGGGTTTTATAGCTGTGAAGAGACACCATGACCAAGGTAACTTTGATAAAAGATAACATTTAATTGGGGCTGGCTTACAGTTTCAGAGATTCAGTCCATTATCATCACGGAGGGAAGCATGTGACTGTGCTGGAAGGCACAATGCCAGAGGAGCTGAGAGTTGTGTATCTTGATCAGAAGGCAGCCTCAAGGGGACTCTCAAAGCCTACCCCAACAATGATACACTTTCTCCAATAAGACTATACCTTTTCCAACAAGGCCACACCTCCTCATAGTGCTACTTCCCTTGGGCCAAGCATAATCAAACCACCACAATCTGATAACTATATGTTGCTGCTCTCCATGCCTAAATATACTGAGAACGTCCAGTTGTTTTCTTTCTGTTTTGACTGAAAGTATCTCAACACAAGACTCACATCCTTACTCTTACTTAATATAAAACAGAAAATATAAAAGTCCCTTCAGGTAAAGTGGTCTTAAGATGTCTATATTTTCTAATTTTCACATCTATTCTTAATTATTGTTTACTCAGAAGTGATGGGTGTAAAGTCACAGGTTGTATTATGCGTCCCCTTTCATAGGGTGACAGCTGTAGAGTGGCTGAGGGCTGATCTCTGGGAAGCAGCATGTCTTCCTAGGTGACAAGTCCATTTGTGGCAAAACAATACTGTTCTCTTTTTCTAATTTCTGTGAAAAGTGGTTTCCCCAAGGCAGCCTCTTATGAAATCTTGTCCTAGCCTCCCTTTATCTCTTCCTGACAAAAGTGGAGTAAAGTGCCTGGTTAGAAGGAAATAGATTGTTTAATTTTTGGAGATAATCTAACCAAGATCTGGGGGCTGTTTCTGATCCTCAGTCTCTAGAGAAGAATTTTGAAGACAATGGGTCTGTTTATAGAGTCACATTCTGTGATGTCTGTGATGTGATCTTGGGTGTCAACTTGGTTACATCTGGATAACTAACCCAAGATGCTGGGCATTATTCTGAGGAATTTTCTTAATCAGATTAATTGTAGCAAAAAGACCATCTTAAGTCTGGGGTGCACCTCAGTAACATCCTACATGAAAGGACGTGGAAGAGGGTAAGTTTACTTTTTTGCCTGCCTGCTCTCTCACTCTTGCTGGCAGATTCATCTAATCTGTTGCTGCAGTAAGTATTAAATCCAGCTTATTGAGTATTCAACACAGGCCAAAGGCCTACAGCTTTCCAGGAATCTTTCAAGATTCTAGCACCAGATTGGGACTGCAGAGACCTCCACTTTTATGGACTGAACAACTACTGGTTTCTTGGCACTTCATGTTTATCCTATTAACTATGTTCCCTCACAAAATCCTAACTAATACACATGCCTATATGTACTATCTCATGCTGGGACATAGGGTCAGAACAGGTAGTCATCAGGCCCATCTGGATTTTGCAATAATTGGTATCATTTAAGCAACTTGCACCATCTTTAATAATGATACTCTTATCTCAGCCTTTATTCATTTATAGTGGATTTCAAATTCCAGCCCCTAAATTGATTGGTGGGTATGGATAGGGCAATAGACACTACCCAGTCGCCAGCTAGAGTAAACTATCCACCTATGCTTGGCAGCTGGAGAGATTGCATTCTTCCAGGTGTTTTCTTAGTCATATCTCAGAGTCACTCAGAAGCATCTGCAGTCTTTGGAATGACAAGTGTTCATCTTTATTGGATGAGCCTACCTAAACCAAAGTGGCCTGGAGATGGAGAACGTGCCCTTCTCTGAGTACTCTTATAGCCTCCACTGCCATTCTTTTCTTGTCACTTCATACAAATTGGCTCATGAACTTTAGAGACTCAGATCCCAGCTTTACAGCAACAGGGTGAACTTTGTTCCTAAACAAAATAACACGAATCCCCTACTGTGATAGTGTCAATCTTCACCCATGCGGAAGAGAAGAAAACTTGATGAATCATTGCAAGAGCCAAAGACAAGAGAAAGTCTCATTAAGGAGGCTCGTGGATGAGATGGCTTGCTTTGGGAATTAGACTGGCATTGGAGGAGAGCAGGCAAGTCTAGGAAGGGAATGCCCAAATTAATAGTTTAAAATTTTTACATTTTTAAAAGCTGTAAGGTCAGGTGTTGTAGGACCCATCTGACAAAGACATTTGGAAACTGAACAAAATCATGCAAATCCCAGCAATCACTTCTGCACTTATGACGCAACATGTGCTTCTGGAATATGAGAATGACTGCATGTTATTTGTATCGAATCATAAATGTGGCACAGCAATGAAGCTATGATTGTTAAATATTCAAATTCTAAGGCTTGGTATATTACAGAATCTGGTTGTGTAGTCTTTTGTCAACCACAGCTCATCGTGTGATTCTAACAACCCTCCCTGACGGATTGCTTTCATGATTTATTTTGCTGCATTTTAGTGTTCTGAAATTTCAGTCATTAAAACTGACTTTTTGCCTCATTTTCCATTTCCCAGGTGCAAGGACTTTGGATGTGATATGTTCTGCAGGTTTTGAAGAAACAGATGTTTTTGAGAAATTCCACTATTGCCAGATTTGTTTCACTGAGAGAGCAAACTCAGTTTAGCACATCCCTGTTTGTTTTGCAGTAGATGAAGAGAATGGTAGTGAAAAATGGACTGTCAGATTTGTACCGCTCTGATACATCTTCCCAGCTAGATGTGATAAGCATTAATGAACAGAGTTCAAAAGTAGGGTTTTTTTTAGCTACTATACATGGTTGCTTTAACGTAAGATAGTCATCTACTTTCAGTCTCAAACTAAAACTAAAATTCCTTTATGATTTTCTGAACAGCCATGTGTAACACTAAGAGTCATTCTAATTAAAATTCTTCAGTGAATCACAATGCAGGGGATGATGAGTTATGTGTTTCAAATTTTCTTTTCCATTATCATTCCTTCAAATATCATAAATGAATAATTAGGAAACGTAAGTTCACTTCAGACTTTTAGCTGAGCACCTTATAGGTTCTTGTGACTGTGACCGATGCAAAACCTTTCCCAATGACCTTGTTGTCTCAAACAAAACTGGTAGGAAAGAACACAGTCATAGGAAAAGTGAAATATTGTTATGACAGTTTAAGATACACAACTAAGAAATCGATAGATCTATCAATTTATTTAGGTGTTCAACGGAAGTGGAGACTATTATGACTCTGGGGAAGTGAGGAAAACTGGACTGCTGTGGCTGGAAAAGGAAGATCAGAATGTGAGGATTAAATTCAAAGCAGGGATGGGACACAAAGATGGGTAGCAGGCACAGGGTATATGTGAGCTACAAGAGAGATTCTGAGGTGGGTTCTGATTGTACAGGAGATGGAGCCAGAAGTGGATGGTGATGTCACTGAGGCCTAAATACATGTGTACTGCCCACCTAAGGTGACATGTTTAAAGACTTAGTTTGCTTACCAACAGAACAGTTGGTAGGGTTGTTGGAGTATTTAAATTTTGGTTTTATATCTAGTTATCAGAAGAGGGTTCCCTGGGGATTTATAGCTAGATGGACTTACTGATTCTGTTCTGGTTTGAATACTATGCTTCTTGACTTGTCGTGGTGTGAACAAGCCATGTCATTCACTTCTACTGACAGAGAACTTCCTCAGCTGCCGCACCTTCCAGTGATGGACTCTTGCGTCTTCCCTTGGGTGTGTTCTTTCCTTTGGATTACATTCCATGTAGAAAAGACATGGTTAAAGCTTCGGCATACTGCAAATTTTTAAGAGCCTAACAGGTGCTCACCCAATAGTCTGAAAAAATGACCCATACAGTGAAGGAGCAATGTGCTTGGCTTACTCTGAATCAGCGGAGAAAACTGTGGCAATGGAAATAACCAGTGCTTATGGGCTATTCAAAAGCTTGGGTGTATATGCTCAGTGCTGTCTTCACTGGAGTAAGGAGTGAATACCGAATCGAAGAGGACAGTTTTTGGGAAAGTTTCTAGGGAAAGCTATTCTTGACTTGGGTGGAAGCTGGGAGGGGATGGAGGCCAATATCTATTTTCCCCACTGTAATGTGATTGCTGAAGATGAAGGGAAGGGAACCATGGAAGATTTTTGTTCTTTGCCAATGTGTCAAGATTTAAAGGCTCAGCTGGGTGAGGAGTGATCTTCAGTTGTGTTCTATCTCCACTGGGCAATTTCTCCACTGTCCTGTCCTTTGAATTGAAATCATGTTAAATTGCCTATAGCAAACCCACCAGAGGGAAAAGATACAGGAGGAAAGAAATGAAAATGGAGCCTTTCTTGGAAATACCAAACTAAGACTACTCAGAATACACTTTATGTTGTGTAGTATTTCTCTTAATGGAATGAAAATGATTCAGTAATCTCACCGTCATCTCTTTGTGATCATAACTTCTACTTCTATTTATTTACTTCTCCTCAGTTGCGCTTCCTATCATCATCACCACCACCACCACCACCATCATCACCATCATCATCATTATCACCATCATGTCCTTGAATTCAATCACTATAAAAATGTCTCTCACTTTATTAGACTAATTTCTATGCTAGCTTCCACTATGACATCATGTTTATTACCACGAGCTCTTATTATTGTTTTCCTAACTTGAGAAGTGACACATGTTTGGTTTTGATCCAATTTCTATCCTCCATTCTAAATTCATGTAGATTCCTAATTGTTATGTGAATGCTCTTTTCCTCAGTTTGAATCTCTAATTATTTATACCTTTCCCAGATCACTAGAGGACTTGGAAAATATGAACCACAGAATTATAAATGATCAGCATACCAGAACTGAGTCATTATGTCATTATCTTTACTGTTGTATTTTTAATATTTTTAATGGATCAGCACAATTCTCCTGAGATATCCAAGCTGTTTGTAATGTCAGGAGAAGGACAACCTGCCCCATTTTGTTTTAGAGCCTCTCTCTCTCTCAAATATATATATATATATATATATATATATATATATATATATATATATATATATATATATATTTGATCAGTGCATGCTTTATATTTTGCCCTTCCCATCATGGTTCCCTCTCTCCGAGTTCTTCACCCCATCCATCCATCCCCTTTTGCCTCTGATAGGGTGTTTCCCCCTTTCCTGGGGCATTTAGCCTCTTCAGGATTAGGCACATCCTCTCCCACTGAGGCTAGACAGGGCAGTCCTCTGCTACACGTGTTCAGGAGGCCTTGCACCAGCTCTTTGATTAGTGACTGAGTCACTGGGAGCTCCCAGAGCTCCAGGCTAGTTGACACTGCTGTTCAACTATGGAGTTACCATCCCCTTCAGCTCTCTTAATTGCTCTCCAAACTCTTCCATAAGGTTTGCTGTCCTCAGTTCAATGCTTGGTTGTAAGAGCCTCTTTGAGGACAGCTATGCTAGGTTCCTGTCTGCAAGCACAACATAGCCTCAGTAATAGTGTTAGGGTTTGGTACCTGCTCATGGGATGGATCCCAGATTGGCCTGGTCACTGGCTGACCATTCCTTTAGTCTCTGCTCCATTTTTGTCCCTGTATTTCTTTTAGACAAGAACAATTCTGGGTCAAATATTTTGAACATGGGTTGGTATCCCCATCCCTCCACTGGGGGTCCTGTCTAAGAGGAATTCTCTTCAGGTTCCATCACCCAACTCTTGGGTATTTGGACTAAAGTCACCCCCATTGAGTCTTGGGAACCTTTCATAAACCAGGTCTCTGAGTCTTTCTAGATGTTGCCTCCACCCACCACCCTTTGCAGCCGCATATTTTCATTCACTCTCCTGCTCCTCTGGACTTCTTCCATGTTTCCCCCCCATACCTTATCCTGCCCCCTTTTCTCCTCCCCTTCCTCTCTCCCACCCAGTTCCCTCTCTCTCTCTGCTTCCCATGATTATTTTGTTCCCATTTCTAAGTGGGATTGAAGCATTCTTATTTGGGCTTTCTTGTTTAACGTTTTAGGTTCTGTGGGGTGTATTGGGTATTTTGTATTTTTGACTAATATCTACTTATCAGTGAGTTCATATCATAGAGGAATGCAAATTGATGCATATTTATTACCCTGCCCAAAGCTCAAGTCCAAGTGGATCAAGGACTTCAACATAAAACCCTATACACTGAATCTAATAGAAAAGAAAGTGGGAAGTAGCCTTGAATACATTGGCACAGGGGAAAACTCAATGGCTCAGGCTCTAAGACCAACGATTGACTAACGGGACCTCTTGAAACTGAAAAGTTTCTGTAAGGCAAAGGACACTCTCAATAGGACAGAACAGCAACCTACAGATTGGGAAAAGATCTTCACTGACCCTACATATGATAGAGGGCTAATATCCAGAATATATAAAGAACTCAAAAAATTAGACTCTCCTGAACCAAATAACCCAATTAAAAATGGGTACAGAGCTCAGCAGACAAATGGACAAGAAGCACTTAAAGAAATGTTCAACATCCTTAGCTATCAGGGAAATTCAAATCAAAACAACCCTGAGATTCTGCCTCATACCAATCAGAATGGCTAAGATCAAAAACTCAAGCAACAGCACATGCTGGTAAGGATGTGGAGAAAGGGGAACACTTCTCCATAGCTGGTAGGATTGCAAAATGGTATAACCACTCTGGAAATCAATCTGATGGTTCATCAAAATATTGGAAATATTTCTATCTGAAGACCCAAATATACTGTTCCTGGGTATATATCCAGAAGATGCTCTACTATGTCACAAGGGTATGTTCTCCACTATATTCTTAGCAGCCTTATTTGTAATAGCTAGAAACTGGAAGCAACCCAATGTCTCTCAACCAAAGAAGAGATACAGAAAACGTGGTTCATGTATATAATGGAATACAATTTAGCTATTAAAAATGAGGACATCATGAATTTTGCAGGCAAATGGATAGAACTAGAAATATCCCGAGTGAGGTAACCTAGATCCGAAAGACCTACACATTTTAAAAGATGAATTTGATTTGTTGAACAGAGGTACTTGCAAAGGGCCACAAGAACACAGAAGTGAACATTATGCTGAGGGCAGTGAGTGCATGTGTATTTCTCTGTGTGCACGTGCGCGCGTGTGTGTACACACACGCATGTGCATTTGTATGTGTATATGCTCGTGCTTCTGTGTGATAGACTTCCCAGAAGCACAAAAAGACATGAATTGTCAGAGTGTGTGATGTTACAGGAGAATTTATGAATGAGTAGGCAAAAACAGATCTGACCTTTATGAACGGCAAGATGGTACAGGTATTCTAAACCTCATTTAGAAATGCCATTACTAAGGCAACAATATTCCAAAAACCCAAGTACTACTTTCTGGGTGAATATTTGATTAAAGTAGATTATCATATACAAGGTCTTTGTCCAGAAATTTTTGTAAGGAATGACTAAAAATAAATATAAATAAAAATGATCAACAACTAAGTAAACACTTGGTAATGTATCAGTTGCTGCTAGCACTTGCATGTGTCCTCGGTCTATCCTGAGATCTGAGGTGCATTGATAAGAAGGCCAGAGAGACACTCTCAGAAAGCTACTTTCTGCTGCCTTTGTTTTCACTCTCTAGGTGGACATTGTCTCTACATGTTTCTGGACAGTGGTAAAAGCTCTAATTTCTGCACATCTCTGATGAGTTTTAAATAAAATGCATTTTGAGGAGCTAAAGATCTTTTCAGGTTTATCACATAGCTCTTTTATTTTTATTTTTATTTTTATTTTTTACATAGCTCTTTTAATTATGCACACAAACATTATATTTTTGGGATTATAATAACTACATCATTCTTTTTATCCTCCTAGCCTCTCAAGTATACCTACTTGCTCTAATTCAAATTCATGGTCTCTCTTTTTAAAAATAATTATTATATATTGTTACATTTCAAAATATATACACACAGACTATTCAGCCTATACTTCACTACTTGTATGTATATTGTCTGGGCTGCCCATTTGTATTAGATAATGAATTGGTGTGCTTTCCCCTGGGGAAGACCATTTCTTCCACTCTCAGCATTCCTTAATTGCCTGCAGTTCTTTATTTAAACTCCAATTGGATAATTGATACTTTTGTCAAGTCTTAGAATGCTGTCTGACTATAATAATGTATGTCTACAAAACCAATGCTCAATTCATCAAAAATATTTCAAACAATATGTACTGTGTGATTCCATTTTCATAGCATATGCATGTAAAAGCTGAAAATTTTCTGAATGGTGCAGAGTGTGGAGGTTCATTTTGTCAACTTGACACAAACTAGAGTTACCTGAGAAGAGAGAACATGAGCTGATCTATAGGTAAGTCTGTGGCCATATTTCCTTTAAATCATTGATGCGAGAGGGCCCAGTCCATGGGTGCTACCACTGAGCTGGAGGTCTTGGATTGTGTAAGAAAAGCAGGCTGAGAAAACTGTGTAGAACAATTCAGTAAGGAGTGCTCTTCCATATCCTCTGCTGCAGTCCCCATCTCCAAGTTCCTGGTCTCTTCTTTCTATGATGGACCATGGCTTAGAAGTATAAAATGAAAATGAATTTTCCCTCCTCAATTTACTTTGGTCAGTGCTCTATCACAGCAACAATAATGCTAACTATCACACAGACAATTGCATAGTTAAGCACCCCAAGAGCTGAAAATATTTTGAGAATTATAGCATCTAGATCCATTAAGGAAATTAATATATGATTTTCATTTTTTTGGTATGTTTTTCTCTTGTTTTGATGTTGGTACTACCAGCTTCAAAGAATGAACTCAGTAGTGTTGCTTCTCTTTCTAGGTCATGGGTAAAGTTTGAGACATATTGATATGGGCACTTCATTAACAATGACAATAGAAATAAAAATGCTGATGTCGAAAGGGGAAACCTTCAAAAAATCACATCCCTGTAGGCAAGGAACTAGAAATAACTAATAACCATTGAGAGGAGACTTAGCCTCTCCCAGGGGTGAGCCTCTCAAGTGGTTGTCACACAAGGTGGACAGACCTAAAACAATATACACATACAAAAATAGATTCAGCATGATTTATATTATATCAGCATGAATATATATACATATTTATATATAATTTAAAATTTACAAGTGGCAGAATTTAGCAGTGAATCCATCTAGTCCTGGGTCCATTGGTTGGGAGATTTTAATTAATATTTCAATATTATTACTTGTTATGAGCCCCTTTTAATTGTTTATATATCCTGGAACTAACTTTTGTAGGTCATTTGAATTTCTTTATCTATTTACTTTTTCCACATTTGCTAGCTTTTCAAAAAACAAAATTCTGAAATAATTTCTAGTGTTCTTATGGATTTCACTGGGGTTTATTATAAAAACTTCCCCTTCATTTCCAATACGTGCTCATTTGGGTCTGATCTGTCTCTCTTTACTTAATTTCGCTATAGATTTGTCAATCATGCTAAGCTTCTCAAAGAACTAGCTCTTCATTTGATTACGTTTGTCGTCATTTTTTCTTTAAATTGAATTTTGCCCTAATCTACTATTTTCTTGCTTTCTAATGGGTTTGGTGTCTTGTTTTCCTAGAGCTTGAGGTACACCATTGGGCTATTTATTTGAGATATTTCTGATTTTTTTTTTAAATGTGAGTATCTTTAAATTACACTTTCCTTTTGGGATTACTTGGCTGTATTCCAGAAGAACATGCTTAGCTATCTTTTTTATTTGACTCTGGAAGTATAAACATTTCCTCCCCGAATTCCTCGAGGACTCCTTGTTTGTTCTTAAATGTATATTGTTTAGTCTCCAAGTCTTTGTTCAATTTCTGAGCTTTTTCTTAATGTTGATTTCCAGATTTATTCCAATCTGGTTTGATAATATATAAAGAATCATTTTATTTTTTCCTATTTGTTAAAGCTATTATCTGGTCTCTAATGGGATCAGTTTTATAAAAGTTTTCTTGTACTGCAGAGAAAAATGTGTTTTTCCCAATCTGTTGAATGTTATGTTCTATAGTCTGTTAAATATAATTATTTATGTCATAATTTTGCTATGCAGTTTCTTTTCTGATGTTTTGTTTGGAATAACTACTTAAATATCAGTTGAATTATTTGACTCAGGACCAATGGGACTTTTTCATGTCTTTTAATGACACAAGTGTTTGAAGTTCTTATACCTTCTAGATGAAATACCCCATGCTTTTTATAATATATGGTGCCTTCTCATTTCGTTTGGTTGGCTCTGAAGTGTGCATCATCAGATGGAAGGACCACTATTGGCTTGTTTACAGCTTTTGTTTGCTCACTGGGCTGTTTTCATCACTTGCTTCTCCAGGTTTTGATTAGTTAGCTCATCTAGTTTTTTAATCCAGTTAGTTATTGAATACCTTTTAATTGATGAATTGAGTTCATTTGTACTTAAGGTTATTATTGTGAGGCACCTGGGCCAGTTCCATGCCCGACACAAATACAACAGAGTTCTGTCTGGTCAGGCCTTAGTGGGAGAAGATGAGCTTAAATCTGAGGCCCCAGGGATGGGGAAGGTTTGGTGAGGCGGGGAGTAGCACTCTTTAGGAGGCAAGGGAGAGGAGGAATGAGATGAGGAATTGTGGGAGGGAGGAATGGGGGGCAACTACTGTAATGTAGATAAATAAAATAATAAAAATTAAAAAAGAAAACTGTGCAGAGCCCACCAACAGGAGGCAGGGGTGGGGGGAATGAACACTAGTTATCACAATAGTCACTGATGCTTTTTATCCTTTCTAGTTCTCTTTTTTCATTATTTTTATTCACTTTACATCTCAATATCAGTCCTCCTCTTTTCCTGTTTCCCCCTTACACAGAACTCCCATCTCACCCTCCACATCTCCTCTGAGAAGGGGATGCCCCTCCTTAGCCTGGGTATCACCTTGTCCTGGCACATCAAGTCACTACAGGACTAGGTATATCCTCTCCTGCTGAGGTAAGACAAGGCAGCCCAGTTAAGAGAATAAGTTCCTCAAGCAGGTAACAGATTCTGGGACATCTCCCATTCAGTTACCAGCAGGACTTAAGACCAGTTCAACAGGAAGAAATAATGTTTGCTAGTGTAAATCTATCCCATTAATCAATAAACCAACTGATATCCCTTCTGTAAACCTGTGTGTGTGTGTGTGTGTTTAGATATTAAGGGCTAACCACTCAGGATTACATAACTTTTTTTTTTTTTTTTACTTTATCTGCATTTATTTTATGCTAAATTTATTCTCGTGTCTTGAGTTTTTGTTTCTCCAATTTCTTCTGGGACATCTTTTTCTTCTGTGCAACCTCCTCTTCTGGCTTTGGAATAATCTGTTCCTTCTCAGTGAGGAGCATCTCAATGTGGCAGGGGGAGCTCATGTATGGGTTAATCCGGCCATGAGCTCTGTAGGTTCGTCCGCGCATCTTAGGTGCTGTGTTCACCTGGATGTGTTCAATGACTAGAGAATCTACATCCAAACCCTTAAGTTCAGCATTGTTCTCTGCATTTTTAAGCATGTGCAGCATTCTTTTTTAGCCACTGTCCCCGTGTCTAGCCCCACTGTTTGGTCTGGGTGCACCTACCGATTCCACCATTATACCTCTGGAATGGCAACACTGCTTCTTCTTTTTTTAATTGGATATTTTTTATTTACATTTCAAATGTTATTCCCTTTCCAGGTTTCCTGTCAATAAGCCCCCTATCCCATCCTCTTCCCCTTGTTTTATAAGGGTGGTCCCTCTCCCCAACCACCCCCACTTCCCATCTCCCCACCCTGACATTCCCCTATACTGGGGGATCCAGCCTTGGCAGGATCAAGGGCTTCTTCTCTCATTGGTGGCCAACAAGGCCATCCTCTGCTACATATGCAGCTGGGCCATAGGTCTGTCCATGTGTAGTCTTTGGGTGGTGGTTTAGTCCCTGGGAGCTCTGGTTGGTTGGTATTGTTGTTCTTATGGGGTTCAAGCCCCTTCAGTTCCTTCAGTCCCCTCTCTAACTCCTCCAAAGGGAACTCCATTCTCAGTTCAATGATTTGCTACTAGCATTCACCTCTGTATTTGTCACGCTCTGGCTAAGCTTCTCAGGAGACAGTTGTATCAGGCTCCTGTCAACATGCACTTCTTGGCTTCATCAATATTTTCATTGCTTCTTTAAAATGGCATCCTTCAGATACTTGGTGGCTTTGTGGATATGCATACCCTTGATGGTCTGGGCAGTTTCCTGGGTATTCTTAAAGTGAACACAAAGGGTTGAACCTCTTGATTTGCATGATTTTGTGGGGTTTTCTGGGTCAAGAGAGTAGTGAACCATTTTTACAGGTCACCTCTGGCTGCTTACAGGAAGAGATTGGATAACTCCTTCATGGAGAAGATTAATTTTCACTTTTTCGCATTCATTAACTGCTTATAGTTCTTTTCTTAGGAGTCTTGTGAGCTTCCCCCATCCATGTTGCCATATCAATTGGTGTTTGTCTGTTTGTTTGTTTGTTTATTTATTGATCTTATTTGGGAATCCATGTTATTGAAGTTTCCCGAATGCAGCTTTCCTGTCACATACAGAAGTCTACCTAATGGCAGACTTCCTGCTTTTCTGGTTCTCACAATTTTTCCATCCCATTTTCCACGATGTTCCCTGAGCCTTAGATAGGGGGTTTGTATTGTAGATGAACTTGTTCTTTGAGGTGGGCATCAGATGGTCAATTGTTCTCCACAGTTTAACCAGTTATGGCTTTCTATAAAGGTCTCCATTTACTGCAGGAGGAAGCTTCTTTCCTGAAGGGTGAAAACTGCACTTACCTGTGGGTGTATGATTAAGTGTGCAGAGGAAGTTAGAAATTCTACTGGTTTATAGAAGGGCTTTCAGTTGGTGTATTGAGTAGTGGGACAGACTTAGCAGACATTAATTCCTTCCTGATGAGCAGGTCTGGAGTGATGTTGGTCACTCCAAGTACAGAAGTGCCACAATTGCAGCTTCTAGGATATCTTGCCATGCTGCTCATTATTGTAGCTTGTAGGCATCACAGATGGGAGGGACGATTGATTGCTCTTCTCTTCTGAGAGCTTGTGCACTGTGAGTACTGGTCCCTCAGGAGAAGGCTTCCAGGTAAGTTCTGGCTCAATTCCTGCAAGACATCTGTCTGAAATGTGTGGTGTCCTCATAAATAGGGCCTTACTTTCAATTTCTGCGGGGCAAGTAAGAAGAATGGCAATATCCTATATTGTTTTGGGGACTATCCTGGCCAATAACTTGAGAAGGGAGTTACCCATGCCTGCAAGGGGTTTTTTGTTACATAACCTATAGCTTTAAGGTGGAACATTGTCAGCTCATATGGAATACTTCACTAAAACACACATGCGCGTGTGCGTGTACAAACACACACACACACACACACACACACACACACACACACACACACACTATTTTTATGACTCCAAGGGAGGAAGGCTAGATAACATTAGAGATGCCTTTTATATTTTTTAAAAATAGGGCTCTTGATTTTTTCTCTAACACTTATGTGATCTTAGGTAAGGTCTTTACTTTCTCTTACTGAGGAGTTATGAGACTGAGGATATGTCTTAGGGTTGTCTAATGTATACTTTGTAACTGTGTTGGAATGGATGTGTTTCCTATTTTTTTACTACACACCATTCTTTTTTATTTTGCATTCATTGTTCGCTTGTGGAGGGTTGCCTTCACAAGGGATACACTTCCTGATGCTGGAAAAATGGCTACGGTTGCCCTAATGATTGCTCAGTATTCTTGATAAAATATTGATGGAACATTACACAGGAAAGACTTTGTATGACTTGGACTTCAGCCCACGAGTATGAAAATCGTTTTGTGCTGGTAGAATTCTATGCTGAGTTCCACAGCATTGTCTGTATAATCCTGTGTAGCTGTTAAGGTCAACTGCAGTTTGTATCTCCTACTACCACTCCTATATAGCCTTTAAAATAATGCTCTGAAGAATTATATTTACTGATATTAAAGTTATTTGTACTGTAATAAGTGGGCAAAAAGAATGAAAGAACATTATGTATTGTATGACCTTGGTCTTGTACTGGTGTATTATGCATTGATTTTGAAAGAATATGTTTAATAATGATCCATGGCTAGTTGTCTTCTAGGCAATGTTTATTTATTTATTGTTAGTATTTCATTTGTATAGTATCAGATGGAAAGTTATTTTCAGAATTGTCTGTTTAATATAGTGAATATAGATTAATGTCATAGTTAAAAGTCAATACTATTAATAGCTGTGAAACAACCTATTTGCAAGGTTCTGTGCCTGCTATGGTCCAGTGTCTACAGATTTCTTTTCTGTGTAATCATAGCCACTAGTTAGGGAAGTAGCTGGGTTTCTCTAACTTGTGTTCTTTAAATTCTCTCCCAGAAATAGTATAGCTTTTTATAAACATTTTTACAGAATTTTCCTTTCCAATATTACAGTAATCCTAAGATATAAGAGTGCTGATTTTTCTGACCAAAGATTCTGTTCTGAAAAACCAAGTGACTTAGTGTCATAAACTACAGGAACTGGGACTTGGCCTCGAGCCCAGATCTTCTTTAGTTATTTGGCCTGCTCTAGCCTTATTGTCCTCAATTCCTGAGGCACTATATAATCACATGGTGAATTCACCAATTTCTTGGTCCTCCATAACAAATCAAGTGTGCGCACACATATGTGCTCATACACACACACACACACACACACACACACACACACACACAAAGAGACACATACAAACACATAATATGTAATCATCTTCAGAATACCTGTGTCATTTGTTCTTCAGAAATGTTCCCAGAATAGAGTAATAGAGAAGAAAAGGTCATAGAGGGTAGTGAGGCCCGATCCAGTCAGGTTTTGATAATACTGTATGCATTTTAACCTTTTCCTTCAGTGGGAGGGGAGTTATTAGAAGCCATTGATATACGAAGCTTAAATGAATGGGCAAAGAACATATTTGGGGTGAGCTGCTAGGGGGTTGTCATTGTGATACTTTTAGAGAAGAAGACCACTTGTCCAGGGTGTTATGGACCAGGTGTCAGGAAGTAGGTGAGTCCTGAAAATACTTTGAGTAGAGCCAAAAACTACTTACTATTCTTTGTATTGTTTCTCTCTCTCTCTCTCTCTCTCTCTCTCTCTCTCTCTCTCTCTCTCTCTGTGTGTGTGTGTGTGTGTGTGTGTGTTGGTGAATATATATTCATTATATGTGTGGAGGACAGAGAACAACCTTGAGCATCATTCCTCAGGCCACATCTTTGTTTTTGTGAGAAAGGCATGGAATTCATCAAGTAGGCTAGACAAAGTTCTAGGGATCTGCCATTTTCTGTTTCTCCAGGGGCTAGGATTATAAGCATGAATGACCAAGCCTCGCCTAAAAAGTGGATTCTGGGAATCAATTTCGATTTTCATGTTTGCAAAGAAAGCATTTCCCCCACCTAGCTATCTCTCCAGCCTTCAGCAACCATTTTCTGATGGAGCAAGTGGTCTGAGAGGAAGCTGCACAGAGAGGGCTGACACTTCTGGGATATTGACAGAAAATACTCTGGAGTAGGGAAAGCCTAGTACAGGCTACAGCACTGGGCCATGTTGGAAATTTGTGTCTGGGGGATGCTGAGGGAGAATGATGAGAGAGTAGTCACATATTGAATGTATGACCTTGAAATTGAGGAAGAGGTCTTGGCTGGCTGTCCACATATATAGATAGATATAAAGTAACAGAAAACAAAATCTCAGTCTCAGAACCCAGATTTTTTTGGTCTCTGTAGGCAAATACTCAATCTGTGGGCACTCAGTATCTTTATCTATATAATGGGACAAGAAGTAGTATCAAATTTAGGAGCTAATTTACATGGAGAAAGACCTGGAAACCAGGCAGGGCTAAAAAATATTTTTTGTTATTATTTTATTACAAGTTATATTTCTAAGTCTATTTTTAAGTGGTTTTTTGTGCATGTTTTACTTCATCTTGCTAAGAAAAACAAAGTAGATATTATTTTTTCTTGGTAAAAATGAGGAAACTAAGGCCCAGAGGGGATAAATCATTTGCTCAAGGAGATCCAGTTAGAAAATGGAGGAAGGGGGTATCTGAGCTCAGGTACGTTTGACTCCCAAGACAAAACAGTTAATCAGTTTTATAAATAGTAAAATCTGGTCTTGTGCGCAGGTCAAGGCATGAGACTTGAGCTGTAGTTCATCTAAGCAGCCAAGCCAGAGATGCAATGAGTTTAAGCTTAAAATAATCCTGTGAACAAAGCAACGGGATAATTTGAAATGTCAATGTGACATTCTGTTCCACAGTAAATTAATAAGAAGTGACGGAAGGCCTTTCTTGTCATGGCTGTAACAATCAGAAGCCAGGCTTACACTACCTTCTAATCTCATGCAATGACAATAGGCAATCAGTAGTAACATCCTTCAAATATCAGCCGAGTCCTTTTCATACACAAAGGTGACATATTGGCAGTATCCAATTTTACTCGTTCATGTTGGAAGAAAGGTTGCTTTATACACTATTATGTGATGAGACAAGTAACGTAAAACCCAAGACAGTTTTCTACAATTAATTTGTAACTATAGAAAACACTTTAACCCTCCTTCTTATTCTTTTTGTTGCCAAGGTGATGATCAAGCAGGTAATTCAAGTGACCTTGAGGCTTCAGCCAAAATACAGCTGAGAAGTCTCAGTAAGTTTTAAATCTGTGGGGGAAGTTCGTAAGGAGGTTAAGATCATATCCCAGAATCCCTTTCTTTGTCTATTTTCTTACTTTTCAGATTCTTAGTTCCTAGGCTTGGTCATGAACATTGGCACCATTTCTGCTTCATTTCAGTGCTTCCTGGTTCTCATGTAGATAATGTCAGTATTTTTGTCGTGGGGATAGTACCAGTATCCATGCTTTGTTAACCAAACCCTTGTTCCTGGAACTGTCTGTGAACATGCCTACAAATGATGTCAGTTGATTCTTGTTGCTGGATTCTTCCCCTAAGTGGAATCTTCCACTCAGGGGGATGCAGAGACTACAGCTTCCAACCCTGGTGTGGACCCTTGTGATGTTGACAGCATGAGCTTTGGGGATAGGCTTATCCCTGTCTGGGGAGGAGGCCTTGGAGTGGGGGGGGCTTTTATGCATGCACACATATATAGTCACAAACTCTGAAAACATGTCCACAGGCAAGAGCAGACTTCACTGAAATGTAGCACAGGAAATGCTTATGGTTCAGGTCATACCTGAACATCATTGCTTCCTTACCTGCATACAAAATACCAACTGCTCTCACTAGCTCTACCTCTAGGACATAGCCCTGATTGTCTAACTTCTCCCATCTCCTCTGCTCAGCCCCTAGACAAGGGTCTCTAAAATCCTGCTCTTGTAGTCCCATAATAGCCTTCTGAGCAGCCTCCTTATCTCTAGTATTATGCCTTTACCATTTATTCTCCACATGACAGTGAAAATACATGCATAAATCATAAACTAGATCATATGAATCCCCAAATTGGAAAATGCTGGCTTTCCCCAAGCCCCAAACTATCTCATTACAACTCATGCAGGACTCTTGACCCTCCCCATGCTTAGCAACAGGATTAAATTCTGTTTGAGAAAAGTTACTGTAGAGGAAGGAACCTTGTGCTTTCCGATTCCTCTGCCAAGAAAGTTCTTTTCCATGGTTTCCTAGGTTGGTTGGGGTGCTTGAAGCTTAGTTAAAAGTTTTTTTCTCAGGTGGCTCTATTACTGCATCTAAGTTGGGATTCATTAAACACAATGACAAGAAGGTTAGTGCTTCCCTTCACTTCAGTCATGTCTTTCCATAAAATGAGTATTTATCGAGGTCTGCTACACTGCATGCTAGAAAGCAGCACATAAGACAAATACAGTGATTCCTGGTATCATGGGTCTCATCAGGTTGTATGAATTTCTTCACAGAACTAATCAGTGAATTAAGCCATTTTGTGTTTGTCAGTTTTATTTTTCCTTCCTATGCTAGTCCTGGAAAGAACGCGAACAGGCCAGGTTTGGTTTTCCAGTATCCTTACGGTGACTGTTCTCGTTCTCACAAAGTAGAAGTTGGAAGGTTCTGGAAATGTTAAAAATCAGAATGAGCACTGATTGTTGAGGCCCATTTGTTTCAGAGAATACTTTGCTATGACTTTGACTATGAACAAACAAAGATTAGGAACGATGTGTGTAAAAGGCAGTCTTTAAATGTATTCATTAATATGCTGTGGAAATGATGATAATAGGTACCCTTATCTATTGGTGGTGATTAGTTGGAGTTCATTAAATGCCATAGCAAGATAACTTTGTTGTATTTGGGTCCAATCCTTAAGAATCTGAAGTTTCAACTCCAGATATTTTGGTTATTAGCTCTATGGTGGAACCTAGGCAGTTGCAATTTTAAATGTCACTCTAGATCTGTGGTTCTCTAACTTCCTAATGCTGTAAACCTTTCATACAGTTCCTCATGTTGTGGTGATCCCGCTAACCAGAAAATTACTTTGTTGTTACTTCATACCCTCAAAAGTGTCATGACCCACAGGGTGAGAACCGCTGCTTTAGATGATTTTGTGTAAGTCCATGGTCTGTAGTTTTCAGAGCAAAGTCCAGTATCATAAATCTAGAGAATCCATGATTATAGAATCTGTTGAATTTGAATGGCTATGTCCAGGATTGCCTTGAGATGAGATTGGTGCATGTATCATAGTATCATTACTAATATCTTCTTATACTGTCAAAAGTGTGATAGCTTGGGTTGTACATTATGGACCAACTCTGTACAACTAGAACCTTGGAGGCTGTTACAAGGAATTTTCATGTAGTCCATGTCTTTTGCCTAGGAAAAAAAAGAATAGTATCCAAGTTGCAAATTCCATTTTTTTGTTTTTTTTTTATCAAGTATTTGACAGATTCATATGCCATCTAATCCTGCAGCTGATAGGTAGTTTTGTCTAATTTTGAATTTAAATAATAATAATAATAATAATAATAATAATAATAACTTGAGTTTTTTAAACCTAATTAGCTATATTTTATGTGTAGTTGATGATGATTTTTGGAGCTTTTCATCTTTGTAGGAAGTTGCCATTGGAAAGGGCTGGGATGGATTGTGTTTCTGAGATTTGCACACTTGGATGCATATCTGGTACTTTTCAGAGTTGACTTGGGAAAGAATCATAAAATTAAACCAATGTTTTTAGAAGTTACTTTAGAGATTATCTGGTGCAACCTCTTTACATAATTGACAAGCAAATATGTTGAAAAAGATTAGGTGACTTTGAGGTCACTTGGATAGCTATCAGACAAGCTTAGCTACAACTGGCAATCAAAGTAGCCAAGTAGTCATAATTAATGGCTTGTAGCCAAATAGTCCATCTGCAAAATGGGAACAATCACAATGGCTTTTCCTCTAAGTGATACTGCAGTAGATTTCCAGCATATGCACGAGGCCAGCTGCTGAGTAAGTGTTACCCATGCCATTAACTGGCACACTGGCGTTGCCAGCTTGTTATAAATTCCTTCTCCAATTCATTATGAGTGTGATAGTGGAATTGATTAAAAAAGAGAAGTTAAATCAAACTAGCTGTCAGCATGACTGAGTCCAAAGATGAATTACACATTTTATTTTGTCATCGAGTTGATAGTATGTTCCCCTAATGACATGCTTCCTGTTTCTGATGGCAATATAAAGCAGTTAGCGCTTTGGAAGCTTCGAGGCACTTACTCTATATTGTTTGCAGCACTTCACATCTAACTGACAACCTCAAAGGAAACAGTTTGTCCTCTTGGGCCAGAATCACTGGTCCTGTGGTCATCTTCAAAATAAAAATCCTGCTTCGTTGTGTAGAAAGTCTCATTGGTTCAGTGGCAGATTCACTGTTCTGGAAGAATGCTTTGAGCTTTGTGGGTAATACATGCAAAGAGGTTCACAAAGCCCTTGTTTGATCACTGGTCTGAACCTGATTTCTTTTTTGGTGGATTTTCAAGAGGAAAGATAGGACAAATGTCTAAAGGCAGGAGACGGATAATGGGTGTGCTTAAATTAAGAACTCATATGCTTTTCTTATTATTTATTAGAGGAATGTTAATGGTCATTTTAGGACACTTATAAGCATATCTTTAGGGACTTAGAATTGCATTGTTATAGCTCAAGAATTATAGAAGTTTTGATTAAATCAGGTGCTGACAGGTAATAATGGGACAACGACGGCTCCACTTTAAGTCTGTCTCTGTCAGTTTGGGGGAGAGTATTCCTGTTTACCTTGCATAAAAAGCTGTATGAAAAGTGGACACAAAAGTGATTATTAAATAGTCCTGGTCTATGTCAGAAAAAGTGGCATTTACTTTTTTATACTACTGATGCTGATAACTGTATGTGTTAATTATGTACATCTGAAAGGCATGGAAGCCATCGTTAAACCAACTAAATTATAACAATCTTTCTGAGCTAAGTCAAAGAAAAAGAGAGTTGTCTCAATGTGACTAGAACTTTGCTCTCTGGCTCCCTTTGTTTCCTTTGGTCTTTTTGGTTAAAACCAGTGCTTTAGTTTTGTACCATTACCAGGAAAATAATGAATCTATAACTTTAAAAGTAATGCATTATTTATGCTAAGGCCGTCAAACAAAACAGACTAGAGAATCTGAAAGGGTTTAGGGATGTCACATGTAGGGATATCATTTAATAAGAAATTGGTCAGAGTGAAAGATCGGTTTGCTTGAAGACTGGCCTTTAACTAGTAAGGGCTACCAGACAGTGGGGTGGTATTTTGACAAACTGGACCCAGTCAGAGGTTTCCTAGTGAGAGCTCAAGGAGAATATTATTTTTCTATTCCTTTTGGAAGTTCTCATGCTCTATTCTAAGATTCAAAGGGTTTCACCCAAAATGATCGATGGAATCAGCAAGTAGTAGCTCAGGCTATGCCTTGCAGGAGTCCCTGGGGATAGAAATCTATGGCATAGACCCCTAGGATTATGACTTCCTTGGAGGCCCTTTTCCAATTTTGCACAAGGATATGTTTGGGGATAATGGAGGTGCTACAATGGTGGATGCTCTTCCCACCCCAATTTCTTCCAAACAGAAAAGAGCACATGTGATCAAGCTCAGAAAGGGGTGCCAGAGGCTTGTTATATGTTGAGATCTGGACATATAGTTTAATATTTTCTTTTAAAACTCTCTTTAAAACACATTTCCGTGTTGTGTATCAGCTCCCAAGCAGCATGCCTGTTTATTAGAACTCTGGGCAAGGGCAATAAGGCGTTAGGTGGTCCCAGCTGCCAAGCCTGATGTAGTGAGTCTGGTCCCTGGGACATGTATGGTGAAAGGGGAGAAGCGACTTCTGTGAGGTGTCCTATGACATCCACAAGCAAGCTATGGCACACGCTCACACATCTGTCCATACACACACATTTAAAAAGAAAGAATTCTCTGAGATGATTGTTCTTTTTGTGGGCAGAGAAACTGAGGCTCGGGGAAAAGAAAAAAAAATATCTCTGTTATAAGAGGGAGGGTTAGGGTACTAACCTCAAGTTTTTTTCTGTATATTTTCAGTTCTAGAGCTTATCAATTTTATGACTTTCTGCTTTCTTTGTATACTTAAAATACATTTAAATCTATTTTCTCATTGGATACTATGCATATCCCATCAGGGGAATGGAAGGTAACTATAGCTCTTGTTTTTTATTTCATCTTTGGCTCTGGGAAATCGTTCAGGGACAAGCAGTGTATGTGACTGACTCTCATACTTACACCTTTCTGATGGACATGGAGACTGAAAGCACCCTTGATGAAGGTGAGGACGGCCGCAAGGTGACAGCATTCTGCCCACAAGGCATGACTCCAAATGCGGCAGAATCTCTGTACAGTCAGAACCCTTTACATAATGAGACATTTGTTCTGTATGTTTTCATAAAGTCTCTGGAGCCCTCATATTGCTATGTCACAGAATGGCATTTCACATGGCTTGCTGGAAAACAGATGTGTTTAGATGCCCCAATCTAACACATGGGGACTAGTGTAAAAAGACATACTGAGGAACTGGAAGTGCTGATTTCAGGGACTCTGGGGCTCCTGCAAGTATCAGTATTGCTGTGCAAATCTCTGCTAGTCCCCAAGGGGGACTTCCAGTCAGCTGTGTAAACCACCATCTTGGAAATGTCAGGAAAAAAGTGAATGAAGTCAGTTTTGGAGGGGACATATTAAAGACAGTATTGGTAATAAAATTAGAAAAGCATTACCTGTTTTGTCTGAGGTCGGCGACAGACTTGCTTTTTGGCAATCGACAACAACCAAAATAAAAACTATAAAAACAAATCTTTTATACACAGGGGACAGAGCACGTGACCGGTTTATGATCTTTCCCATAAGACTGTTATGGCTTCTTGATTCCATATATCACACAGTTCATAAACTGTTTTACAAACCCCATAATACCAGATGTCTATTCTTTTAATCTCTTTGGCCTTTTTAATATTTACATGAAGTACTTTGACACGATCTGCTCCAGTTTTTGTTTTTGTTTTTCCTGGTGTTGGAGGCTGGTGGAAGGAAGGGGTAGGGTGGCCCAGAGAATCCTGTGAAGACTGACTGACAGATTTAGTGGACACTGAGCAAAACAATTGGGTTATACCTGACAGATACGCTGTAATGAAATGTAACGGCATCATTGCCTTGGTTTTGACAGCTTGAGAGAAAGATATTGAATGCTATGCCAAAAGCATTACTGTGGTGATATTTGGGTTGCAGGGGCCCATGGACTGTGAACTTGTGCTCATCCGGGGTGAAAGAGAAATTTCTAAAAGCTGTTAGCTGGTGTCAGTTCTCATGTAAGCAGGTTGCCATGATTTTCATATCAGAGTGCACAAAACCTTGCAAGGCATGTGTAGGAAGCTAGGGACGGGAAGGGTATTTGATTTAGAGCCTTTTGAAGCGTAGTTTGGAATTCTGTTTCAAATGTAGGTCTCTTGCATCATTCACGTGATCCATTATTCATTCAGCAGTTCATACCAGAAATTTACTGATAAATTTGTGATCAAGGGGGAAATTGCATTATTGCTAGGATAAATAAATATCATTTTGGAGCTAGGAATGTAATTCAGTGATAGAGTACTCGCTTAGTATGCATGAGGCTTTGGGTTTGATCCCCAGCACTGGGAAAAAGTCATTTGGAAGGGACACATCAACATTAATAAGCAGCTTCTGATTGGTGCAGACTAGCAGGGGATGTGGCCTTTCCTGCTGAGGATGTGCTGTTAGGGTGGCTTCAAAACTCCAGGAAACTCACTGAAGGCAAATGGTCAGTCCAGACCTTCCTTTCTATCTGAAGACCTGTCCTGTATGTAGACGATTGATACATATTATGCTTTATACAAAGGGTAGTCCCTGTGAAACCTGTTGGACAGGGGTTGAGGGAAGAATGATTTGGGACTGTTATGGGATCCTAAGAAAAATCTGCCTTGAGTAATGCTTACATCTCATGCCGAAGCAAATTCAATGGAGGAGTCATTTCCTTAGCCAGATTTTCCAATGACCTCAGCACATTATAAATACTCACATGAATAGAATATGTGGTGTAGAGTTATCCTTCCCACAAATACAAAACCAATGTCTATGCTCAATCTTAGAGTCTTGGGTGACCTGTTAATCCTTTCTTGCCATTTGGCATTGATCAGGGCTACCCCAACATCTCTAACACATTTTTATATTTCAATGCCAATTGCTTCAGAGAAAGGATATCCAAAGGAGGGCCTTTTTCTTCTTATGCAGATAACTCCCCTCTATTAAACTTCAAGCTTTATATTTCATCGTGAGAGAAATGTGAGGTAGACCCCATTCTCTTTAAAACAAAAGGCAATGGACTCTGGCTTCAGTAGCTTGTTGTCTGTATCTACTATGTGCTGGACATTCTGCTACAGGCCTGGGGTTGACATACTTAATTTTATTGGAACGCAGCGATGGCTACTCATTTCCTATTATTTACAGCTGCTCTCCCCGTTCAGGCACAGTTCAGCTGTTATGACAGAGCCCATGTGTCCTACAAGGCTTAAAGTATCTAATGCCTCACATTTTACAGGAGGATAAACAGTAAAAACATCAATAGAATAAACAACAACAAACTCCACCCAAAGTTGTGCTATGCCTGGATATTGAGAAATCAAAACGTACTGTTGTTATCCTCAGGGGGAGAAAAGGTCATAAGGATTATGGTGGAACCGGTCCTGAATGACGGTACTTTGAAAAAAGACTGTCAGCTCTGCTTGAGGGTCTGAGGATGCGACTCCAAGGAAGATGCGCTTCACCTGGGTCTTGAGACTGGGTTTTAAGGAGAGGAAGAGAGCAGAGCAGGGGGTGGGGATACGTATGCGATAGGAAACAGACCATAGTAATCTGGAGAAATAAGGCATGGCTGGAATTTAGTGGAAACGAAGCTAGATGCCAGTTGCAAGCCATTAAGAAGGTGCTTGGGGGTTGTTTTTGGGTACTGATGAGCAGAGGAGGAACTTGAAAGGAATGACCTTATCTGATCAGTCCTTTGGGACAATTGTAATGTGTGTTCAGTTGGGAGAGAAAAGCAGTACGCTAGAGGGAAATGGAAGGGCTGTCTCTTTGTACCCTCTCTCCACCTTACAATGTCCTCATCAGCTGTCACTCTGTCCTGGTCGTTAATGTTTCCATCCTCAGTGCAGTCAAGGTGAACTCTATGTTTCAAATTGAGCAGGGCATGAGGTGTTCTGTTAAAGGTTATATCTGCTATGTTTGCTTGGCCACTTTTGGATGTGATTGGCATCTGGATGGGTTGGCTGAGCAAAGGCAGATGATCCCTAACATGAGAAGGCTTCCCCTAATCTCTTGATAGCCTGAGTGGAACAGAAAGATGGAAGGACCTGTTTCTTTCTGTTTCAGTTGGAATGTCATACTTTTCCTGCTCTCTACACTCTTAAAACACTGCCTTTCTTAGTCTCAGAAGTGTACCATGTGTTTTCTCACATATGTAGCTATGAGTGGTAGATGATAGCAGGATCTCAGCTCCACAGCAATATGAATGAGTTTCTTACAATAAGTCGTTGGTTTATCTGGGGCACCTTTACTAATACTCCAGGTCTGTTTGTATTCAAAGGATCATCTTTGAACAACTATTTTATTCATTAGTCAATATCTTTGATACGAAACTCTCCCAGATACTCTCCTAGGTCCACATAATTTTCTTTTCAACTATTATACAACCTATTCCCATTGGTGACTCAGGAACTATCACTTGGGGACTGCCTCCATGCTGGAGCTAGCCTGCCAGGCTCATGCCATCTAGTTTCTTTACCTCAGTGCCTCTATGCTAGATGGAACCTGAGCAGGAAAGAGAATAATGGAAGTGATGTCACACTCTGACAAATACATGCCACCTGTGTAGGTGAAGCTGTGGTCTGCTACAGCACAGGCTGCCCAACTTTGTACCCACTCTGGGAACTTCCTCATATGGTTTATACTTTCTGTGAAATTATGGATCAGAGAGAGAGAGAGAGAGAGAGAGAGAGAGAGATCAGAGACCAGGGCTAGACACTCCAGGTGTCCTTGTACATTGGGCACTCTAAGAGGGAATATGTGGGTTTAGACAGAGCCAGGGGGATGTATTATATTTCGGCTCAAGGACACAAATATTATAAAGTACCATTTTAGTAAAAGTAGGAGGTTATGTAATATGGGGGTCTGTTCTGGATTTACATTAATTTACTTCAGTATTGGACTAATTATTACAATTCCCATTTTGTAGATAAGTGAATTGTTACTTGATCGATTAAAATATATTTGGATACATTAAAACATTTAAATTAAGGAAAAAGTTACAATGAAATAGAAGTTACTTCAGCAAAATGGGGGAGGATTTAACATCACAAACATCAAAAACAACAATGTTACTGGGAAAAGAAGATCACAATTCAGGACAATAAATGATGTATTAATCATTATGGATGAGTATGAATGTGGTCTGTCAATTACAGTCTCTGTCTGACAAAACAATAGCATAATAGCTACAAAAACAATTTTATTTAGATGAATATATTTTGTTGTACCTTATATCACTTGCTAAACAATTTTGTAAGTATAGTTTGATATATTTAGACACATGATAGAAATATAAGTTTTAATATTTTATTTATATTTTAATTTATTTTTATATACAGATTGCTAAATATTTTAAATATAATTTCTGATGATATTGGGTGGCATAGTGCATAAATCAAGTGGTTAGAAAACCTAGTAGATAAAAAAATGCATCATAAAGTATAGCATGCTCATAAATTGTAATGGAAAGAATTAATATATTATTTTATGCATGTCCATATATTATTTTTTAAAGCAAGAATAAAATGGTTTAGAAATATGTTCTTGATTTAGCTTTGAGGTAGGGCTCATTACTTTTCTTTATGAAATGATTGGGTCTGTGAGGTTGCTCAATTGTCTGTAGAAATGTACCGCAATTAAATCAGTCTGCTACAGTGACAGTGATAGACATTTTGAAGTCCTGTGGGTCTAGGATTGTTCTCCTTTAATTGTGACAACTTGTACAAGTTATATCCATTTTCTGAGTCCTGTTTGCATTGTTGTAAAAGTGGATAACAGCACACACTTGGGGAATGAGGAATATAGTAATGCTCTATTGGTGTCCTTAGCATATTAGTAAATCTTTTTCTTTTTGTTTTGGAGAATTGGTTTAGACATTTACAATTTTTATTTATTACGTTGTATATGTTTAATATATTTTAAAATTAATGTGGCAATACTGTATAACATTACATATGTATTTCTAATTTTTATTGGATTTTTTAATTTACAATTCAAATGTTATCCCCTTTCCTGGTTTCCTGTCCATAAACCCTTATCCCATCCCCCCACCTTCTTCTATGAGGATGCTCCCTGACCTTTCCACCCACCTCTTCCTGCCTCCCTGTCCTGACATTTCCCTACACTGGGTGGGGGGACGTCGAGCCTTGGCAGGACCAAGGGCTTCTCCTCTCATTGGTGGCCAACAAGGCCATCCTCTGCTACATATGCAGCTGAAGCCATGGGGCTGTCCATGTGTACTCTTTGGATTGTGGTTTAGCACCTGGGAGCTCTGGTTGGTTGGTATTGTTATTCTTATGGGGTTCCAAACCCCTTCATCTCCTTCAATCCTTTCTTTAACACCTCCAATGGGGACTCCATTCTCAGTCCAATGGTTGGCTGTAAGCTTCCACTTCCACCTCTGTATTTGTCATGCTTTGGCAGAGCCTCTCAGGAGACAGCTATATCAGGCTCCTGTCAGCATGCACTTTGTGGCATCAGCAATGTTGTCTGGGTTTTGTGGCTGTATGTATATGGGCTGGATGGATAGAACTAGAAAATATCATCCTGAGTGAGGTAACCCAATCACAAAAAACACACATGATATGAACTCACTGATAAGTGGATATTAGCCTAAAAGCTCAATTACCCAAGATAAAATCTGCAGATCACATGAAGCTCAAGAAGGACAACCAAAGTGCGGATGCTTCAGTCCTTCTTAGAAGGGGGAACAAAAATATTCATAGGAGGAAATACAGAGACAAAGTTTGGAGCAGAGACTGAAGGAAAGGCCATCCAGAGAGTGCCCACCTGGTGATCCAGTGCATATTAGTAAATTGTAATAGTTCATTGTCAATGTTTCAATATCCCCTACGTCCTCAAAAATATGGTCTTACATCATTTATTTAATTTCAGCTTTTCTATTAAATGTAACAAGCTACCAGTTTAGATCACTCTTAAGGTCAAAAAGTACAGTTATGCAGAGAATTTGGAGAGAATAGAGAAACTAAAGTGGAGAATAGACCTTTGTTTCTATTGTCCTTGACATAATCATTACCAACTGTTCTCAGTCCTTTTAGGTATAAATTCTATACTCACTGTTTTGTAAACTGCCACCTCATTAACCAAATCTCTAAGAACCTTTTCCATGTCATTAAATCTATATAATTTTGTTTGTCAGTATGAATATAAAAATTCCAGAACTTTTAGATTTGTAAAATCAATTCCTATTTTTTGTCTTTGCATTTTGGGGCTTAAATGGGAAAAATGAGTTTTTTTTTTATGTGTGTTTTTCTCCTATTTGTTTTTCTCCAGTGAGGTTCAGTAGCTTGAGAGATGCAACTCAATCCTTACCTTATGCATGACAATGACAGGATTAAACACCATAACCCTCTCAGGGAATTCATTGCCTGCCAAGACCCAGAGCTAAAAGATATACTGATGTTGGAGAGGCTGCTATCAACAGGAGTCCCATGAAAGGCACAGAATGACTGTCTATCTTTCAGTTACTCTCTGCAGGAATGACTTCTGGTTGTCTCAAATATGCAAACCAGCAAGTGTCAAATGCTTCTTAGAAAGGTACAATTGCATCCAAATTGTAAATGGGTGAAGTTGATCAAAGAATACAGAAAGAAAGGCATTAAAAATTAATCTTCCTAGAGCCATAAAGTCAGCTGTAAACTCTTAGCAATAAAAAATTAAATGAAGAAGAATTTAATGTTTTAAGCAGAGATTTAAATTTTCCAGGGGAGAGCTTGATAGTTGCACCAGATTGGGGAGCTGGTAAAATTTACAGGGGAAGCTCAAGTGTCTTGTCCCACTAGAGATTGCAGGAAGTATAAAGTCCTCATCAAATAAAACATTGTTTATATTGTTAAGTGTCATTGTGCAAAGCTTTGGCTATAAAAGCAAAGAGCAGTTTTGACCAACTCAGAATATTGTTCTGTTCCAAACAGTTTAAAGTAGCAAATAGTGGAGGATTGCTAAAAACAAAACAAAACAAACAAACAAACAAACAACAACCCCCCCTCCCCCCACATCATTGTTGGGAGAATCCCTAAGGAACTATTATGGGAATGTTCAATAATTGCGATCTGCAGGACTCCAGGTAATAATATTTTTCTATCTTTCCTGTATAAATATGATAGTCCAACTCTGCACCTGACATTGTGTGTTCTCTTGGTAGCTGTCTCTAGGTAGATGCAATAAATGGTCATGTGTTCAGATCCAAAAGGAAGGTTGAAGTGGATTCATTATAGTTTCTGAATAGAGTTGACACACATTGCATTGTTTTTCTGGCAAAGTCCTAAAAACTGAGCATGAAAGGATATTGGTCTATGCTCATGGTCACATATGGTTCAGACAGCTGGTCCCAGAGGCAAGATTAATTTTGCTCAAAAACTTGTTGTACCATTTACCATGATGCTTTGGAGAGGCCGTTTCTCTTCTTCGGGCTTTGATTTCTTCATCGGTGAAATGGGAATAGAAGTAACGTTTACTTGAGGACATGCAAACTGAGATAGAACATGTAAAGAACTTAGTGTTCATCTTGGGCAACACATGACAACTTTTCATTCTTTTTGCTTTATTTTACTTTTGCTTTACTAAAGAGACACCTCCCAGAGGTCAGGGAAGGGAAATGTTTTGGGGAAAATTTGCATGTCTTGTCAAACTATATCTTGAAATTTTAGAGCCACTGCATGATGAAGTACGCAGATAATCTGATCACGTTTTGTGGCCTTAGAGATACCATTCTGTAAACATGTGAGGATAACCGTATAGAATCTCTTGTATGACATAATATAGGTATTTTGGTATTGATCAGTGTAGCTTCCACGTGGCTTCAGGGGGAAGCCTTCACTAGTATGATTCACACAATTTCTTCCTGGTTGTTTCCATGGAATTATTTATAGAAATATATTATTAATACTTAGCAACTCTAGGAAGGAACATTCTAGCTGTTCCTAGAATTAACAATAATTTATTTTCCAAAGCTCATTAAAGTTTATGGCTTTCTTGTCAGTGGACAGTGTTTTGGTGCTGTATTTCCAATCTTCAATTTGAAGGAGAAACTAGAACATTGGAACTGTTGACTTTGATTTTATATCTGATTATTAGATTCAGATTTTTTGCACTTTTTAAAAAAATGAATGAAGTACAACTGTTCTTTTATAAAACTGTGTGCATGCTCTGACTATACTTTCCCTTCTGTCTTTTTATCATCCACTTACTTACAGAAAAAAATTTTGATGTCATTTCATACTTGTTGGACAGCTAAACACATAGCATGTGCTATCGGTTTTATTGTATAAGGTAGCACTTTCTTCTACTGATAGTTCTGGGGCCTTATTACAGCTCATGGACATCTCTAGTAAGAGCCTCCACACTCATAATCTTCCCTCCACTGGAAATCTCTAATGAATTCAGGATATTTAGAACTTTAGTTCTAAAAGTAAAGCCTAATAGTGTAATTTCTTTCCTTAAAAATAATTTAGTATTTCCTGATTATCATAGTTTCCTATTACAGGTCAATATTGAGGTCCCTTAATGCATGCTAAATCAAGCATTTCCCCTACAATGCATTGAAGTTATTCCTTAGGGGCGTCTTCTGTCACTTCTATTTGTGTTGTCCAGCATCATTGTCTGATTCTTAACATGGGTTTCCAGGTTTTGCATGATGGGACGTGTTTTACATCAGTTTTAAGCTGTATTCCCTCTCCCTCTGCTCCATCACCTGTATCTCCACCTCGATTTCTTCCATCTTTTCCTCTTTTTTCCTATTAAATATCAAATGTTAGTGCCAGAGGAGAGCATCTCCATGTCCTTTTGTTGTGGTTGTTCTTCTTTACGTAGGCAAATCCTCTGGGCAGACAACTGAGCCTCAGCTGCATGCATCATTCCCTACAGTAGAGACCACCCACCTATTCTTGCAGTCTGCTTACCATCCCTTCCCATACTAATATTTTCAGGGCTTGAAGCATATTTTCTATTCTTCCATCTATCTGGGAAAAATGCTTATGCTAGTGTGTTTGATCCACTTAGTCAAGGAAGCATGCCATCTCATGCCACATACAGGAAAATAACCATGTGGAATTCCTTGTATCCCACCTTCCCAAAATTTGGTTGCATATCTTATCAACCTTAGCAAAGGACATTCAACTATAACTAAAACAAGGAGGCCTACCATCCTGTATCTCACAGAGGAAAGCAGCCACATTGGAGTATGCCCCTGAAGAGGCACAACATCCTGTATCACACAGGGTAGGTAGCCACTTTGGATTGCTTCTATAAAATTTTCCGCATTAAAATGGATCAGCCGTATTCGCACATCTTACCGTTCCTTGCTTGTACCATACCACCACTTCTCCCAAACTCCTCATCAGATCTGCAAGTTGCTGCTGAGATGTCAGTGGCACTGAGCAACTTCCCTGCAAAGATGGTAACAGCATCTGTTCCCCATAGAGAAGGCACTGGCAATGGATCAAGAAAAGATTCCATTCAAGTCTGACTCAGTGATCTGAGGAATTTACTACAGCTGTTTACAGGAGGGTATGTGAAGGGTAGTCTTCGTGAGATGAGTGTCCCTTAGTCAGCCGAATCACCAAAACTGTTACTCCAGCATAAGTGATGGATCACAAGAATTTCTATCCCTGTAGTCTTCTCTGTCCAACTATCATTTACTGTTTATATAACCTTGGGAAGGAGCCTTCAACTCTTGTAAGTTTTGTGGTTACTCAAGTCTTGTAAGTTTTACAAGCTTCCTGAATGTTAACAGCCTTCTTTCATCTTCAAGAAGATACTTATCAATGCAGAATAAATAGTTATAGAACTACAAGGGCAACAACAATATCCTTTCACATATACTTGTTAGAGAATAGCTAGGCTGCTCATATGCAGTATTTGAATTAATTTGCTTTTACTCCTAGAGTTCTAAAAGATGGGTCCTAGTTTTACATGTTCTAGCTGAGATGCACTAAAGTCAATGGACTTGCCTCAAGTTACACAGCTTATAACTAGAGGAACTGGAATTTGAACCTATGCCTTTAGATACTGTTGAATTGTGTATTTATTCAGCCATCATGCCAGATGAATAGTTATTTTATAGTGAAAGATCTTAAAAAAGGAAGTGTAGCAATGGGAGAAGAGGTCTCAAGGAGGAGATGTAGACAAGCTACCAACTGAAAATTAATGATGAAATTATCAACAAGGACCAAGGCTTCTGATACAGAGGTATTCATCACTTACCACAACTTAGTAGCTAAAAAGTGCATGCTGAAAGGGACCGGATTTAGATCTCTCCTGAGAGACACATCCAGAGCATGTCCAATACAAAGGTCAGTGCTAGCAGCAAATCACTGAACTGAGAACAGGACCCCATTTAGGGGAATTAGCGGAAGGATTGAAAGAGACGAAGGGGCTTGCAACCTTTTAAGAACAACAATGCCAACCAACCAGAGCTTCCAGGAACTAAACCACTACCGAAAGAATATACATGGACTAACCCAGAGCTCCAACTGCATATGTAGCAGAGAATAGCCTTGTTGGGACACCAGTGGAAGGGGAAGTCCTTGGTCCTGCCAAGATTGGACCCCCAGTGCAGGGGAATGTCGAGGGGGGGCGGTAAGGGAGGTGGATGGGGGGAACATCTGTATGGGGGAGGGAGTGGGGATGCGGGTATATGGACAGGAAACCGGGAAAGGGAATACCATTTGAAATGTAAGTAAAGAAATATATCTAATAAAAAATTAAAAAGAAAAGAAAAAGGAAAAAGAAAACCATAGAGATGAAAAAATATCTTTTAAAAGTCCTAAATAAAAATAACGTAGGCTTAAAAGAAAAAACTTTGCAACTTATGAAAAGGAGGTAATAACATTTAGAAAGCTTCACTTAGAAAGTAACTTGCTGTTCAGTTGCTTAAAACAAAAATTGGCAGGGATTTGATAGGAGTTCTGATGGTGAACACTTATTTTTACCAATGTGACTAAAACCAAGCCCTACATCACCCAATATCATTAGCTTTAGGGTTGCATTTGCCTTAATAAAGACATTAATAGGAATATATTTAATTTTATTTCAAGTAGAATCCCCAGACTTAAACGTATACAATTTCAAGGCCCTAAATTATACCTTGTGCTGTATACTCTACATTTTAATCTCTTGACTTTTCAGATGATGTTTATATAGCATTGTAGAGGAGAAATCCCAAATGATAATTCAATAAGTTGTCTGTGAGGCATTGAGAACTGTTGGTGTGCTTTTTGTTTCAACCTCTCAGCATCCTTTTTATGGGTGTTGATGGGTGGGTAATTCCTTACAGGCTCTATTTTGTCTAATTGTGCAAACATGTCCTCTTTCTTCTCTGGGGGCAGTGATAGCATTAAGGAATTAGGTCAGTATGTCAGCAGCATGATTCATTTAGCTGGCTCCCTCTTCATTAGGAAGTTTATTTTCAAAGTCTTTCTTAAATCTCTTAATTTTGTTTGTGGTTTTCAGTTCATGCTTCTTATTCTAAGTTTTAAAATTTTTCTTCTTTCTGATTTACTTTCCCCTGCCCCTCTTTTTGCACTTGATCTTAGCCAAAAGGCCGAGAAGCAATCCTGCCCCTCTTTTTGACTCATGGGCTCCCTCAGAAAATATTAATTGCGGTTGAAAATGGAATATTATTTTTGAAAAAGTATGTTGTGAAATCAAAGAATTATAAAAGCTGAGAGTGGGAATTAATATTATCAGACCAGCAAATAAGAAGGTGGGGGGGTACTTCACGAATAGCAGGAATTAACAAACACTACTCACTGATGACTCTCAAAATCAATGGTCTCAATTTTCTCCAATAAAATGACAGACTAACAGAATGGATTAAAAAACAGGATCTATCCTTCTGCTGTATTCAATAAATATACTTTAACATCAGGGATAGATGGATAGATATCACCTCAGTGTAAAATAACAGAAAAAGATATTCCATGCAAATGGTCCTAAAAAGCAAGCATGCATATATAGTGACTATATAATAGACTCCATACCAAGATTCATAAGAAGAGAAAAGAGAAGAACACTACATACTCAACACAGGAAAAATCCACCACAAGATTTTGCAATTCATAACTTTATGCACAAAACACAAAGGCACCCAAGTTTGGAAAAGAAGTTTGCTATAGCTTAAGTCATATATTGACCCTCTCTTAGTGATAATGGGGGTCTTTAGTACCTTACTCTCACCAATAGATAGGTCATCTGAACAAAACCTGAGCAGAAAAATGCTGGAGCTAACCAATGTTATAAACCAAAAGGATCAGACATATATTTATAGAACATTTCACTTAAATAATAAGGAATATACCTTCTCCTCAGCAGCTCATGTGGTCCAAAATTGACTACATATTTAGATACAAAGCAACTCTCAGTAGGTACAATAAGATTGAAACTATCCCATGCAGTCTATCAGACCACCAAAGATTAAAATTTGACATCATCAACAGGAGAAACAACAGAAAGCTTACAAGCTTGTGGACTTTGAAAAATTCACTATTGAATTAAACATCTGTAAAGCCTGAAATTAGGAAAGAAGTTAAAACTTTCTTGAATGAAAAATGAAAACATAATGTATCCACTTTTATGGGACAGAATGAAGACAGTTCCAAAATGCAAGTTCGTATCACTATTTGTCTAAATAAAAGTAAAAAGAGGTAGATATTATCTATTAATAACATAACAACACATCTGAAGTCTCTAGACAAAAAGAAGAAATAACACCCAACTGGAGCAGATGGCAAAAAAATAATCAAACTCATATAAAATCAATAAAATAGAAACAAACAAAACAATACAAGGAATCAAGGGGAATAAAAAGTTGGTTCTTTGAGAAAATCAATACGATTGACAAATCCTTAGCCAATTTAACTAAAAGGCAGTGAGAGAAGATACAATTTAACAAAATTAAAGACAAAAAGAGGTTCATAATAACAGATATGGAGAAAATCCAGAGATTCATAAGGACATACTTTAAAAATCTGTATGCTACAAATTAGGAAATCTAAAATAAATGGATAATTTTTAAATGTAATCCACTTAGCAAAGTTAAATCAAGATTATATAAACAGACTTATGACCCCTAGTGAAATAGAATAGTCATTAAAATTCTATCAATCAAAATAACCCAGGGCTAAATGGCTTTAGTGTACCAAATTCTATGAAACATTCAAAGAAGAGTTAACACTAACACTTTTCAAATTTATTCCACAAAGTAGAAACGGAAGAAACATTGCCCAATTCTTTTTACAAGATCACAGTTACTCTGATACATAATCCACACAAGGACCCAACAAAGGGAATTGTAGATTAATTTTCTTTATGAAAATAGATCCAAAAATTCTCAATAAAATACTTGCAAACAGAATCTAAGAACACATTAAGATCATTCATCATGATCAAGTAGGCTTCATCCCAGAGATGCAGTGACAATTCAACATATGTAAATTGATAAGCATAATCTACCATAAAACAGTCTGAAAGACAAAAATCACATGATCTTTGCATTAGTTACATAAAAGGGAAATGTATGATAAAGTCCTAGAGATTAGACATGTCATGGCAGCAAAATATTGGCAATTTACAGTAAGCTCATACCCCAAAATCAACTTAAATGGAGAGGAACTCAAAGCATTTCCACTAAAATCAGGAACAAAACCAGGTTGTCCACTTTTTTTTATATCTATTCAATCTTGTGCTTGATGTCTCAGCTAGAACAGCAAGGCAAGTCAGAGAGATCAAGGAAATACAAAGAGAAAGGGAAGAGGTCAAAGCGTTTCTATTTGTATCATATGTATAAATCACATGATAGTATACATAAGTGGACCAAAAATTGCACCAGAAAACTCCTATAGCTGATGAACACATTCAGAAAAGTAGAAGGATACAAAATTAACTTACAAAAATCAGTAGCCTGTCTATATAAAAATGACAAACAGATGGGGAAAGAAATCAGGGAAATGACATTTCACAATAGCACCAAATCATATAAAATATTTTGGGATAACTCTAACCAAGCAAATGAAAGACTTGTGTGATACAAACTTTAAGATGCTGAGAAGTAACTGCAGAAGATATCAGAAGATGTAAAGATTTCCTATGCTCATAGATGAGTATATTAATAGAGCAAAAATTGCCATCCTACTAAAACCTACAGATGTAATGCAATCCCCATCAAAATTATAACATCCAAAATTTGTGAAAGATTTTTCACAGAACAAGAAAGGGGATTTAAGCTTCCTATGGAAACATAAAAATCCAGGATAGCTAAAACCCTCCTGAATGATAAAAGAACTGGAGGTATAATTATCCCCAATCTCAAATTATGCTACAGGGCTATAGTAATAAAACAGCATGGAATTGCCACAAAAACAGACACATTGACCAATGGAATGAATGGAAGTGAAGATCCAGATAAAAAAAATCATATAATGGTGAAATCTTATCTTTGATAAAGAAGTCAGAAATACACACAGGAGTAAAGACAGAATCTTCAAGAAATGGTGCTGGTCAAATTGGGTGGCTCCACATAGAAGAATTCAAATAGACTTATATTTATTACCCTGCCCAAAACTCAGCTCCAAAATAATCAAAGACCTCAACATAAGGCAAAAACTATTCTTCTTCTAAAGGAACATAGCGATAAAATTACTTCTAACAACATTGTTATACTCATTGGTCTGTGTCTGACTCAAACATTACCAGATAAGCCTCCTCCTGCAGCAGACTGGAGTACAGGACCCACAGCCAGACAATATACAAAGAACGAGAGACCTCGGAATATTTAGAGATGTCAGTGTCAAATCCCTGCCCTCAGGGCATAGGGAATTCTGCAGAAGAGGAGGCAGAGAGGGAGCCACACGGGAGTGTAGATACCAATTAGTCAAGCCTTCCAGACATGACAGGATTGGCACACATATGAATTCATTGAGAATGCACAGGTCAACAGGTTGTACCAGACGGGGTCCAAAAGATGAAAGGAGAAATGGCTTATGTCCTCATCCTTAGCCCAGAATGATCTCCATCATTGAACATGAAAAATTAATATTCTCTAAGGGAGCCTCACTGAGAAAACAGATCATTCTTAAGGGCAAGCCCTGCACGCGATGACCAACACAAAGTGAGCTCAGTGACATCTTTGGAGGTTGTCTTACAATGTCCTATAAGCTTCTTTCTTTCCCTCTACCTTAAAAGTACTTTGCGTGCATATTATGGCTTCCTGTTTCGTTACTTTATGGTATGCTCATGTTCACAAATGTGTGTGTTTTTGCATCTCTGTGTGTTTCTTAAGCTTTTCCTTTGGCTTTTCTTGATTGGCTGTTTTATCATATTCTAATTTTTTCATTTTTATCTTTTTATTTAGATGTCTGTTTTCTAAAGAGAGACAGAAAGTATTTGGACTCAGATGGAAGGAGAGATTTGTGTGTGTGAACTCAGGGGAGTAAAAGAGGGGGAACTGCAATCAGAATATGTTGTATGAAAATAAATGAAAGCTGCAAAAAAATCAACATCAAAATAAAATATACAAGCTAAAAAAATGGCATGGTACTAATGCCCATGAGGCAAGAGCTGATTAACTTACACTGCAGTGGGGCAGACACACCCGATTAGTGGGGAGGAGAAACATTCAGATGGAGGGTAGAAACACCCTGACTTTTAACAGAATTTCTAAAGATGTTAATTGTGGTGAATTATATACAGCATAAAATGTTATCTTGATCCCTTTAAATACAGTCAGTTAGTATTAAATAGGTCAGTATTAAATCTGTTCACATTGTTATAATTAATCTCTGGAAGTCTTCCCCTTACAAAACTGAAATTTCATGCTCATTAATTTCCATGTTCCTATCTATAGTCCCTGGGACACATCATTCCCCACCCTACCCCCCAAGTCTGCATTGGGAGTACTATAAATTATTTAAATACAGGAAATCATATGACGAATTTCTTTTTACCTTTAGTTTATCAGTTGATGTGCACTTGAACTTTTTTAACACTTTTTATTGCTGCTCATTTTCAGGAAACTGCTACTTTTAAAGCTCTGTTTCTGAAGAAAGATACTATGAATTTGTCTGATTGATTTGCATAGTCTCCTTTTAATTCATACCTTAACCTTCAATCTAATCTGCCTCAGTATTCTCTGTAACAATCCTGTTCTCGTTACTAGACAACTATTTTAATAAAATCACATTCATTTTTATCATAGAAATAGCCTCAGAAGTTTCAGTCTAGTCATTTACTCTCTGCCCTTTCCCAATAGGTACCAGTTCATACAGAAACAGCCTTACACACACACACACACACACACACACACACACACACACACACACACACACACACACTATTTGTAAATTAAAAAATATATATAAAATTGTGCTTTATAAAGGAGTGAAACTGAAATAATTATTGAAATCCATGAGGAATAAACTTCATAGTCTTCCATGTATAAAAGACAGACCCTAATTTCCGTAAATTTTCCTGTATTAATGGGCAAACAATATTGACTAGAGTTTTGTTTGACAATCTTTTTATTTGATCCTTAATTCTGAAATGAATTAATTGGGTCAGAGCAATCACAGAGGAATAAGAAGCTGCAGCCTCTGTTGCACCAATCATGAGAGCCTTGGCTATGAGAAGCATCTTGATGGCTTTGTAAAGCATTTTCATCTCTTATATTTCACATTTGCCTCCAGGCAAAGTCCATGTGATCTTTGGTCCAGACACACTTTCTGCTCATTTACATGCCTTTGAAGAAGAAATAAAATTGCTGAAAGGGATGTATATTAATTTTATACATTGCAAGTACTGCTGATCTTTAATGAGCATAAACACAGTGATTATCTAAGTATGAATTTGGATCCCATTTTCTTGCTTCTCCAGCCCCTCTGTACACATTTTCTCAACTACTACATCGTTTTCTGCAGGTAGAATGTTGAGTGCATGTTTTGCCATGAAGAACAGGCTCACCACAACATTGCTACTATGAAAACTACATCATGTTTGACTTGGGTGACAGAGGCAGCAGGGATAGATTTATCTTAATTCATTACCATGGAATTTATTCTTTGGTTATATTTAAAAATTCACAAGGGACCCCATATAGTCATGGGTTTGTCTTGAATATCATCTATTAACCAACTTTTATTTCTTTCATTTATCTACTTCTTTTTTGTGTTTCATTTTGTCTCTGAGCTAAAAGATACACAGAAAAAATTTTTAACTAAAGTAAAAAGGGACCAGTCAAGAAGAAACAGAGAGGGAGTAGAGAAGTCATTTAACTACAGTAAAGAATAAGTATAAAACAAAACATTTAAAGAACTTCTTTCGGGGTTGGGGATTTAGCTCAGTGGTAGAGCGCTTGCCTAGCAAACGTAAGGCCCTGGGTTCGGTCCCCAGCTCCGGAAGGAAAAAAAAAAAAAAAGAAAAAGAAAAAAAAAAGAACAACAAAAAAAAGAACTTCTTTCTTATTTGTCTGTTATATCATGTAAGAATATTTCCATTAAAGTTCAAAATCCAGAAATTAGAGAAAAGAAATGCCATACCAAAATCTCCACTGTGGTGATGCATTTGGCCCAATATTCATTTAATTTTTTTTACCATATGCATGTTTTTGAAATGTAGATCATAAGATGAAAGAGAGACTTTTTGTGCTTCTTTTAACATGCTTCTAAATTATAAATAGATATATGAAAGCCAGGAAAAGGCATGTAGGGACTTAAATGTGCAGCTAAAAGAAAGAAATCAGACAGAAGTGGCTATACGACATGAACCCAAGTACAGAGTACATTCAGAAGGGCAAAACCATAAAGATACTGGGTGACAAAGGACTGCCTGCCACTGGCTGGGTACAAACAGGGTGTATGGGATGTTCGGTATTATTGAAGTTGTCCTGTACGCTGCTCTTACAGTGTGCATGTGTCTAAACCTATTGAATATACAAAGAATGAGCCCTGGCATAAACTATGGATATCAGTTGAAAATAGTGTGTCAATATTGGTTTATGAATTGTGTTTATGTGCTATACTAATGCAGATGTTCATAGGAGAAACTATATTGGGCAGAGGCAGTAGTCTATAAGAATTTTCTATACCTTCTGCTCAGTTTTCTGAACCTTCTGCTCAGTATTTCTGTAAGCCTAAAACTGCTCTAAAAGTAAAAGCTGTAAAAAATAGATGTATTAGAATTTAAAATTTTGAACATCTGTTGTGCCCTTCAAAATAGTCTCTTCAAAATGTTATGTACTTGTTTTAACTTTCGTTAAAAAAGATGTTGCAAATCGTTTCAAACATTTTTATAGAGACTGGATGGTGGAGGAAAGTGGAGACAACTTTTAAAAATTAATTTGTACAATTATCAACTATTAGGAGACAATGATACACATTTTCCCATTAGATATATAAACAGGGTTTAAAGGTGTCTGGGGTAGGTCGAGGTGTGTACCAGAAGCATTACTCTGAAATGAACTAGTACTTAGCAAGATGCATGAAGTCTGTGTTAGAGAAAAAAGGTTAGAGTATTATATTCACATCTTAAGATTTTCCTTTTAGGAGGCACAGACTTTGGCAAACTGACTGTGAATTTGTAAGTGAAGGATCATGGTTCTTCTGTATACCAGCTGCTTGTTCTCTTTAAAGTGGACTGAACACAGTCATACCATCTCAGAGAATTTACGAGAGAATTGAAAGAGAGAATGCAGAATATGTGTCTGGCACATGGCACTAAATATTGTTCAATCTGGTATATACATTATTTTTCTGTTGCTGTGACAAATTACTATGGCAAAAGAAACTTAAAGAGAAAGGCTTTGTTTTTATTTCGGCTTATGGTTTCTGGGAGTTATAGTCAATCCCAATGGTTGGGAAAGCATGGCAGTGGTGAGGAAGGCATGGTGGAGAGGAACAGGAAGTTGGCTTGTCACATTGCATCTGAACTCAGGACGAAGAGAGTATGAACAGGAACTGGGGTCAGGTTAGAAAGCCCCAAGGCTCTCCCCAGTGTCTCACATTCTACACTGAGGTTGTGCCTTTAAAAGATTTTGCAACCTTCCCAAATAGTGCAGCCATCTCAGGAGCAAATATCTGATCATCAGAGCTGTTTTAGGGTTTCTGTTGTAGTGAAGAGAAATCGTGACCATGATAGCACTTACAAAGGAAAACATTTAATTGGGGCTCACAGTTTCTGAGGTTTAGTCTGTTATTACCACGGCAGGAAGATGGTGGTGTGCAGGCAGACACGGTGCTAGGGAAGGAGCTGGAAGTTCTACATCTGGATCTGTAGGCATCAGGAAATGACTGTGACACACTGGCTGGGTTTGAGTTCTGAGACCTCAAAGCCCCATTTCCCCCAACATAGTCAACCTACTCCAATGAGGTCTCACCTCATAATAGTGCCACTCTATATTGGCCAATGAGGACCATTTATTTTACTCAAACCACCATATTCCATTTCTTGGCACTCATAGGCTTACAGTCATATCATAATGCAAACTGTACTTAGTCCAACTTCAAAAGTCCCCATAGTCCATCATAGTCTCAACCTTGTTTAAAATTCCAAAGTTCAAAGTCTCTTCTGAGACTCATCCAATGTCTTAACTGTAATTCTCTAAAAATTAAAATGAAATCCCAACATACAATGGCACAGGAGATACATCACCATTCCAAAGGTGAGGGCAGGGTACATAATGAGAAAACACAGGACAAAAGCAAGACTGAAAACCAGACAGGCAAGCCCCAAACTCTGAACCTCCATGTTTGATATCAAAGTGCTTTTCAGATCTCCAGCTCCTTTTGGCTCTGTTGCTTGGAACATATGTCTTTCTTTTGAGCTGGTTGACTCCCTGTTAGCAGCTCTTCTTGGCAGGTAGCCCACAGCTCTGGCATCTCCGTCGTTTTAGTGGTCTCTAAGGCAATTCAGGCTTCACCTTACAGCTTCACCCAATGGCCTCTCTAGGTATGTATGCATGGAAATCTCTGACACATGCATGCTGTAGTGGCTTTCCTTACTTGTGGGGGGAGATTCTATAATCTTTTTCTTCTATTCTCGACTCTAAAGTCAGAACCTTGTGGCTAAAGTTGGCAAGTTCTGCTTTTTGCTGGGGCTAGAAAATGGCCCCTTAATTCCATTTCAGCTTCTCCAATTTTCTCATTTCCATGGTTTCCTTCAATATTGAAGCTTTCCTGTTCTGGTCTGAAGACCAGGCTGGCCTTGAACTCAAAGATCTGCCTACCTCTGTCTCTGCCTCTTGAGAGTGTAGACCAGGCTGAACTCAAAGATCTGCCTACCTCTGTCTCTGTCTCTTGAGAATGTAGAACAGGCTGAACTCAAAGATCTGCCTGTCTCTGCCTCAAGAGAGGGTTGGGATTTTATATATTTATCTTTATATTTTTATGTATGTATGTATGTATGTATGTATGCATGCATGTATGTATGTATGTATGTATGTATGTATGTATGTATGTATGTATGTATTGTCAAAACACCACAGGAGCCTACAGGAGAAATCTTATAGATTATTATTATTATTATTATTATTCCAATATATGCTAAAAATGTACTATTCAATGCTAATTAAGTTTTGTTGTTGCAATGTGCAAGGATAAAACCATGTTTTTTGTGCTTGCTAGTCCCAATCACTGACGTATATCTCTAAGATTTGTATTATTAATATTAGAGGAACTTTTTTAATTTTTGTCATTTTCTTCTGAGATTGATATTCAAAATTAAATCATTGGTCTCTGTGTTAATTCTTAGCTATTGCATGAAGCATCTTTGATTAAAGGTGAGCAATGTACTGATCTATGGGTATAACAATATGCCAAAGGAGTTGTTTTATTGTTATTTTTCGTTAACAGAATAATAGTTCTAGGTTTCCCCTTAGCCCATGACCTATACAGTCTCAGGTTCTTGGCTACTTTAACAATCCCACATATGGATTCCTTCTCATAGGGTGGGGCTTACATCCAACACAACGCAGTTGGTTGATCCCATAATATTTGTGCCACTATTGCTCAATATATTTTGCAGTCAGAAGGCTGCTGTAGGTTGTAGGTTTTGTAGCTGGGTGATATTTTTGATTACTTTTCTTCCTGTAGTGTGCAGAGTACTTTCCAGAACCATAAATGTTTGTCACTTGGAGAGTGGACTTTGAAACACTCAGTCCTGAATGAGATGTCTCCATTAAAGCCTTCCCCTCAAGGCTCTGGGATCTATGTTAAGAGACAAAATGATTGTAAAAGGCAGAGGTTGCAGATGACTCTGAGGAAACAGAAAGTTGCCAAACACTGCAGGATTGATATACATGTGAATCCACAGAAACTGGCAGCACATACAAGAGCTACAGAGGCCCAAACCAAACAAAATGCCAGCAGTGAGAAGGTGAAGGAAACACAAAATTCCATCCCTAACCAAGAGGCCATTTGCAATTGATACCTGCTAGAAAGGGAAAAAAAATTGTTTTCTCCAATGGAGCATTATTGGGTAGATTAACGAGCTCCAAGGAAGGGCCCATGTCCTGGTATAGTTGCTTAACACCAAATGGACTCCATTTGTGTGTGTGTGTGTGTGTGTGTGTGTGTGTGTGTGTGTGTGTGTGTGTGTGTATTGTTTGTGTAATTTGTTTGGTATATTTTGTCTTATTGTTTTTATTTTATAATTTTTAAGGAAGTGAGAAAGGTAAAGACAGAAAGAGAAGGAGGGAAAGAGAAAGAATGAAGTTAGGTAGGTAGGGAGGTGGGAAGATCTGGGAGGAGTTGGGGGAGGAGAAAACATGAGCAAAATATATTGGAAATATTCTAAATAAATAAATTAATAAAACAGCGGTAGTTTATAGCAGAAATACTCATATCAACAAGCAGCAGAGCATTTGCATAATATAGTCATTCCTCCAGACCCCTGTATGCTTAAGCCCCTTTTATAAGGTAACATAGCATTTGCATATGTGTTGCATATCTTCTTGTATGATTTAAATCATCTCTAAGTAACTTGCAATGCCAAGTGCAATGTAAATCCTATGGAAGTAGCTATGACACCATATTATTCAGAAAATAATAACAAGAAAAAACATGAGTTCATGGGGAAATCATTTTCTTTTCTAAGTATCTTTGATCCATGGTTGATTGATAATCTGACGTGAGAACATTAGTAGTAATAGCCATAGACAGATTGTCACTGTGTTTTTTTTTATTACTTTAAAACATTTTTTAATGAACATTAAGGAACAAAATTTGTGACCTACTTAAAAAATTCAAGCTTACTTGTAGGGTTGCCTTTATAGCAAGGTCACTCTCATTTAGCAGGGTTCTGCTACATTTTCCCGAGTGGAAAGACACTTGTATACTTCAGTCATTCAGAACTCAACCCACTAGCGACAGCCTGAATTAGCAATGCTGGAATACATCTGCAGCCTGCTGCCGACATGGATGTGCTGTGTGAATACTATGTGTCAACTGTTTTGTGATGAAGAGGAAAATTGAGAATTGCTGTCTTGGCTTAGTGTGCGTGCCAGCTCGCTGTTCCTATTACCCTTCCAAGGAAGATTCAGCCGCACTGCAGTTCTGGAGGCAGCTGTTGGAGTCCAATTTGTTTTCCCAGGGAGTACAATTTTGCCTCCACATATATGTCTTCAGACAACTGTTAATACCACAAAGAGGCCTGATGAAGTATCTGCTAATTGTTGGAATCCTTGGTTGGCATTTCAGGATTGAAGAGAGAGAGAGGAGGAAAAAAACCCAAATAAAGCTTATGAGAGGATAAAAATTAATTTTAGTAACAATATAATGCCAATTCTAAGCCTGGTTCTTACAACCAGCCATCAAGTTAATTTAATTCCTCAAACCCCATTGCTGCAACAAAATGTTGCTTAAATCAATTCGTTCTTTCATTAGGCTGCCTAAGAGTGCCGGGTTTGATGGGGAATTACTGAGACGGCATTCATGTTTCAGAGGCCCCTCGGTTTCACTTCGTTTTCCGTCCTGACACGGGAGTAATATTCTTCATTTGCATGCTAAAATAGTGTTTTTAATTGTAAAAGTGGTGTTGTTAAATTACCTTCAAATGAGTTTATTTTAAACGCTTCATTAAAGTTTTTGAAATCATTCCCTGCATGATCGCATCTCTTCCCTGCTTTGATGTATTACATCTCTCAGAAAAAAATATGCCGGCTCCGAGAGAGAGGAGGAAAAAAAAAACCTCTTCTTGAAAGACTCAGATTTCACAATCTGGCCAGTTTTGAAGTGGAAACAGCAAAAGCCCCATGCTATTGCAGAGAGGCTGAGGGCATCTTCAGTGCCTCAGCCGAGAGGTGAGGGGTGAAGGCAGGTGGCTGTGTTCAGCAATAATGAAAGGTCAAAGCCACAGAGGTTTCAAAAGGCTTGTGTCAACTTGGAAGATGAAAAGCAGCTTCCTCTGGATAGCTGGTTTGGTTCCGAGATTTAAATACATCTCACAGATTGTGCCTTCATTTTCATTTTAGCTCTCCCCCTCCCCAACCCCCAACACATACCGCCTTGTCTTGTCTCTACTTCTCGTTTCTTCAGCAGTTTATCTGGCCTTAATTTAACAAACTTCATCCTCTCTTATCTTAAGCCATATCAGCTGTTTCCTTGGATAAGCTTGGAGAACTTTTAGAAGTCAAGTGTGTGTGTTTCCATAGAATTTCATTTGCATATTTTTGTGACTATCTTCATCACATTCATATTTACTGTATAATAGGTTTAGAAAAATTGGAGTTGTAACACACTGTGGGAATTAAGCTAATTGTTACTACTTGGTTATTGTCACCGGAGTTTAATTTCCACTCAGATCCAGTACTTACTTTAGTGGTAGAATCATTCATCAACAAGTTACTGAGCAAGAAAAGTTTACCCAATGGGGTAGAGAATGGGGGAGAGAAAGTGAGCATATCCCAGCTGTGCCACACAGGACGGTAGATAATGTCAGCATAGCTTATTTATCAATGAATGCTTCTGACAGATGGCTCTCTTGCCATCCTTGTTTGTCAAATATAAGCCAGTATCTATTTAATAACCCTAACCATTTTATCCCTGAAGAAGAATTTTCTTTTCTGTTTGGTGGAGTTCCAATGTTTTCCTCTTAACATCTGCTACTGAACGTATTTCTATCTTTCTGGTGCTCTTTAAGATAACATATTTCCAATCTGTGTTAGCAATTTGCCATGCAGCTTAGTCTGTCATGGCAAGAGCACACATTGTAATGGCTCAATGCACTTACCAAACCGAGGGTAGGACACCTATTTTTCCAAATTAGTCATTGACTCCCAGACCTTACCTTTAACCATTGGCTCACACCAAGTTTTAACATTCAGCGCTGTTAATACATTATGGGACAGATATTGGGTGCTTACTATGTAATGTAATGTATGTAATGTACTGAGACCTGAGGACAATGAAAAATACTAAAAATAGAGTAGGAATAAAAACTAGCATCTGCTTTCTCTACATCTGTTTCTATAATGCATGGCTTAATATGCATTATTTCAAGACAGCTTTGTAGGATATGATCATCTTATTTTAAACAGGGGAGTTGGTTTAGATCTCAAGGGATTGACAATCTAATGAAGAAATAAGATAAATAAAGTGTATTGTATGTTCTATGATTCATAACAAATGAAACCTTCACCTTAGTGTCTGTGGTTGAGAAGAGTTCATTAGTTTGGGTTGATCTATTGAGATAGTACTTTGAGTCTATTGTGATTGGGAGTGCATGTAAGAGAAGCACTGTTCATTCTCTAATGATCTCACCATGTAGCTTATCTTGGGATTTATTTTCTGGACTTAGGGACTTCTGTGAAAAATAAATGAGTATAGTTATTGCAAATTTCCTACAATGTACCTCCAAAAGAAGAAGAAAGACCAGGAGGGAATGACAAAACTCTTCAGTAGAGGTTTGAAACAAAGGGAAATTCAATAAACATAAAGAGTTGAACATAGCCCTTTGAGACATGTAACTTTTCTAGGTAACCACCTTACAGTTGCCAGGAAGAAAAGAGGGAGAATAGAAGAAGGAATTTGTTTTAGAAGCATATCAGCAATGACCTAAGTCTTAGTGGTATGATTCTCACTTCCTAATATTGCAAGCTGAGGAGTGAACTTTACTATGGGCCATTGAGAGACATTTATTCTTCATCTTGTCTGGTCATGTACTCTGACCTCGGCAGTCACAGAAGTCTGAAGTTCTCAGCTACTTCTTTGGCGAATTGAAGAAATGCTATAATAATGCTCACCTCTATGTGAAGCATGGGGTGAATGAATTCATCTGTGCTTGAAAATTCTGAAGCATCTTGCAAATATAAAATATTTCATTTGACAGCTGTCTTCACTGAATGGGTTGACTTTGGTAGTCATCTTTCCAGACATTTCCTTTTAAATTTAAAAGACACATTCCTTTAATAAAAAGAACTATATGTGTTTTGAAGAAGTACCAGATTCTAGAACTTGACAAGAAATGTGTAACCTGAGCATGAGTTTGTTTCTAATGGCAGAAAGTGAAGAAACTATAAATAGAGGGAGGAAGGAAAGGAGGAAGAAGAGAAAGAGGGAGAGATAAATAGCCCTACAATGATGTGACTGTATCAAAGCAGCATAGGAGCCAAGTGAAAGAATGCTAAATGGTCCTCAGAACACTTTGCTTAAGGAAATAAAACATCATTGTTACTGAAAATGTAAAATAGATGCATTCCTCACCTATTTTCCTATGTACATAAATTTCAAATATTTTATTGAGGTATCCTATTATTAAAGATATGGAACAAATTTACTCCCCTTCCCCAACTTAAATGTGGGTTACACCTAGTGACTTTCTTCTGATACAGATGTTTTTTAAAACATGATGGGACTTTTCTCATCCCAGTTATGCTTGACCCAATAATCTACGATACTGGACACTTATGTACCGAAAATTTACCAGGGACATTGGTCTATGATTTCTTTGTCTTGCACCAATGAAGACTGAAGATGTAGGAATATATGGGAGTAAGCAGAACAGCAGCAAGCTTTTCAAACCAGAATAACGAAAAATGAGAAATTGAGGATAAGCAAGACACAAACAAAAATGGTAGACATACCTAAGAGATGAACAGCCATTGAGATTTTTTGTCTAGGGATTTTATGGGGCTATACCAGAAACCAGGAAAAGGCTGAGTCAACCTCTATGACATTCAATGGTTTTCTGAGATCTCATGGGCTGAGAAAAGTGGTTTCACATATTTTACAAATGTCCCTAGCAACAGCAGGGAGATGATCATGAGTTGTTTGTGTGCTGCTCATTCAGTTAGAGATGGCTGGAGCCAAACTCTGTACATCTGTGACTTGGGTTTTTAGCTGCTGACCTTGACTTTCTGCAAGCTGCTAACCCTCCCTGACATTTCATCGTTAATGCTGCAAGGGGCTAACTGGCTATTAGTTTGACTATGTTCTCACATTTTCCTAATCACTTGTGGTTTCTCAGGCTAGAGAGAACTATCTCAACTATCAAGATGTAGCTCTAATCTTTCTTGGTTACTTCCTATCTAGCTTCTCGTCTATGAACTGATTTGGGTTTTTCTTTGAAGAAGTCTTATTATTAAAACACTCTCACTTACTCTAGTTGTGAGGAAAAATATGGACAGTTATCAATTGAAGGATAGTTTATAAAACATCTGATCAGTATTTTGTAATACCTTCAAAACAAAGAAATAGCTGAGAAGTGTCACACTAAAGATGAGCCTATGGAGACACGATGACTGAAGTGTCTTCTTACATGAGCTCTGAAATACTTTATTTAGTAATGATATCATTGTTTAACAATTTCCTCTGAATCAAAACATTCCTTCACAAAGGAAGAGAGTGAAGAGAGAAAGGTTTGTAAGACTGAAGAACCTAGGGAAGCCTATAAGGCTTGGAAAGTCCTAAGAGTCATAAAGGCCCTTTCCCAGGATGATATATGCAGTAAAAAATGGATGCAGAGAGAAGACTCTTCAGTAGAGCTGCCTGCTGATGGGTCAGAAAGTCCCAGGAATGAAACCTGCGAGCCAGCACGTATTTTAGAGTGGGTATTCAGTAAGTCACTGCCTTCATGTCACCTGTACCCTTTAAGTAACCACAATGAGCTCATTGAGTTACTAAGATAGACTTGGGTTGAACTGCTTCTTTGGTCTGCCATTAGTGCTCAATTTGGGGTAAATAGACTTTTTTATGTCTCCCTAGGAGAACTTATTGATAAATGTATTAATGTTTATCAACCTTGACAAATATAGCATACTGGTATTAGGTGTGAGTTATATAGAAAAGTAAGTGTAGGTATCTGGGAACACTCTTACAATTTAATAAACCAACATATTTAAAACATTTTTAAATCTTATAAAGATAGTTTGATGGTCCATTGAGAGTTGTTTGCAATGTCTAATTACAGAAACTTCCACAATAACCAGCAGGGTGATTTGTGGCATTTTAAATAAGTTGGTTTTCTTTCAAGCCTAGTGAACTGTTCCTTATTGCTGAAATGTATTTTTGAAATACTGAATTATTACAGTGTTGAGTGGTGCATAATTTAAATAAAAATAATACCCCCAGTTCTCATGGGGAATTATATCTATATCAGGAGGGAAATAAAAATATTATTACAAGACACAGGTTTCTATGGGGCATCACCACTATTCTGTTGCAGGTTATTAATAAATAAAGTGCTTTTTCATACTACAAAATACATAATGATCAATGTGGCCTTCTGTTTTACTTTTCTGTTTTGTTTGTCTTTTTTCTATCTAGGACTTGCAACAATTTTTAGTGTTATAGTATACCTTTTCATTAGTTACTTCAGTTCTTATGTCTCATTAGTTACCTCAGTTCTTATGTCTGCAAAAAGCCCCATTATCTCATTTATTGTTCAAGTTGCAATTTAAGGTGATCTCTATTTCTGATCCTTTCAAAGTAATGGTCAGATCCTGCGTATCTGGATTATTTTTCCTTATTTAATCTCACTGCCTTGCATGAATCATATGCCATGGTGATGATGGTGGGCTGTGCTGAATATGACCTTTTCCCTGCACCACATTTGCTACTTTAGTGAAGGCCCCAGCAGATGGAGCCTCTGAGCCCAGCAATGGTAAATGATGGGCCTTCTAGTGATTTTCTTTCTAGCAGAAATAAACTAGTCCCAGGAGATCAAGAGTCTTCCAGTCCTACAGAAATGTAATGTTATTTAGTTATAAATCCATTCAACATTGACACCCAGAAACTGCCCAGGTGATCTGACAAGGGTCTAAAGAAGAGAGAGAGGGGATTCTATGTTTTAGTAGGAGTGAACTCTTTGGAGAAACAAGACTGTAAAGAGAACAACAGTAGACACATGGTTGATTTATTCATTCTATTAACTTTGGTCAAAGAAACTTGGGATGCAGAGTCCTCTGAAAGAGAAGTTCACAGATTTTTGTATTGGATCTTGAATTGACAGTGTTCAACATGGGAGCAGCTCAGTTTAGAGGTGACTCTCAGTAGATGATCTCGTCTCAAGAATCTATTCTCCTCCTGAGACATTAGCTATTGATTGCACACGTCGGTGTATGCATTTTCATCAGTGATGTGCATATGGCTGGATGGAGAGCTTGCTTTTATTCCATTGGAGAGAAGTAGTCAAATCCACTTTCATCCACACCAGATAATCCCTGGCTGAGTTTACACAGTGACAATTGATCAGTCCATGCTGTTTTCAACCCACTCTTCAGCAGGTTGGCCTGCATTTTAACACGCAGAGAATCAATGCCTGCAATTGATATCCATGTTACCAGGCCACCAGAGAGCAATTGCACATTGGTATGCGCCAGGAAAACAGTGCACTGGGCCGTGTTATTGAAGACAAGCCAACCAGGATAACTACTTTTCTTTTCTTTTCCTTTTTTCTTTTTGTAACAAGGAAAATATTTTATAGGTTTCTGTTTCTGTCTGAAAAATAATTAATCCTATTTTGTTTTGAACATTGTATTTAAGATTAGCTGGCCAGATAAGTTTGCATGAACTTTATTTTAGAGTCTCAAGCCTCTGGTCTTCTTTCAGATTGGACTGGCTGGTCTGTAGAGAGGGAGAGACCACTTCTTCCTGTTAGCCTGTCCCACTAATTATTACAGATAAAGGGAGGGTTATTATCTTCAAAGACAGGCTTTGAGGATATGCCCAGGACTAGTCAGTGATGATCAAGGTCTGTTTTAAATTCAGAGTCTGCAGCCTATTGGGCTCACTGACTAAAGGGCCATAAAACAGCAAGGATACTAAGAGGAGCACAGTCTATTAAATGAGAAACAAATGAACAAAAAAGGCAAGGTGAAATAGAGACTGATACAGTTTCTAATTCAGAGAGTAGACCAGGGGTGGGGAGTGACATATTGATGTTGCTGCCGATTGCAAGGCTCTGAAGGCCCCACCTATTTCTGCACATCTTCCTCTTAATTGCTTTATTCTTTCAGTGGCACTGGCTGCTTTCCATAGATTACAATGTGGTCTCCAAAAACTTGGACCATAGTCCTGTCATTTGGTGCTTGTTGGAAAAAGTGGGTCTTTACAGAGCAATGGAAAGATCTCAGATTGAGGAACCTTTGGATTAACCAGGTGTGCCCAAATTCCAATGTCAAATACCCTTATAAGACACAGAGGTGACACAGACAAAGAAGGCAAAGAGATGAGAGGGTCATGCAGAGATGGCAGTGCAAGCCACAAGCCAAGGACAGCTGTGGCCTTTAGAAGCTGAAAGAGGCAGGGAAACATTCTGTCCCTCAGCCCTCCAGGAGTGTAGCCCTTTATACTTTAGCCAACAACTTTATCCTTTCAGACACGAAAGAGAGCATTTCAGTTGATTTATGTCTTTAAGATGTGAAGATCTCCAGTATACCACTAATTACTCCTTAGTGAATACTAACGAAAACTCCCCCTGATACAGTAACTGACAAAATCTCAACCAATAGGCCAACTTTTCAAAATCCAGAGGAAGCGATGGAGCTTATGTTTTCTCCTATAGCTCTCTTTTCCTTTCTTATAATTCATTTGCCTGGTCTTTAACTCCTGGACATCCTTAAAGGGTTAGTTTAATTGAAAGTTGTAGAAATACTCTTGCTTACAGCTCTTTTTTTTCCATTGCACAGCTAGCAATGTAAGCTTCTTGGCTATATTGTGTTATGTCAACTGTTATGTATATTTGAATACAGTATTTGTATGTTCCAAGTAGAATTTCCCTTCTTCATTTAAATCGATCTCCTCCCTTCTTCTGTCCCACCACACACACATGCAGACACACGTTGTGTATGCTGTCTGGTCTAGGAGAAAGTCCTATTTAATAAACTGCTCACTCTAGTACAACTTTTGTCATAGAGTAGTTTGGCAATAAATATTTGCTGAATGGATACATGAGTATTTCTTCTGGCTTAATATCCGCTTGGGGACATCAAAGGGATGAATCTAACATCAAGGTCAATAGGAAAAGTCTTTAAATATTCCAGTTATTGACACCTGACCTCAGTATCATTTTTTTTGAAGTGCCAGGCCACCATTAATATTCAGACTAAGGGGGAGATCCGTGATGTGAAACTAAAATTGGAAAAACTGAAGACAAGTAGGACCCAGTACCCCCGTTCTCGGGCATCTCTGCAAATGCTTTTGAGATTTGTTTTCAAAGTTCAGCAGCTGAGAGGACGAACGTGATGCCTATCGTATACCACGTAATTGTTCATTTCAGAGCAGACAGCCCAGGCTGTAAACAGTGAGAGGTTTTTTCTTCCTATTTGTTTTCCCCCTTTTGTTTAGCTAAAAGTAATTATGTTTGCATTAGATTAAGCACTGGTTTGTTTTTGTGCAGAACAATAGGGCTCCCTCCCTCCCTGTCTCATGTTCACTATGTCATCCTGTCTGTGGAACTTGGAAGAAAAGTCACAAACATCCCCCAGCTGGGTTCCGAGATGCTGACTTGCCCTTTGCAGAAAGAAAATGGGGCTGGTAGGAAAGGAAATTGCAAGGAGAGTGTGAAACCACTTCAGATAACATAGATGAGTTAAAATAATTATGAACTTTATTGTTTTGCATTCCTGGGAGCTTCACAAAGAGTTGGATTTTTTTCAACATTCACTTGGGGCAATTAAATTGTGATTTCATTCATTAATTTTTTTCTCATCAACCTCTGGGGTTTTCCAGAGATGTGTGTGTTTCCTCCCTCTTTAACTTTGCCTTGGCTAGACCCTTCTGTCTATCACAATACACAATATAGAAATTAGAGATGTCTGGGATCCTATTCAGCTGTGTCTAGGTGAGAGAAAGTCTGGGAACCAGTAGAGATCTGGATAAATTTTCTTGTTTCCCTGGGTCATTTCCTGAGAAGCAAGGGTGGGCTTCTGTATTGACTGGTGGTGGCCTTAGATTTATAATCAGAATTCTGCTGACAACAGGAGCATTCAGACAGACTTCCCTCAACCCCTCTCTGAGGACAGCTATATTCCCATGTTTCTCCTGGGGACCCTAGATATTTTCTCAGATATTGATACCACTAATGGCAATATATGGTATGAAAGATTTCATTTGGGACAAGACTTTATTTGAAACTCTCCAAAAAATTCACTACTAACATATAAGTCATTTTCCTCTCTGTGCCTGGAATGCTGTCTGGTGATATACATGGACAAGGGAACCTCAGAGAAGCCTGCATAAGACTCAGACTCTGCCATGGAGTGCTTGGAGCAACAGTAAGCATCTTTCTGACCCACCAGGACTCATTTTGTCCTCCATAAAGGCAAAGGCAAGTGCTTGCTTGCTTCCATAGATGGCGAAGAAGGAAAATGTGAAGTGATGTAGATAGGACATCATAGTTTGGTTCTGTGTTGATATTCAAAATATATGGCCAGACAGTCCTCCAAGGAATATCAATCCTTGGCAGTTTATGTCAGAAGCTACAATTCCACTATTACTTCCATTACACAGAGCTGTATTTTGTCCTATCCTTTTTGTAAAAAAAAAAAAAATTATTGGCTATTTTATTAATTTACATTTCAAACATTATCCTCCTTCCTGGTTTCCCCTCCAAAAACACCCCTATCCCACCTCTCCCCGCTGCTTCTATGAGAGTGCTCCCCCTACCACCTACCCACTCCTGCCTCACCACCCTAGCATTCCCCTATGCTGGGGCATCAAGCCTTCACAGGACCAAGGGCCTCCCCTCCCACTATGCCAGATAAGGCCATCCTCTGTTACATATGTAGCTAGAGCCATGGGTACCTCCACGTGTTTTCTTTGATTGGTGGTTTAGTCCTTGGGAGCTCTGGGGGTTCTGGTTGACTGATTGTTGTTTGTCCTTTCACCACCTTTGTTTTGCCCCTAATGCTTCTATTGGGGTCGCTGTGCTAAGCTCAATGGTTGGCGCAAGCATCCACATCTGTATTGGTGAGGCTCTGGTAGAGCGTCTTCGGAGACATCCATATCAGGCTCCTGTCAGCATGCATTTCTTGGCATCAGTAAGAGTGACTGAGTTTGGTGGCTGCATATGGGGGGGAGCCCTACCCTTAACCAGGTATTATTTTATCCACAGCATTTGTCTTTTAAGATAGGACCATAGATAGAATTTTCTTGTATTGGCTTAATATTTTATTGGTCAAAATGTATATTGCAAGACCTCTTATGTCACACAGTTCCATTTCTGCATCTCATCATTTATGAAGGTTTTAATTAGAAGAGAGGTCACTTCAAAATAACATTTATTAAACACCCTCTATCGGTCATCTATAAATGAGATGTTACAATGACTTTGGGTAGAAAATTTTACAAGTGTCACTATATTACAGGAATGGGATTCAAAGGCTGGCAGCTTAATGCTTAGCGAGGAGGAAGTAGGGTTGGGGTTCAAGCCAAAGAGTCTGTTCTGAAAGCCCTTGCTCCTTCAGCAAAATGCAGTTCTGGCTGCTTCCTCTCCCTTCCTTAACCCTCTACCCTTTTGTTGTCCCCTTCTCTGCTTCTCTCTCTTTATATTATAAGGAATACACAAAGGACATTATGGAATGCTTAGAGAGCTTAACTTCTGTCCATGAAATGATTTATTGTAACATTTCAAAGGACAATGAAAAGAGTTCCACACAGGAAACACTCTAGGAAGACTCATATGTGGCTTAGGATTCTTCAAGATGTGGTTTGAACAGAGATTTGTAGCTACATTCTTGCTCCTAAAGTGAATACCCACGTTTCCTTCTCATAAAACCCTAAGAAGCCCTTTTGATTAGGTTATACCTTAGGCACAGGTTATAGCCACAGACAAGGGGTTGCTATGCAGTTTGAATAACACGCTGATGTGAGGCCATTTCTCTTTGCTGACAGTATCCCATTAGACATTCCAACCCATAGTCAGCCATTATTCAGGACATATTCCCTCAGCCTTTTGAGGAAGTCACTGGATGACGTTGAGTGATGGAAGGCATCTGGAATCTCAAAAGTATGGCAGACTAGCAGCTTGACAAATTGATAGCTTGGCTGTAGAGCTGTCTTTTGGTTTCAGTGTAATTAGATAATTTTGTTTGGCTTTGTGCTGGGGTAGATGTTAGCTTATTTCTCTCACTATAAAGAACTAAACCCAATGTTCTTGCACAGCATCTGATATCCTAATCACTTGGGATTTGCTTAGAAAACCTTACTTTGTTTACCATGTCATTGCCTCCTTGTTTGTGAGATCCTTTTCCTATGACGTTTATATGTGTGTGGCATCCCGAATGAGACCGAAGGTTTCAACTTTTGGCACACTATGTGGTTGACTGAGAAGTGATTATAAGCTGTGCACAGTAGTACCTTGACAAGGGGTTACCTAATTCACCAACCCAGACATTTAAAGTTACAATAGAGCCTGCACACTCTATGACAGGTAGCATTTTAAGTGAATTTTTAGACTGCTATGTAATATATAGACAATAAAAATACATTCACAGAACTCACAAAAGAATTCTATGATAGGCAAATGAGAGATAGACAGGTTTCAGAGCACAGGGGATAATTGCGGCTTTGTTATTTATTGTGTGCTGTGTGCCTAGTCATTGATTCAATTTTCACATACATAAAATGGGTACCAAAGTATTTCTTTCTTGGTTTGGGATGATATCATGAGAAAATGTTTGTAAAGAAACCAGAATGAATCTATCTGCAAGAGCTGTAAGAGTTTGTATACACAAGCGCGCACATACACACAGGCCTAATTACTTACTGTATTTCTTGTTCTAAAAGGATAGTTGGAATACATAAAATTAAAGTTAGTAGGATAATAAATTTACATGTGTGTATAAAAGCTACAGTGAAGAGAGCTGGAGAGATGGCTCCGTGGTTGAGAGCACTGACTGCTCTTCCAGAGGTCCTGGGTTTAATTCCCAGCAACCACATGGTGGCTCACAACCATCTGTAATGGGGTCCAGTGCCCTCTGCTGCTGAATCTGAAGACAGCTACAATGTACTCATATGTGTAAAATAAATAAATCTTTATATATATATATATATATGCATATATATATTACTGAAAAGAAATTGGCATGGGGAAGACATAGGTAAAATGTATATAGGCTGAATGTACTTCATAAACTGACTATCATACTATACATATAGAGAAGAGTTATACAGACAAGAAACACAACTTCAATTGCAGTCTTTCTTGCAAACAAAGCAAAGATTACCTGAAGAGCTGTGCAATTCATATTGTTTGTTGGTTAAATTACGACAATTCCAGAAAAGACCATTCCTGAGAAAACAAAGAAATGTACTCTGAGATACACTACTATTTACTGACTTTGTTTTTCTGCCAATGTAGAATTTAGTAAAAATTATGGCTTATAGGAAGAAGAGAATAAAACTTTGAAATCTAAACATATAACTATGATGCCCATGCTTTTCTCCTGGATAAATTTAATCTATTCACTTTTATTCTAATTTAGAAAGGCTGTATAAGAAAAACAAGACATTGATAACAAAATTGATTGTCAATAATATAAAAGGCTGGGCATAGGCATTTTAAATAAGGAAGTTATAGCATTGGTATTTATCTGATATCAATGGCATTGACTATAATTTAGACATAATTTCAACATCTCATTTTTTGTTTTGATTACTTTTATTTCTTTTTTAATAATTAAAAAAAATTATTACTCATTCCATTGGTTTACATCTCAAATGATGTCCCATTTCCTGGTTACCCCTCCACAAACCCCTCATCCCACATCCACCTTCTCCCCCCACTCCTCTCCTGGCATGCTCCCTCACATATCCACCCTGTCCTGCCCCACCATACCAGCATCCCCTACCGTGGGGGCATCAAACCTCCACAGGACAAAGGCCATCCTCTGCTACATATGTATTTGGAGTCATGGATTCCTCCCTGTACACTCCTTGGCTGGTGGTCTAGTCTCTGGGAGCACTGGGTGGCATGGCCAGCTGATGTTGTTCTTCTTATGGGGTTGCAGTCCCCTCTGATCCTCTAGTCCTTCCACATGGGGTTTCTGAGCTCAGTCTGATGGCTAACTCCAAGCATCCACATCTGCATTGGTCAGTTGCTAGCTGGACCTCCCAAGGAACAACCACACCAAGTTCTTGTCAGCAAGTGACTCTTGACTACAGCAACACTGTAGGGTTTGGTGTCTGCAGACAGGATGGATCCCCAGGTGGGGCCATCCCTGGATGGCTCTTCCTTCAGTCTCTGCTCCATTTTTTGTCCCTTTACATCCTTTGGCCAGGATAACATCTCATTTTTTATTTATTTTGTTAGCTTTTAAATAGTTAGTAGTCTGTATAAATTTCCCTGACTCTTTTCTTGTGCAGTTCATTTTTTGTATTGTTAGTTTTTTCAAATTGCCATCTAGAAAGAAAAAACCAGAATTGAGAAAACGCTCATCAGATAAGCCTGTAAGCAAGCAAGCATGGGTGTGAGCATTTTGCGACGAATGAATGATGTGGATTGGCCCAGTCCATTGGGTGTTGTTATCCCTAGGTGTCCTGGGTGTTTTAAGAAAAACACTAAGAAAGGTCTAAGAGCAAGCCAGTAAGTGGTGTCCTTCCATTGTTCTGCTTAAATTTCTGCCTCCAGATTTCTTATCTGCTTGAGTTCCTGTCTTGGCCTTTCCTAATGACAAACTGTAGGCTATGATTGATCAAATATGTAAATCCAAATAACCCTTTCCTCTCCAAGATGCTTTGGTCATGGATTTTATCACAGTAATAGAAAAGCAAACTAGAATGGTCTTTGTATATTTTTTTTAATTTTTGAAGGATATTTTCATTGGGTATAGAACTTCAATCTTAGTTGTTACTAATTTTCCTTTTATTACTTCTGAAAAGGCAATATCCATATATCTTGTTTTAAGGAAAAGACTAAAATTTTTAATTAATTTCAGACCATTTTCAATATGTAAAGTAAAACTTAAAACTTTTTTTCACAGAGTAGTGAATAATTGTGAAACCTGTAGGAGAAATAAGAAACTGTGCGTAAATATTAATATAAGAACAAAAATCTTATAGAAATTACAGTATAAATAGAAACAATAATTTAAGAGAACAGGAAATACTGGCAAATATATCTATAGAGGCATTTTAAAACAAGTAAAATCACTCTTTAAAGTGATAAGTAAAAATCCTAGCTATTTAATTATTTAAAGAGACTTCAAGGTGGATATTGATTAGAAGAATCTGAAGAAAAGAAAGTTAAATAAATACATGGAATCAATCATTATTATAAAAGTGGTTCATATTTCTATGGCTTTTGCATTGCTTATATATTTTTAAATGTCATGTTCTGGCTGTGTCTCATTTTTTAATTAGAAGCAGAATAAATGACATGAAATTACATGAAAGAGATATTACTGTTCTTATGAGCTGTATACATTGAGCGATTAGAATTTTCAGGGGATTCTTAGATGTCTGAACCAAACTCTCCTATCTCTGTCTCTACATTAGACATGGTTCCCAAGGAAACTGAATTACAGAGGCTAGAAAGTCCCAAGATCTCTGGTCAGAAAGTTGGGAATTCAGTTGAGCCCATAGTGCTGTTTCATTTGAGCATAGGTAGGCTTGAGACCCAGAAAGAGCTCAAATTGCAGTTCAAATTGGAGGCAGGAATTCTTAATTTCTACAAGATCATATCTACAAGATTTCCGTAAGATATTAGAGCTGATTGCATGGGGTCTTTTAAGTTATGAAAGGTGATCTATTTTATTTACTTTAAGATTCACATTTAAATTTTAGCTAAAAGGACTTTCATAGACATAATAAAGTTTGATCATGTACCTGGGTACTGTTGCCCAGGCAAGTTGGCATATAAATGATATCATCACATCTAATAAGTTTTCAGGTTCAGGTAGAATGCTTTACACAGGGTAAGGCTGGCTGGAGAAATGCCAAACCACATGCTTTTCCATGTATTCCAGGAGTTGCAGACTAGTTCTTGGATTAGCACCACAGAACATACTGGCCATTTGTTAATAACAAATGTTTAATACCTATCAGCTTCTATTTCTTGTAGAACCCATCATATATTTGGTGCACTATTTATAGAAAAACACATTGTTTTCCTTTCTTACAGCTTTCTAGTTATAGAACTTCAGACAAATTGTTTATAGTTTTTACAAGTTGATGTGCACTGGCATGCTGATCAGATCTTGGTGCATGTTCTAGAAGTTGTGGTGGAATTTCTAAACCAGGACTCTATTTTTTTCCTGTACGTTTGTGAGCCCTACGTTTAAAAATGAGTTTTCATTAGAAGTCATAATTCTCTTTCATTGTGAACACTTTATGATTTCTATAAGCTCATTTTGGGCTCAGCTTATAAAATCAGTTGTCAGTGATTTGGGGATGGTTCAGGGAAATTAACACTTGAGGCATGTGGCTTGCTAACAGCAGGGTGACAATCCTTATCCATTCTTATGCCTGGATACACCTAAACACCCAGTGAGAGAGCAGCAGAAAGAGCAGACTTAGAACGAACCCCACGTTCTAATCTAAACTTTGCATATCATTGTCTACAGGAAAAAAAAAAGTGTTTTGCTCTGTTGTGGAATAGCAGTCACCAGTCTTGACTGAGGGCTTGGCATGTAATTTATCCATGTAGTCAGTAGATCTTCAAGCAGGTTCTATTTTTAACCCTCTTTGTGATGTATGCATATGTGTGGTGTGTATGTGAATGTGTATAGACATGTTAGCATTTATGCAGTGCAGATGTGTGGGATTCATGTGAAGGCTAGAACTTGGCATTGGGTGCCTTTCTTGATCCAATTCCCTTTATTTACAGAGGCAGTGTCCGCTCAATGAATCCAGAGCTTACTGATCCCACATAGACAGCTTGTCCTGGGGATCCCTTGTCTCTGTCACTTGAGCATTTGGATTACAGGTGGGCACCACATACGCACATATGCCAGTCTTTTTTTTTTTTTTGGTTCTTTTTTTCCGAGCTGGGGGCCGAACCCAGGGCCTTGCGCTTCCTAGGCAAGCGCTCTACCACTGAGCTAAATCCCCAACCCCATGCCAGTCTTTTATGTGAGTTCTAGAGTCATAAATTCAGGACTCCTATGATTTCATGGCCTCTACTTTATCCACTGAGCCATTTCCCCAGCCCATTTCCAATCCCCTCCCCACAGAGGACATGACAGAAATAGTCTGAAAATTTAAATTGCAAAATGAAGTGAACCCATAAAACATCCAGTTGATAAGTCCATATGGTACAACTGCAATTATAGGTCAGATCATATCATTTCCTAGTTGTGCCTAAAACTATCCAATGATACCCCTTTCAAGATCTAACTTTGCACATGTCTTCAGAGGAAGTACATATCGATTCTATTACCATTCTTTTGTTCTCAGCCAGCTGTTATCTGCTTCCCGCACCTGACTGATTCTGAACATAAGCTGAATCACAGTTAATAGGAAACCTTTTAGGGACCACCCTTCAACCAGTTTCCATGGAAACAAATGCCAGCCTAGTAATAGGCTAATTTTTAGTTTGATTAAAATTTTGACAAAAAGTCATTTTATAGTAAGTGTTGCTTCCTGTTAGAATAGACTCATCTATTTGTTTTCATGCACTCAAATATTATGGATGCTGTGTTTGATGGTCAACCAATTACCAAATACAAGTTAACATTAGGAAACATGTTTTTTAGGTACATCTAAACCAGGTTTGGGTTAGAAGATTAATATATACCCTATATATGTCTGGGTTAAAATATTCAATAATTTAAAAAGGATATTTATAATATAGCTTATTTTACATAGCAGATTAGTCTGACAAAATGAGAAATTCTTATTTCGGAAACTATTTCTTGGATTTTTTTTCCCTCAATCACTAAAAGGGGAATTTGAGAGTAGAGTTTCCATGTGCCTTCAACTCCTCAATACATGTAATCTACACATGTTCTCTCTGGTTAATTACTTCATAGAAAAGATACAATTTTTAAAGCAGAGTTGTCATCACCTGAAGTTTAAGTGAGGATCTAACTATAAGTAGAACTCTTCGTCCCAGTGACCATTTAAACAGCCAGATGAAGGTCATAAGGTCACTTCATTCACATGAGGGTTGGAATTGAGTCACGTAATCTTAAGTCTCTCTTAGTTTAAGGTATGTGTGTGAGGGGGTATGGTGGGTGTTGGTGTGTGTGTGTGTGTGTGTGTGTGTGTGTTGGTGCTGTGGGTGGCCATGAAAATGTATTATGTTTTATAATAAGGACTCATTGGCTTGAATCTCACCAATTTCCCTATACCAGCTGGCCAGCATATCTAGGGATTTGGTTGTCTCTGTCTCTTCTGTCCTGGAATTTCAAGTGGATACTACCAAACCTGGTTTTCTTATTTGAATTCTGTTCAAAACTCAGGTTTTCATGTTTGAAAGGCAAGCACTTTCTTAACTGAGCTACCTCTCCAGTCCAGTCTCTAGATTATTCATAGAGAGTTATAGATTTAATTATAGAGTTATATCGCTAATCAGGAATAACTTTACCTCCTCTATTTGTAGGAGGTTACTACACTGTCTAATTGTGGTACTGATATACAGGCACCGTTGAGGAAAATCATGAGAATCTGAGTGTGCTATATTGCTATTTTCAGGAGGAAAATAAGAAAGGTTTTCTTTGTCTTTTGCCATTTTAAATTAATAAAAAAATTGTAAGAATTTTATGAATGAAAACAAAGTGCAAGCTCTCGCCATCTCTCTCTTTTTTCTACAATGAGCCACTCATTAAACAGGACTACAGATTTGTGTCTAAAATAGATCAGAAAGATATGCATTCTGTACCCTTATTTGTTCTGTGGCCTATGTTTAAGCAGAAGTTAAGTAAGGGGAAGTTTAGGTCTGTAAACTAGATACAATGTTGTCCTTAGTTGTCACTGTAAATTTGTTAGTAGTTGGCAATGAGGAAAAGACAGGACATTCAAGGTATGCCGACCTTTGAAAGATTAGTTCCACTGGAGAGAGGAATGTGAACTGTTAACGAGCACATTCCATAGAAAGCTTAAGAAGAGCAGAGGGATGTGCCCAAGGTGACACTTAAAAAGGGATTGAAGTGCAGTGTTTTTCAGAGTGGAGCGGGCCACTAAAAACTGCTTCATGGTGATAAGGAGCACTACTTTGTGTTCTGAATGGGAGTAGAGAGAAATGATTCAAAGTGAAGAAAGGAGGCCCCTGAGAGTGGAAACATTCCCGGCACTACAGAGAAAGCCGCGGCTTCTTGATATGGAGATACACGCCACTCACTGCCAAAGTGATGGTGCTTCGAGTGGAGTGTAATTAGCGTGAAGTGGGAACTGGGTTGGTGGCTCAGCTCCTGGGAGGTGTGCAGTGTACAGGAGTTTTGAGCAGCGGTGTTGACATTTAGAACCATTCAGAAAAACCGAAGGATGTGAATGCATGTGGGTTGCTGAAAGCCAAAGGAGGAAGGGTGAAAGTGGGGCTTGGAAAATGTTTGCTCTAAAGGAGATGAGAAAGAAGAACCGAGCTATAAAAGGTCCTTGAGGGGTCATGGGAATTCTAGGAGAAAAGGGTTTCAAGAAAAGAGTGATAAGTTGTGCTGGCTATTGGGGAGAGGTACTGGAAGGAGAAAAGCACAATTCACCATTGATAAATTTTAAAGAGCAACGTCAATGTTGCGTGTGTTTAAAAGCCAGTTTTTATAGTGTAAAGGAGGTTTTGTCTGGTACACAAGCAGTGATGTCCATGTTGTTCAGCTAGGAAATTCCACCTATTAAACAGACACTATTACTGAAAGAGGAGACACTGGTGAGAAAAAGAAACATTTATGGTTGGAGAGAGCTATTTTCATACATAGTGGTGGGCACTGGGATCGTGCTGCAGCTTCCTTCTCCTTTTCGTCCTTTAATTTCTCTCCTTTAGCCTCCACCAGTGCCATCCATTGTTTAACTTAGAGTTATTATTTCTGGGACGAAATACCATGATCAAAAACAGCTGGAGAGGACGGGTTTATGTGGCACACCGAGTTACAGTCCACTGAATGACGCCAAGTCAGAAACTCCAACTGGATGGGAACCCAGAGGCAGAAGCTGATGCAGAGGCCAGAGACGAGCACTGCTTCCTGGCTTGTACCTCACGGTTTGTGTAGCCTGCTTTTTTTTTTAATTAAAGTCATAAAATGAGATACTAAGGTATAAAGAATAAGAAACTGGAGAGATTTGCCTGGGAAAAAGTTGTGTTTGTCATATACTTTGATGCTAAATAAAATAGAAATATGAGAATGTCCAGAGTTAAGTTGATATGGGCGAAATGAAATTAAAGAAATGGGTAATAAATTGCTAAAAGAAACTTTAGGCAGTAGGAACAAAAATCTGCAATGATTTGGCACATAATCAGCATGTTTATTGATTATTTTGGTAAATGGTGAATGAGATGTTGCTTTTATAAAGATGCTGTGTTGCTGATTGATGAGAGAGAGAGAGAGAGAGAGAGAGAGAGAGAGAGAGGAAAAGCAGCAACCAATAAGGAAATATTTGAAATATATTACATGTACCACATACATACATACAATACATACCACATACACACCACACATATACACATACCACAGTACACACACCACACACATGTACACACACATACTGCACATGCATAAACATAAGCATGCTTCCCCACATACCACACATATGCCCATGCCATGTGTATAGTGCGTATAATATATGCACACACTCACGTACACACACACACATCACACATATACACACACATAAACACACTACACATACATACATGCAACTATACATACACACAAACACACACACTACACATACACAGACATGCACACAGAAACAGGAATGCATACACATACACCACACACACACACATATACCACACATATACTCACCACATATATACACACAGTGCATATAGACACAGCACAGATACATATAGACACACAGCACAGATACAGACATACCACATACACACACACAACCACACAATACATATACCACATGTACACACATATACACACAGCACATATATACACAACTACACACAGACATAACACACACATTACACACAGATATAACACACACATACACACACACACACACACACTCACACACACACATGCCACATCTACCTTATGAGCACTGTCTTCTTCATCATTGCTGTTTGAAAACAGAGCTTTGATTAAATCATAACATAGGAGTTGAGTATAATCTTTGACATCATTAACCAGAAAAGTTATAATTTTAAGCAAGGGTGCAGTGAGACCACTAAATGGGAACACTCACTGAGGTAAAGCAAGACCTATTTGGGGAAATTGAAAACTGCTGAGGCTATCGCCCCATCTCCCTGAGAACTGAGAGGATAGTAAAAGACTGAGAAGACCTTGTCAGTTTTAAGGGGGTATTGTTTAGACAGCGGGAACAGCCTGGAAGTTAAAGATTTGCATAGGGATTTTGATATGTGCTACAGGTGTGTGTTAATAGAGAGCTAGATGCCTTATTGCTGGAGGGGACAGTTAAAGGATGTAATGGCTTTTCATAACAATCAGAAAGCAGTTTCTGTTTTCTTTTTCGAACATTTTTAATTAAATATTTTTTATTTACATTTCAAATTTACTCCTGGTTTCTTGTCCATAAACCCTCTATCCCATCCCCCCTCCCCCTTCTTCTATGAGGGTGACCCCCCGCCCCAAACCACCCACCCCTTCCCACCTCCCCACCCTGACATTCTCCAACACTGGGGAGTCCATTCTTGGCAAGACCAAGGGCTTCTCCTCCCATTGGTGCCCAACAAGGCCATCCTCTAAACTACCACCCAAAGAGTACCCATGGACAGACCCATGGCTCCGGTGCATATGTAGCAGAAACCAGTTTCTTAGGAATAGTAAATGCAGGCTTTGTTTATCTGTAAGTAATTTTTCCATTTACCCAGGTCAGAGTCCAGCCTGAGGTGAGCCCAGGTATTCATTTATAACATTGTCAGTGGTGCTGGGGGGCCCACTTTGGACCTAAAATTAATGTCTGAACATGGCCCTGTTCTATTTGTATATTTTTTCTTTTTCCTTCTCTTTTCCTCTTATTCCTTCCTTATGAATATTAACATAGTTTTAGGCATGGGGATTACAACTTTCAAAGAGATCGATATGGTCTCTCCTGTCACTGTGGTTTTAAAAAGCGTCAGAAAGGATTAGGAAGGGACCAAATATTTCACCAGCCTGAAGTCTTATATCTGTTTTACCAAGTGCAGAAATTTTATAAGAGCATTACTTATTGATAAGGTGTCAAGACAGAATCAGTGGTGCTTATTTTTATTGAAATTGGAAAGTTGATTATGTCCAACAAGCTTGACAATTTATGTGGATAAACCTTGGGAGAGAAGTCAGTCTTTTAAAATAGTGTGCTCAGCTATCCTGCATCCAGTTTTCTTTTATTTAACTGAAGATCAATAACTGTATTTCAGCATACTCCTTTTTTTATTGCTACTTGATGCATCTGACAAGTGTTCATTAGGCAAAAGCTTATTTGTCGTTCTTTGTTGTTGTTGTTAGTGGTTGTTTATGTGGTATGTATGGTGTGTGTGTGTGTGTGTGTGTGTGTGTGTGTGTGAGTGTTTGTGACAAGTGAAGGGCATTAAATTATTCGCAATGATTTCTTTATCTTCTGGACAGGTTTTGGCACAGGGGAAATATTCAGTGTGTGAGGTGAGCTGGAAGGGACATTCGTTCCTGCAGAAGTTACACGAACAATTGCACTAAACTACAAACTAGCTGTGGGGATGCAATGGGATTTTCAAAAGGAAAATATTTCATGTACATTACCTTGTCATGTTAAAGAATCTACTGCTCCCTGTAGGGTTTAAATTTTAACAATGGCTTCTGTGACAGGATATACTCACATTGCACAATATATTTAATTCAGCCCGTGCTTATATAACACCTAAAACTAGTCTACTCAGGACTTTGGTAAAGTTGAAAGCCTCCCTGTGCCTCCTGGTCACCTTTTGACCTTACTTGCTGGCTGGCTCCATTGTTGCCTCGTCACTAGGTGGGTTTTAAACATCACAATCATGCTCAGCGTCTCGTCTGCTACCCTCACTTGCTTGTCAGAAAAATGCATCTGTTCTACTTACACTAGTTTAGGAAAAACATAGGATGGAGTTACCTTCCCTCTGGTCTGCCAGTTTATTTATATTTCTGCATTGAATACAGAAAAAGAAATAGGAAATAAGTATAATTTATAAATTGCATCAAGTTCTTGGTGCGCTCAATCAATGTCGCAGTCATTGACACTGGTTTTCATCTGTCTGTAGAAACCTACCCAGAAACTTAGTTTTAGTTTTACTCCTCTCTGTTAGAACTTGGGCTGTCAACTTGACACAAACTTGCAGTCATCTCGGGAGGTGGGGGGTGGGCTCAGCTGAGAAATTGTTTTAATTAGAGTGTCCTGTAGCCATGCTACAGAATGTTCGCTGAGCTGGTAACTTATGGTGCTGCCCTTACACAGGTAGTTCTAGGCTTGTAAGAAGGTAGCTGAGGAGGACCCTGGGAGAAAGTCACCAAGCCTCACTCTTCCATGGTTTGCTACAAGCTCCTGCCTTGAGCTCCTGCCTTGGTATCCCTCCATGATGAGTTGTAGTCTGTAAGCCAAATAAACTGTTTTCTCTTCATGTTGCATTTTGTTGTGGTGCTTTTCATAGCAACAGAAACCAAGCTAGAATGCCTTCCAATCTAATACATACTGCCCGAAGCTTCCGTTTAGCTTTTTGGATGCAAGCACACAATTGTATTCCTCACAGATCAACTTTAGAAGTAAATAAGATAACTCACATGGAAGTGTTTTATGTATTTGTAGAGTACATAAATAAGTACAGAAATTATGAGGACAAAACGAAATCTCTAGACCCCTGATTTTCACACGTTTTCTGTTAGATCTCAGTCTCTAGAGTCATATTTACCATATAGAAATAAGCAAGGATCAGGATTATACTATAAGGAAGTGTTCCTCACTTTTGCTCATGAGTGAAATGACCCTAAGACACAGTGTTCCCATACATCTATGGGTGCACGTTGTGGTCTTGTATGACGCACAGACATCCCTGAGGCTCATTTGTCTAGTCATCTGTTCAGGAGATTAGAAAATTCCTATGCTTCCCCTTGTTTCAATATGAAAGGTGACTTATTTATTTATTTACTTTGAAAACACTGCCCCCCTTGCAGTGCCTTCAGAGTCCCTTCCCCTACCCCATCCCCTTCACTTCTGAGAGGGCTCCCCCTGAGTATCCCCCACCCTGGCATATCACGTCTCTGCCAGATTAGGTGCATCTTCTTCCACTGAAGTCAGACAAAAAACCCCTGTTAGCAAATGGATATCACAGTCAGGCTGCAGCTTTAGGGAGAGCCTCTGCTCCAGCTGTTTGGGGACCAACATGGAGACTGAACTGCATATATGCTACATATGTGCCTGGGGCCTTGTTCCAGCCCATGTATGTTCTTTCATCGGTGGCTCAGTCCTTGAGAGCTCTCAGAGGTCCAGCTTATTTGACTTTGTTGGTGCTCCTATTGGGTTTCCATCCCCTTCAGGCTCTTGTGTCCCCTAATTCTTCCAAAAGGGTCCCTGACCTCCATCCAATGTTTGGCTATAAGTATCTTCATCTGTTTCAGTCAACTGCTGGGTAGAGCCTCTCAGTTCCGCCAGGCTCCTATCTGCACGGTTAATAGTGCATCGCTAATGATGTCAGGGATTGGTGCTTGCCCATGGGATGGGCTTCAAGTCGGGCCAGTTAATTGGCTGGGCTTCATTTCTTCAGTCCCTGCTTCATATTTGCCCCTGCATTTCTTTTAGACAGGACAAACTTTGGGTCAAAAGTTTTGTGTGTGGGTTGATGTCATTACCCCTCCACTGGGGATCCCTGCCTGGCTAAAGGAGGTGGCCTCTTCAGGTTCCATGGCTCCACTGTTAGGCCTCTCAGCTAAGGTCACTGGCATTGAGTCCCGGGAGGCTCTCCAATCTCAGGTCTCTGGGGCTTACCCAGCCGTAGATTTCCATTCATTCTCCTGGCTCTCTGAGTCTTTCTCCTGTCTCTCCTCACACTCGATCCCTCCCCATCTTCTCCCCTCCCCTCTCTCACCCAGTTTCCTCCTTTTTCTCTGACTCCTATCACAGTTTTGTTTCCTCTTCTATGTGTAATTCAAGAATGATTGCTTGGGGGCTGGAGAGATGGCTCAGCGTTTAAGAGCCCCGACTGCTCTTCCAGAGGTCCTGAGTTCAATTCCCAGCAACTACATGGTGGCTCACAACCATCTGTAAAGAGATTCGATGCCCTCTTCTGGTGTGTCTGAAGACAGCTACAGTGTACTTATATATAATAAATAAATAAATCTTTTTTTAAAAAAAAAGAATCCTTGCTTGGGCTTCCTTGTTTAACTTCTTTGGGTCTGTGGGATATACCGTGGATATTTTGTAGTTTATGGCTAATGTCCACTTATCAGTTAGTACAAACAATGCATATCATTTTAGCTCTAGGTAACCTCACTCAGGATGATATTTTCTAATTCCATCCATTTCCTTGCAAAATTCACAATGTCCTTGTTTTTAATAGCTATGTAGTATTCCATTGTGTAAATGAACCACATTTTCTGTATCCATTCTTCTGTTGAGTGACATCTGAGTTGTTCCCAGTTTCTGGCTACTACAAATAAACCTGCTATGAACATAGCGGAACACATTTCCTTGTGGTGTGGTAGAACAACTTTTGGGTATATGCTCAGGAGTAGTATAGGTGGGTCTTTAAGTAAAACTATTCCTAATTTTCTGAGAAACTGTCAGATTGATTTCCATAGTAGTTGTATACATTTGCAATCCCACCAGCAATGGAGGAGTCTTCCCCTTTCTCCATATCCTCTCCTGGATGTGCTATCACACAAGTTAATGATCAACGAAAACATTCATTCTAGGTTGAATTAGAGTTTGTAGAACCTGTAATCTAGGGTTATGGTTATAGGTTTTTGTGTGCACCATAAAAAGACAGAGTTTCCAATAAAGAACAAATAATTCTATTATGAATATAAGAATAGAGAATAGATGATTATCTAGTTTAGCTGAACAAGACTTTAAAAATAAAGCTAAGATAGACGATAATATGGTTCTTGATAAATACAAATTGTTGTCAGCTAAGCTTAGGAAAAAAACTTGCTGCTATAGACTGGTTTGCTTAAACTTTGTTAAGCAATAACAAAAGAATTATTGCTTTGGGGTTATGATGAACTTGTAGAGAGAAAGATAGATGGGAACTGTTTAGTTAGTAGGAGTTTCAAAGGAAGAATATATAATCAATGATCCTGTTGTAGTTTTCTTTTGTATGTAATGATTTTAATCTGTTTTTGAAGAACATGTTTTTATGGTGATTGTTTTTAGAGAACCTATAACTTGTGTCTATGAGGTAATCTTTTTCTTACATAAAGAACTTTGTCTTAGTATAAATAGGCTAAGGGGAAAAAATAAAGTTGTTGGAGTAAGCTTGTTGATGCTCGCTCCATCCACCAAATGTGCGGATGTAAAATGGTTGGAGGTTTGCTACCAAGTACATGTATACATAAGCATTTAAAGCGCTTGGAGCCTTGTGTCTAAGTGTGTGCTTGCCTTATATCGTCACTGACTCCACCTCCTCTCCTTAGATCACTGAACACATTTTTGGAGATAGAAGTCGACAGTCAAATCTATAGTTATTAGCATAAGTATCACAACTTAGTGGTTTAAAATATAAGTTTATTATCCCAGAGTTTTATGTACCAGATTTTTAATACTACTCTCATCTTATAAGGTTCAAATAAAAGAAATTATTTCTGGAGCTTCTTAAGGAAAATATTATTTTTGTCATTTGTAGTTCCTATAGCATATCTTTATGGGTTAATTTATGACCAAATTTATCATCAAACTCATCAATGTGAAAACTCTAATTCTTTTCTATTATCCTATTTTTCTATATCTGCCTGACCAGAGACATGAAAATTCTTTGATTTTTAGGACATCAGTCAGAATGGCTAAGATGAAAATCTCAGGTGACACAGATGCTGGTAAGGATATGGAGAAAGGAACATTCCTTGGGATTGCAAGCTGGTACAACTCTGAAAATAGTATGGAGGTTCTTTAGAAAATTGGACATAGTACTACCTAAGGGCTCAGCCAAACCACTCCTGGGCATATACCCAGCCTTATTTATAATTTCAGAAGCTGGTAAGAACACAGATGTCCTTCAACAGAGGAATGGATACAGAAAATGTGGTACATTTACACAATGGAGTACTACTTAGCTATTAAAAGCAAGGCAAATGGATGAACTAGAAAATATCCTGAGTGAGGTAACCCAATCACATACACACACACACACACACACACACACACACACACACACACACACAAAACACACATGGTATGTACTCACTGATAAGTAGATATTAGCCCAAAAGCTTGGAATACCCAAGATACAATCCATACCCCATGAGGCTCAATAAAAAGGATGACCAAAGTGCAAATGCTTCAGTCTTTCTTAAAAAGGGGAACGAAATTGTTCACAGGAGGAAATATGGAGACAAAGTTTGGAGCAGAGATCGAAGGAAAGGCCATCCGGAGACTGCCCCACCTGGGTATCCAGCCCATAAACAGCTATCAAACCCAGATACTATTGTGGTTTTCAGGAAGTGCATGGTGACAGGAGCCTGATAGAGCTGTCTCTTGAGAGGCTCTGCCAGAGCAAATACAGATGTAGATGCTCACAGCCAACCATTGAACTGAAAATGGGGCCTCCAGTGGAGGAGTTAGGGAAAGGTTTGAAGCTGAAAGTGTTTGCAAACCCATAAGAACAACAATACCAACCAACCAGAGCTCCCAGTGACTGACTAAACCACCATCCAAAGAGTACACATGGACAGACCCATGGCTCCAGCTGCATATGTAGCAGAGGATGGCTTTGTTGGGCATTAATGAGAGGAGAAGCCTTTAGCCCTGCCAAGGCTCGATATCCTAGTGTAGGGGAATATCAGGGTGGAAGGTGGGAAGGGTTGGGTGGGTGAGGGAACACTCTCATTGAAGCAGGGGGAAGGGTGATGAGCTAGGGGGTTTATGGACAGGAAGTCGGGAAAGGGGATAACATTTGAAATGTAAACAAAAAATTCCATTAAGAAAGGACTCATCAGGTCCACTTCATAGTGCATAATGTTAAAAATTCTCTTGTCGTGGAAGTTACCATAGGCATGGGTTCTAGGATTTAGACTGCAGATATTTTTGTAGATATTATTTCTTCCCCCAAAGTTAAAACTTATCTTTACTTAAAATTGCCCATACCTACATTATGCTAGTATATCCAGAAAATGTTAGGTCCTAATCACAGACTAAACATCATTACTCTAAGCCCTAATATATAAAACTCGCCCTTTATTTCCTCTCGAAAAGTAAGTAAAATGCTTAATCTTGATTATCAACCTGGTGAGAATTACGATCACTATAAAAAGAAACTTCTAAGCACGTCTTAGAGCTTTTCTAGATTAGGTCAACTGCAGGAAAGAGCTACTCTAAATGTAATGGTACCATCCTGTGGGATGGGTTGTCTAGACTGAGTAGAAGGGAGAAAGTAACCCAAGCATGAGTGTTCAAGGAGTATTGCTTCCCAATTATAAAGGCAATGTGACAAATTGCCTCTCTTTCTAGCATGCCACAGATCCCATTGCTATGACTTTCCAACCATAATGGACTTTAAACTATGAGTGAGTTAAACCCTTTCTCCATTCTTGTCAGGAATATGAATGATAATGGCAATGAGGTAAGTAACTACTGCGTTATGTTTCTTAAGAGCTTTGGGTTTACGGTTGTTACAGCTATCATAGTTGGATGATTTCAGAGTACATGGACTTGATGCGAAGATCTAGAAAGTGGTCAGGTACAATGAAAAAGGACTAAGGGCAGGGATAACACTTCAACAGATGTTCCTATCGATAAGAAGAATTTCTATATGGTTAAGTTAGTATCTTAGGTCTGAGGGGATCCCTCTGGCATGTACATGTTTACATCATACAGAGTGACTTGGATAGCAGAGACAATGACCTGTATAGATTTCTGAAATTTAACTACTATGAGAACCAGAACACACTCAAAGTGAATATCCCTTCTATCACAGAACTGTCATGCAGAATTAACTATGAGCTAAAAGGACAGCAATAAAACTAAAGATATATGTCATCGTATCAGGAATACTGAGACCCTTTTGGATCTCTGTTATGTGTACTGGGCTTTCTGGGTGATCTCATAGATAGACCCACTGTGTGATTCAGTAGTTTCTTTTAAGAAGACAAAGAGGGCACAATGAACAGATTGCATGTAGGAAATAAAGGAGTATAATAGTCTTGCACTTTCTAGGTACTAAGTTTATAGCTCACCCCTTAGTTTTTTTTCTTGGTCCCACTGAAGTAGCTGATATTAACTATCTGTCCTTGAACAAAACAAATATTTTCACACTTCTGTGTATTGCCTTAGGCTGTCCCTGCAATTACAAAGTCCTTTCCCTCTCTCCCTCCATCTTCAAACCCAGTTCAGTAAAGACCTTCTGACCCGACTGGATTTTTATCACTTATTCTTTCCTCTGAGTTCCAGTAGCATTCCAAATATAGCCAGATAGATATAGCCTTTGGAACACTACAAGAAACATTGTCTACTCTTAAAGCCTAGCAATTGCTAATGGTTGCTAATGATAAACTGAGGTCAATAAGAGGACAGACATATAAACAATTTAGTGCCCTAACTTGTGAATTCTCATATGGGGGTATCGCTAGATTTACCCAAGGGAGGTAGATCATAGTGTACTATATTCTTTTTTAGAACTTGGGTACAGATTCCACACTGAATCACCTGCTGTGTCTTCTCCCTTAAATCTTCTGAGTATGTAGCATGCAATATGGGAGAAATTTCTTCTTTTAGGGTTAAGTCTAGTACTTCCGATATCTAGAGAGAAAAACAAACTTTTCTCCTAGGCTTATCTTGTCTCTGAGAGCCTCTCCCTTTGCTAGCTACTTCATTCAGCGCTAGAGTAGCCAGTTAGTGCGCAGTTCCTGGAAGATGCCATGCTCTGTAAGTGGATCTGGAAAAGTGACTCAATGAAAAGGCTGGAAGGAGAGAGAAGGACTTGGGAATTCCAGGGAAAATGAACTTGTAGAAGTATCTAAAAGCACAAGAGATCTGTAAGCCACATCCAGTTCTGTAGCATGCAAGCAAACTAGTAAGCTGGTGAACAGTAAGCCATACAATAACAACTCCATTCCTTGGCCACCTATGGAGCTAGCAGCAATGGTTCATTTTCTTCAAAGCATGGGAACTAAATGAATTAGCAGAGGACTCACAACATGCCAATTTCTTTTCTTACAAGAAACATTCTTTCACAGCAGAGAAATGTGTTACGGATGTAGTTTTGTCTTCTCTAGAACATACTAAATGTGTAATACTGGACAACTTTTATTTGATTTATGGCTCTCGAAGTTTCCAGTAAAACGAGAATTACAGATCGTATTTCAAATGACACAGCTCTGCACTTTTTGTCCTATTGCTCTGCTTGAGACATGTTAAAATGCTCCTAGGCCTGTCTTGGCTGGGCTTGACTTACATTATATAAAACAATGAGCAACATGTTTCTGTCTACTTGAAGGAAGCCGCTACTGGGACAAATCCAGTCTATTTGAGACACTATCTGAAAAGCAACAGGAATACAAACAATGAGATCCCTTAACTCTTCTTAAGCTCCTTAAACTTTGGTTAAAGGTGCAGGATATAAATTTGTAAAATTAAAGAGCCTATTATTTTAAGGTCAGTATGAACCACACCATGAAAGGACAATGCACAGTGTGGTAAAGGAGTGCAAGACGCAGACTCACCACAACATTGAAGAGTGGTATGCAATGTGAAGAGGAATGCATCAGGCTGACACAATGCATTATCAGTAGCACCAATACAGATGATGTGGTGGGGAGAAGCACAAGAGCTCAGGGTCTGTAAGATGAGTGTGTACCATCAAGGTGGTGACTTGAATTCAATCCCCAGGAGGAAGGAGAAAGACGACTTCTACAGGTTGTTCTCTGACCACCACACCTCAAACACGGCACCTATCCACATCGAATAAGTAAATAATTGTTAATAAAAGAGGACTCTAGAATTTAGAGAATATTAGACATTGATTAAACAACTAAAGCATCTGTAGAGTCATTTGAGCCAAGAAATAGCTCATTATCTTCAGCCATTGTTTCTTATCCAATAAGTTTTATCAGTCTAAATGTTAGGCAACGAAGTTCTAATTAGATTATTTGGCCCTGTGAGGATTAAGCCATTGCTAAAATTATTTTTACAATTTTATATTTACTTCCTTGTCTTAAGTAACAGAATATTGTTAGAAATGATGGATTTGATAAAGAAGAGTTATAGGCCATAGTGGGATACAAAAGAGTGGTTGAACTGAGGTGGTAATCAATAATCTTAAAGTACTTTTTTTTGTGGGAAGGGCTAAGTTTTTGGGCTTTTGCTTTTTGTTTTATGACTGGGTAGTTCATGGTAGTGCTCTCTCTAAAAGTACAGCAAACAAAATATTCCAGGGCACCGAGAGCTGTAACTACCTGTATTTCTGTAAAATCAGGGTTTGTATGTTGTGTCTGTTAGGTAAAGCTATCAATAGAAAAGGCTTCTGCTATTCTTGACACCAAACCGTCAGCTTGGATTTTAGAAATGAAGGTTTAAAAACTGCAATATGCCAGCTCCAGATTTCAGTGCCAGCTCCAGAGATCAATATCATTTGTTCACCACAGCAGGGGCATTTGTTAAGAAATTACTCTTCCTCTGAGTCCCAGGGAGAGAATAAAGCTTAGCGCGCTGTAGTTCCATGGCAGATCTCTCCACTGATAGCAGCAAACCCCAGCCAGGCCTGTGTGCCGTGGGTCTGTGCTTGTGTTTGTATCTTAGAAGGGTGGGGCCAGTTCTCTTTTTACTGAGCCCCATTCCCAAGGATTTATCACTACTGACTTATTCATTCTGGAGCAAGAGCTTTCATGGGAAATAATTCACTTGAGAACAATACCTCAAGTGCACACATAGAACAGCATGGTTGGCTGGCAAAACGACCTGAAGGAGGTCAAGCTACCATGGTGGGTTGTGAGGCCATCAGAAAGAAGTAGTCACGGGTGAAGATAGACTGATTTCTGACATAGGGCACTGAGGAGGGAAAATCATGATCGGACTGGATAGAATTTGCTATATTCTGGATAGAATATGACTATAAATCAAACATGTGTAAACCTTTGCTGGAGAAGGCCGTATGTATTGAATATATGGACTCACAGTGAACATACAATCATATGTAATGATTCTCAAAAAGGCTAAAAATTCCTTTTGTTTATAGACTTGGCTGTTGAAATGTCTAGGAATAATTTTTTCATGTATTGACTCAAAATCTAATAGTTCCATAGCCTATACCATCATTTATGGTATTATTTGACAATAGCAAAAAGCTTTCTGGTTTCTACATTTGTTAAGCTATGCTTTTAGTCAGTGTTAAAGAGTTGTCAAATATAATTAAATGTATAAAAGTGTTTTAAATTATTCACCACATATATCTATGCTATGGGCAGAATGCTTCTCTGTTTCCTTCCTTCTGGTGGTAAATGCTGCCTTAACATCTACTGTGATGGTAAGTGGAGGTGGTCTTTGGGAACGTAATTAGGAATATGTGAGGATGTATCATGTGACTGCGGTCAGACTGAGACCTTGATTAGAAAAGACAGTTTTCTGTCTTTCTTTTTTTGTAAGCTTGTCAAGATTAGGTCATGTGAAGATGGAAGATGGCAGCTTTTGGAAGAAAAAAAAGAAACTACTAGAATGAAACCTACATTGCTAGACCCACGATTCTAGACTTTATAGGCTCTAGAATTGAGAGAAATAAATTTGTGTTTTGAACCATGTGGCCCTTGATATTTGTTATGGCAGCACCAAAACACTATCCGAATTCATAGTGCTGTTTTCCACATAAATTATTTTTGCACATATTGAATGTGTCTTTTATAACAAAAAAATAGGAAATGTATTTTCCTATCAATAAAAGAAAACACAACTAGCTATTTTTCATAATTACAAATACCACATTATTGTACATTTTCTTGAAAGGAAATAATTCTCTTTCTGTGCTAGCAATTTTACAGTTCTTTTGTACAGGCTTTGCTATTTCGAATATGGCTTCTCCCCCATGACCTATATAACTCCACTGCCAGGTGCTGTAGGGCAGATTCACATTGAGTAACCTCTCTACCCTGTAGCTTTGTGTTTATGACTCTGGATGAGTTGACATTGAGGGCTCTGAGTGGAATCCTCAAAGCCGTTGTAGCCTGAGAAAGCTGGCGATAACTGGGAACCTCTGAAATGAGATGTATCTGAAGTTCAAAATGTCCTATGTGTGATAGAAATCACCAAGAGAAGAGATCAGAGTGGTAAGAGGATGGTCTTAATGAAAATGTTCTCACTTAAAAATTTTTTCAGTACATAAAAAAATCACAGGCCTCCCTTTTCTTGATGATCACCTGTTTCATTGTCTTTTGACAGTGGCTTTTAAACTCTTTTCCATTCTGAAAATTTTTGTTTCATAAATTTGCATCTCTGTGTTTGGGTGCACATGCATATGTGTATGTGTATATATGTGTATGCGTATGTATGTGACGTATACATATACTGTAATCATTGTATTTTCTGATTGAGCCATTATTTAGTTTCCTTTATCATTAAAACATTTTTTCTTTAGGATCTAACTTATTTAATACAATCATAAAAATACTTTGGCTTACCTACATGGTAATTAATTTGATCTAGTATCATTTTTATTTATATGTTGTCAAAAATCATCATGACTGGAGAAGAAGAAATACCTTATATTACAAAAATACATACTGTATCATTAGGAATAAGCAATCTTGCCTATAATTCACTTACTATTTGGACGTGGGTCAGTGACTGTAGGCTATCCAGAGGGCTTATGAAGCTTCAATGGTTTGGATGAGGCTTAAAAAACAATCACAGTGGTAATTTAGAATCCCATTTTCTTTTTGAGGTGATAGAGGAGATCATATTTAGTTTTTTCTTTGTAAATCTGTAATTCCATTCCATCGTGTCTTAAGAACTGTTTCTGAAGGAGAAGAACTTGTCTGTAGGTTTATCACCATGCAACATGTTATTTATCTTTGAGTTAGCAACAACGCTTGTTGCTCTCCAGGGTACCACATGAGTACAGATGTGTCTTCAGCTTTGAAGTCTTGCCTCATTGCCCATGAATCCTCACCTCTAGGTTGCTTTCCTGGGGAGGAGAATAGACTCTGCCTCTGCCTTGCATCCTTCGGTTTTTATACTCCTGTCCCTGCAGTCTTCATTCGGCACAGTGGTTATCTAGTGTCTTCAGAATAGTAGATAGTGAAGTTTTAAGAAAATAAAGATTATGTATTATTTATCTTTGATTCTTTCACGCCAATATATGGTACAAGCTTTGTAGACACTTTGAAAATTTAAATTTTAATATTTGACATAGTAAGCTAAGGCTAGAGGGTTTAGTTGATGAGTGAGAAAGAAGAACAAGACAAAATCTAAGCAGGAGTGATTGTGAGTTCTTGTGTACAGTATTATGAGTCCACCTTAGGAAGGGAAATAGTTTATACAGTTATACGGTTAAATCTTAACCCAACAAAATAACTGATAATCACTAAGAATTGGTAAATTATCTTCTATATATTTTATATTAATAAGTATTAATAGAAATAACATAATTACATATTATATACAACATACTTCTATAACATATAAAATATATAATATAAAAATAAAATATAAAATGCAAGGTATGATATATAATATTGCTTATATGTTCTTGATACAATTACTTTAATCATTTAAGCAGTTTTCATTTTAAGTGACTCTACACAAAATAAAAATATTTGCTCATACCAATAGCATAAAAGCCAGTTAATAACTGAAATTTTAATAAATTACTTGGTTAAAGTAGGATTTTATTTAATCTAGAAGAAAGAATTCTGCCAAACTAATACCTTGATTAATAGTTATGTTCGTCAGGTGCCCATTAATATTCATAGAATACAGTAGATGAATTTTTTAATAATCTAAAGTGTTTCTATCATGATTCCTATTTTTCCCCTCAGATTTGCAATATGTATATATAAAATCAGGATCTTGAATTAAAAAGATTTGACTTGCACATTTCACACATGACAAAAATTAAGCTATTCGAATGCAAGCAGTTTTTTTTTTCCTTTAAACAGGAAGCTACATTGTAAAAGTTCTTGTATAGTCCTTTTTTTTTTTAAGTCATTTTTTACTCCTCAACAGAGTTTTATAACTGGGCTCACCACTATTGGTATCCAGTGATAACTTTGGTCTTACAATGAAACTAGAGGCAGAGAAGACCCAGGCTATCCAAAACAACTTTGAAAAGGTACATGATTTTCTGATCTCAAATCTCAATACAAAGCCACTGTAATTAAGACAAATACTTTTATAATGGTAGTCTTTGATCAAAGTGAATAGAACTGAGAATCTAGGAACCAACTCTTAATCTTGATAGGAAATTTTTGAAATATTGAAATACGAGAGCTAAGAAATCCAATGGGGATTTTTCTGCAATAATTTATTAAAGTATATATTTCTATCAATTTTAGACCCCACTTTAACTCAAAAATAGACCATAGGCAATAATTGTAAGGATGCCACATATGAAACCCTGAGAGGGAAACATAAAGATATGTGTCAGCATTTGTGACCTTGGCTGTGCAGTGGGTTCTCAGATGTGACACACTCACAAAAATGATTCACACAGAAATAGAAGCAGCAAAAATAAATGTAGATAAAATGTTCCTTACACACTTTAAAATGCAAAACCAACCTACAGCATGGAGGAACAAATTTCTCTAATGAAGTGTCAGAAGTGGAATTATTTTAAAAATACTTTTAAATTCCTATAATTAAAAAGTTAAATGATAAGCAACGAAACAAGAAGCAAGTAAGTGATTTGAACAACCATTTCTCTAAAGAATAATTTTAATAATGAATTTGTTAATAACTAATAAGTAGAAGAGAAGATCTTTAACTTTCACAGCAATTAAGCCATTTCATTTCGCATATGTAAATTGTGCCTGTATGTCTCACAAGTTAAAAGAATAAAATTATATGGTTACACAAAACTTATTTCAAATGTTCATTTCAATATTTATGACATTAAAAATGTAGAAACAGCCTAAATGTCTATCAACTCATAAATAGAATATTATTTGGCAGTAACAAGGAATAAAGAATTTATGTATGGACAGATGAATTTTGAAAATCTAGTAATTTGGAGAGGTCCAATATCATAGACACAAGTGCATGATTTTCTCATGTTTCCATTTATATTGAAGGTGAAAATTAGGAGCGGCAAACACACATAAGTGGAAAGCAAGGATGTTAGCTAACTGAATTTGATGACCATAATCTAAAATTAAACACTGATGTTTGTACAGTCCTGGAGATGTGGTAAAATTACCAGAGCTTACACTTTAAGAAGGTAAAAGTTCTTTCTCAAGGCCATTATATAAAATGCTATCAGAAGGTAAGGCTTATTATAGTTCTGCTTTACATGTGAAATTTAGGTATTTGACTAATTTTGGTATTTGAATAAAACTAATTTAATATTAAGTAATACAGTAAGAATTTTAGTCAGGACAATTTTACTCTAGTTCCTCCCTTAAAAAGCTTGTCTTTTTGGCTGTTTTGTGGATAGGCATGGCTATCTCAGCACCATAATTGATTGTGTGTGTGTGTGTGTGTGTGTGTGTGTGTGTGTGTGTGTGTGTGTGTGTGTGTGTGTGTGTGTGTATGGCTTGGTAGGGTGCACCCAAAGTATGGGGCAACTTTCAGGAATTGTTTTCCTCCTCTCACTGGTTCCAGGGATCAAACATACTGGTAGGCTTGTATGGCATACCCATTTACTGACTCAGTATTCTTGCTGGCCTATATTATTATTACTATAAAGTAATCATACTTCTTTGGGGTAGGGTATGCATAGTAAGTGGTACAGTGTAATTAGAACAGACTTGTTTGTGGCCAGCATTAATTTATTCCTCAGGTACTTCAATAGATAAAGCAACTTGGCAAGAAACACATCCTTTAAATCCACAGGAGAATGTCAATCAGGCAAATTCATCTCTTTTCCTTGAGCTGGCAAATCTATCCATAGTTCCAAAGTGTATTTGGTTACACATCACAACATAACCGTGATTAAGTACACTGAAGTCAATAAAGAAAGTGAATTCTTGGCACCTTAGAATTATAGAATGCTCATGAATAAATAGAACTTCCCATCTGTGTAAACTTGAATACCTCACACACTTGCTACTTGGAGATATTTCTTTGTTCTGCTTCTATTATTTTTTCTCCTTCTAATACTCCTTTTCAATTACTTCGTACATCCTTACAGCTCTCTGATTTTTTACCTACAGTTTTTTCTATAGGTTGGAGAAGTAGCTCTGTAGAATTCAACTGGGGACAGCAAGAGGCTTGTGTAGTGACTTTTTTCTTTTATTGGTTAATTTATTTACATTTCAAATGTTATCCCCCTTCCTAGGTAAATCTCCTATTCCATCCCCTGTCCCCTGCTTATATGAGGGTACTCCCCCTCCCACCCACACACCCCCTCTTCAGCACCCTAACATTCCCCTACTCTGGGTCATGGAGCCTCCCATTGATGGCAGATAAGACAGTCTTTTGCTACATATGCAGCTGGAGCCATGGGTCCCTCCATGTGTACCTTTGGTTGGTGGTTTAGTCCCTGGGATCTTTGGGGGTCTGCTTGGTTGGTATTGTTCTTTTTGTGGGGTTGCTAGCCCCAAAAAACAAAAATAGTTTTTTGTTCTAGACCTTTACTCCCCCTGTCCCAATTTGTTTAGTGATTTTTCACTGTAAGTGGTTTTACAATGAAAAGGTTTAAGAATGTTTTCATGCAGCATTGTGCTTTGTGTACATATCTACCCGTACTGCCCTTCTTACTTAATGGGGCTGACTCTGTTAACCAAGCTCAGCTGGAAGCAACCCAACATCCATTTAGAGAATATGCCAGAGTTGAGGAGGTGGAGGGTTTGAACTTTTCTCTGAGAGCAATGTCGCCATTTTAGGCATTTCTCTACCCTGTAGGAGAGCGAAGCTGTGGGGGAGAAATGTTTATCACGTAAATGAAAATGAAAAAGCTTCCAGAGTTAGATGCCTGCCTCTCAGAGCAGAGTCTAGGGTCTATGTAATGGTAGAAATAACCTTTGCAATGTTTTGGCACATGACCGTTGCAACCATGGGACCGAGTATATAATTGTACTTAGTCTTTATTAGTCTGCATTTAAATCCAGGTGGTTTAATATAGCTATCAGATATTTTATCAGACAGCATAACTCTAGTTTATTTTTATGAATATTTAAATAAGAATAGTAGCTTGTCCTTATTAATAATGTATAATGTAAAATATTATCTTTTTATTATCTTTTTGATCCTCCCAACAGCCATGTGATAAAAGGGCTGTCATTATCTTGATTTCACCCATAGGACAATCAAGGAACATAGAGGTTAAATGAAGGACAGAGCTTAAGATAGATTTTAAAGGATTCGAGTCCAGAATCTTTGTTTTTTGATTTTTGTTCTCATTTGTAGACACACTTTATTAATCTCTCTTGAACTACATTCCATTTCTTTTACTAAGGAGAAGAGTAGCAGGTCCCCTCTTCACTATCTTTACTTTTACATTTTGTAGGGCATCCCTTTTCAGTTTTTCATACTTCTAATTCTTTCAACCACTTTGGTATGTATACATGTCCATTTTTATATATCATCTTTGAGGCAGAATCATTCCATTTGTCTTATTCTCTGATCATCTTTGATGAATACCAAGTGGATTCTTTGAACATGAAAGATTTTATCCTTGAAATATATGTTTGTGAAATCACTAAGTGCTCTCAGATATTTGATATTCCGAAACCTGATAATGCATTCTTGCTTCTACCATGGAAAAATCTCATTCAGTCCACAATGAGAGTAAACTCAGGGGCTTTTTGACACGGTTTTCTATGAAAAGGGTACTTTTTTCCTTTGATACATTAGGAAGATGTGGGTTTACCTTTGTACTTTTTTTTTTACACAAATAAGGTAATTCTATAAGAAGAACGATCTGTGCTTTTATATTTTCATCCTAGGTGCATGGGACGGCTATGCTTGTTCTTCAGAGGCACTGCATGATTAGAAAAAGAATAGCAGTTTCTTCCACATCCTCCAAGAACTTTTATTAACTGCCAAATGAGGATGCAGACTATGTGTGCAGAGCATATTAATACTCTGCATTGATGCTTCAATATATGCACAGGTGAGGAAACAGAGGTACAGAGATGACATTCATCTAGGATCACACAGGCGGTACAGGAAGCCAATACCTAAGTTTTGCCTAAGTTAATTCCAAAACTGTCCTCAGAGGGAGGAGTATGCATGGTAGAATTCAGTTTCCTATACCTTGCAGTCTTCTCTAGGGAATTCGAGAAACATCTACTGTGTACCCTACAATGGAGACCAATTAAAACAAAACCTATGGAATTGAATAGAAAGTTTTGCTGACTCTCTGGTTCTCTCTGTAGGTCAGTGCTGCAATATCCTTTAAGGTTTGATAGCACAGGGTCAGTAGAAGTTTACTTTCAAAGCTTACTGATGCACATATGTATTATTTGCAAGAGATAATGAGTATCAGTTTTTCTTTTCGATCAAAAACTTATGTTTGAGCACCCCCTCCCCCATTCTATCTTTCCTTATGGAAGCAGGCATATCTGGGTAACCAGGTTTGATCAACATTTCATGAATCAAATGACTTAAAAGAGATGGATTCAGGCATTAAAACGAGTCATATAGAGTCTTACCATGTGTTTCTCCAGAGTCTAGCCTAGTGACTCCACATGACTTCTCAGCCTTCCAGATCTAGCTCTTACTCTACATCCAGTGTCCAGGCCTAGTAGTGCCACCTCTGCCTGCTCAGCAGACAACCTCTGTGCTTCCTACAGCCACCACTCTAGTCAACCTGCATAATCCCTAATTCATCCTAAATATTTGTCCTTATACCCTCAGGTAAGTGTAGGCCTCACTCCTCATCAAGGAAATTTTTCTTTGCCACAGGCAGAGAGCTCTACAGCAAACAGCAGCCAAGCTAAAGACAACGTTCTGGAGCCCAGTTCCAATAGATACATTTACACGCATCTCCCTCACCTGAGGCTCAGGGAGCATTGTCGAAGAAGGGGCAGAAAGATTTTTAAGAGACAGAGGATGAGAGTTGGTTCTAAGACCCTCTCTCCTAGGATTGTCAGAAGTTCTACCCATAGTCTCAACATGAGTGCACAGACATGAACTGAACGACATAATAGAACTGACATGAGTAGAAACATCAACTGACATGAATAGAAACATCAAGGTGGATGGAGGCAAGCCCATTAGGTCTAAACTCTACACAAAAAGCAACTTAGGAATGCTCAGAGTGGGGAAAATACTTTTCCCTAGGGGAGAACACATTTATCCAGTACCAAATGATTGGCTCTGAAAACATACATACAAATATACAGGCTGAATAGATTATATTTCAATGAAAAGAGGCCATGAATTTAAAAGAGAAAAAGAAAAGGTATAATGGTGGGATTGGAGAGAAGAAAGTGAAGGAGAAAAATGATAGAATTATATTAGAATCTCAAAAATAAAAGAAAACAGTCATGTTTTCCTCTCCCTGTCTTTTCCCGCTAGATTCTGAGGAGCCAGTGCAGCCTACAGCGTGGGAGCATCTGCCTCAGCCTATCTTCCTCACTCCATCCATGCCGGGAGACATTTAGTTGCTTGCTATCTGGGTGTGTCTTTCAGCTCTGTGGGTCTTTCCAAGCTTTGAGGTTCCAAAGAATAGTTGCTGAAGTATTGTCACCTCATGACTGTAAGGTTGAATCTGTGGGCTAGTGTAGCCTGTAATTGTAAAAAAAAAAACAATCCACGATAAGACTGGCTAGGCACCGGCCCCATAGGGAGCCGCAAGCCACAGTCTTCCCAGGTTCCTGTGGTTAGCTACCGCTGAATTCTTGTATCTTTCCAACCCATCTACCCTGCTGACTCTAATCCCTTAGCCCGGTAAAAGGAAAATTCCAGAGGCTTGTAGTTTATCAAATGCCCACACAAAAACTCAAAACTCAATTGATATTGATACAAGCTGCACACCTAGATTGGACAGATGTGCCCTACCTTATTTAATCGTCTATGTAAGAAATCCCCAATCACTTACGACTCCTAGGACCACGTGGTTCTGGCTCATCCTCCCTCAAGTTCCATCTTGTCTCTCCTGTCTCAGTCCTTTCCCTCTGTCCCTCCCTCTGTCCCTCTGTCTATCCCTCCCTCCCTTTCTCCCTTCCTCCCTTTTCTTTCAGCTAAAACTTTCAGCTCCCTGCCCCCTTCCACCGCCCAGTCACAGGCTGCAGTCTTATCTGACTAATTAAGAATTTAATTAAAAAAAAAAAAAAGAATTTAAGCCACTACCCAAAGACTATACATGAACTGACCCTGGGCTCCAACCTCATAGGTAGCAATGAATAGCCCAGTAAGAGCACCAGTGGAAGGGGAAGCCTGGTCCTGCTAAGACTGAACCCCCAGTGAACGGATTTGTGGGGAGGCGGTAATGGGGAGGATGGGGAGGAGACATCCATAAAGAAGGAGAGGGAGGGATTAGTGGATGTTACCAGAACCGAAAGGGAACAACTCTAAATGTAACAAGAATGTTAATAAAGATGGAAAAAAAAGAATTCACCTGACCTCACCTGAGTTCAGGCGCCCCTTTTGAGGGGGCAGAAAACACAGCAATTCACAAACGGCTAGTTCTATCACTTTTCAGTAGGCTTCCTGAGGTACAGAAAGATCCCCCTGCTCAACCATACCTAAGTCATATGTTGACAACCAACCCGAATCAGCCTGCAGTAGTTAATGGTGAAATTGATTTCCATCTTGTACTCAGTGTCTTCACCTTTAAGCTTCACGTTAGACTGCTAAACGGTTTACATCTTTGGAAAGCTATAAGGTATGGCAATAAATTACCATACATATGATGCCATATAGCAACACGCCTTTTACTATCCTACAGTTTTAGAGGTCAACATTCCTCCAGTCATGGTTCAGCATGGCATGCTTCCTCCAGAAGTTCAAATCGAGATCGTTTTCCTGGTGCTACAGATCACCTGCATTTTTCCGCATTTTCTTTCTCCTTGTTCAAAACCAGCAACATGCCCTTTTCAAGTTTCTCTCCTCCTGCCCTGTTTGCTTCCTTGTTTCTATGCTCACGGTCCCTCCCTGTCCCTGCCTCCCTGTCACCTTCTCTGACTCAGGCATCCTTCATTCTAAACAAGGATCCTATGATTCTTTTGCATCTGATAATTTATAATAATACTGAAGTCCTTAATCTAATTAAAAATTCGTTTACCATATAAAGAAGCATTCACATGGGCTCTAGAGACGAGAACACTGACATCTTTGGGAGAATCATTTTTGTTGACCTAAAAATCAGAGTGAATTTATTTTTAAGAGAGTAGTCGTTAACCATTTCCCAGAAGATACTCCTTATAACTGCCAGTGCCCCGGTGAGTGTGGGGAAGCACACAGTTTTTATATGGCAGGCACACAACCCTCCTGGAAGATGCCAAAGCCCTCTTGCTTTCTCTGTTTAAGGACATCTATGACTGCATCTTGAAAATAAGGCACAATTAAGGTATGCTCCCCAGGACTTAAAGATTTTCTGAAAGGATTCGGGCTCATAACTGAAAGGAGTGGGGATATTACCCTGCTGTTTAAGCTACTATTTCTCTGTGATGTTTCTTTTCTCCCCCAGACATGGCAATTTACCGTATTTTAGATGGCAAACTTGCTTTTTTATGTCGTTATGAATTTATTCTGAAACTGTGCTTATCAAATAAACTTTATATATCTTCTGTGTATTAGTTCTTAAAAGCTGAAGGCAAGATTTTAGAACTCAGCAAACCTTTTCTCCAAAAAGATAGAATCTAACAAATCAAAAGCACCCGCCTTTTGAGACTCCATTTATTTCCAAGTTTCACAATCCTATTTTGAACCTCAAAGTCAATAATTGCTGTTTGGTTATCCCTTGAAAGCTATGACAGCCTCTGAATAATAAATGAGTAGCAGGGTCTCCAGAATACAATGCAGTACTTTTATCTTTTGACATAGCTAACAGTATGGTAGCATATGTATCAAAATGCCGAGCAGGTGGGACAGACAATACACGTCGAAATTCAGCTGCTGCAGAGACTGCTAAGGGATATAGCGGGGGCACCACTATGGGGGAAAAACAGGGAGGAGTAACAGAATGGCAGCAAAGAATGGAGACCATGTTTCCAGCCAGGAAAAGTACTCTGCGAATAAACTGTGAGCTTTACAGAGATCCTTGAACAGCACATCAGTAGAACACTTCTGACACATCACCATGTCTTTGTCTGCCCACCTCTGATGTTTCCCTCATCAGCCTAGAAGCATCTAGGCTAAAGTCCGTACCTCATAGGAGCAGGAGCAGGCCTTGAGGTGGTTTGAAATTCCATTCAAAAATGTACTCTATTCTTCACTATACTTCATTGGACAATGAGCAGGGAATGCATGCATATATGCATGTGTGTGGCACATACATATGGGCTATGTGTCCATGTGATATATTCATAGATAGGGTGTATACCTGTATGTAAAGTAAGACATGTGTGTGGTATTGCTGGGCTTATATAGTGTATAGTGTGTGCTGTGTGATGGGTTTGCATGATCTATGAATACGAGCTACAGACATGCCTCTGTGGTGTGACATATATGATGTGTGGCATATGTACATTCATATATGTGTGAATGAGAGTGTCTATGGAAACATTTAAAACTACTATCTGGACCCAGGCTCTTGAATTGATGACTAGGTCCATCACATGGGTAAATTATCTTTACAAAAGGCTAATAATCAAGCTATTTTCAAGTAATCCTGTGAGTTACTACATGAAATGTACTTGGAACACTGCCTAGTGCACAGATGGCACTTGTCAGAGATAGCTGTTGTTTGGTGATATTGGATTTATTAAGACTTTGAGGGTTATGTTAAAAGGTCTCTCTGCTTCTTCTAGTAGTTGATGAACTGTTGGAAGTAGTAGGTAGTGGCAGTTTAGTACCCAACTGTTAGATCCCAGCTAGCAGAGATTTTTCTTTGTCCTTGCTGATCTCCAGTCCTAGCACCTACTCATCTTTAAATTCATTGCAGATTCTGACAACACATAAAAACCCAAGCTGTTGGTATTTCAGGTACCTGTCTAGACTGGTAAAGCATAGAGGTTGCATTCCAGTGTGCAGACTAGGGGAAAAAGAGGCAGGGGGTGAGTGGCTATCAAAGATATCACTGAAACTCATGAATAGTAGTTTGTGTTCATGTAGCAATTGGTGATTTCTACATTTTTATTCTTAGCAGAGGTAAGAAACCCCATGGAAACCTCTAGAAAGAGTGGAGATACCTATGGCTAACAAATAAGCCATTGACATTCAGTGTGGGCATAGGGGACAGGGGTTGAGGAAAACTCATTTCCTTAGCCTGTTTCTGGACCCAGATCAGATTTCAAAGCATGTTGAGAAGTCACCTAGGTGAATTCTGGCCACTGTGGCCTCATCAGGATGGGGCAGCAGGTAGGTTGGGGGCCCAGAGTACAGAGCCAACACTGCATACCCAGCAAGGAGAAGGACCATAACAGCAAGGCAGGAGGAAGCTGCAAGTGGGAAAGAGGTTCCCCTTGTCATAGGTTCCCTGAGGCAGGGAAAGCATTGGAGGGTCTCTGCCTTATCAATTGCAGAGTAGGAAGTAGTCTTAATATAAGTTAGTATCTTCCAATTTTAGAAATTAGACATATGTAAGTACATATAAATAGATTTCTACATTTGATACAAACAATAGAGAGACTGGTGGGAGGATGAAATGACTCAGAACAACTTAATAATACTAGAAAGGTGGGTAGGTTATATTTAAGCAGGAAAAACAAAAGGACAGGTTGTGTCTGTCTTGAGCATCATTTTATAAGGATCAGGAATCTTTCAATATGCTAGAGTAGTAAGTTCTTGTCTTTCTGTATGCCCTTATGCTGCTATACACACACACACACACACACACACACACACACACACACACACACACACACGTAACACATACACGCTTAAGTCCACCTGGAGACACGTGTAACCCTTCCTCATCATGAAAACCACCTGATTTACAGTGCAAAGATTTAATGAAATAAAACTTCAATATAGTGGAAAACAATAGCATCCTTTAAGATGATAAAGCTCACTTGAATCCACAGTTACTGTCACAGAAAGACAACTGCCTATTCAGTGAAAACTTCTATTGCAAAGTAGTTCGTGGTTATATGTATCTGTATACATTTGATTGACAAAAAATGTACATTATATACATTAGCGATAATTTCTGAGTAGAAGAATTATTTTTCTTGCTCACTTTTCTATTATATGAAAATAATTAACTTTAAACATAGGTTACTTTAAAAGTCAGATAAATGTTTTTCTTTGAAAATAGGCCTTGCTGGAGCTCACTAAATATTCCTTGAAAGCCTTGACTCTGTTTTAATTTGCTTGAGTTTTTGACTGTCACTGAAACTTGGCACTTGAGAATTTTGAGAAGTATCCAGATAATTTCTTCTGCTTGATTAGACTGAAGTTGAGCTGTTTAGAGCTTTGGAAGAAAAAAGAAGTAGAACCCTAGCTCTTTGCATAAAATACCCCCTTCACACAAGCTTGATAACTGAAGTGAGTAAAGTTGAAGGTCTTCTTATGACTTGTTCTTGGCTGAAGTGGCTTGTGTTGGCTCCAGGTCAAGTGTGGTTCTCTGGAGTTGAGAAAGTCTTCTAAAATCCAATATCTTGCTTTTCCTATGAAATATGATCTTTCAGACTTCCACCTTTTAGGTCAGAAGGGAGTGAGTGGGAATGAGATGATAAAGGTAATTGATTCTTTAGAATGCAGCGGGTCTGTTTTGTGATTTAAGTAGACTGAGTTCCAAATTGTACCATTTTGGGTACAGTAATTTCAGGTCTCAATCTCATATAACACATAGCTTAACAACGAGATATTAAAGGAACCATTAGCACCAGCATAGCTGTCACTGTAGACTGTGCACAGAATTCTTGCCTGTCATTTCCTCATTTGATCTTTTTGGATACTTTCTAAAGCAGGTGGTATTATTATTTTAATGTTGTCAGTGAGCCTGTGGCTCAGAGAAGGGGGTACTCCACTCGGTGTCATCGTTGTGGATACACATTTACGTGGGTTCATAAACTATGAGCCCAAAGAGATGAGCCATCCGCACACCCCATGAGGGTTCCTCTACTGAAGTCGCTGTTCCCATGAACCACTGTTTTTGTATTTATATGTATATATGTAAATGTGTGGAAGCATGAGTGTGTGCCAATGGATGTGCTTATCTGTGTGCATAGTGAGCTCTGAGACTGAGGCTGGGTTTCTTCGATCCTCTTCACTGTATCTTTTGAGACAGGGTCCCTTATCTAGAATGGAGTTTTCTAGTCCAACCATATTAGCTGGAACACGCTATTACAGGCCCTTATGATCCAAACCTTTCTCTTTAGTATGGGTAATGGGATCCAAATTCAGGTCCTCGTGCATATGCAGTGAGTGCTTTCCACACTGATTCATCTCCCCAGTATGGAATAGTTAAATTTGACAGTAAACATGATTGGATGAAGAAGCATCTTGGGGACTGATTGGGAGTTTCTGGTGGGTTCTATGAGAGAATTTCCAGAGAGGGGTGAGTGGAAGATACATCCTAAATGTGGATGGCACCATTCCGTAGATATTTACCTGAATAGAGTAACAGGAACAAAAGGAGACAGCCAGAGTGTACACACAGTTTTCCTTTCTCTTCTTTACCTGCCATGACCTGGGTTGCACTAGTCCACCCTGATTTCACAATCTTGTTAAATTATGAACCCAAATATATCTTTTTTCCATGGAGGTTTTTTTTTTTTTCTGTCAGGTATTGTGGTCATAGTATTGGTTGCAAAATACTCATCGCACACAGCCCAATAAAACACACACACATGCACACACACACACACACACACACACACACACACACACACACATGCACAAACACACACACACACACACAAACACATGCCGCACACATGGATACACCTTGCCTCAATAAGGAAACACTTTCCTTTACATATTTAGGGGGTCATTATGAGAAGATGACTTTGAAAAGGTCCTGGCCAATAAAAAGGAACTGTATGCAAAAGCTTTTGAATTGTTTTGTTTTATTGTTTAGTGCCATTTCTTTTCTCAAAGTAACCTAATTCTGAAGTTGGAAACGTGGCTGTCTGTGTGGTGTTTGCTACACAGGTATGAAGACTTGACTTTGATGTCCCATACCTACATTAAAAAATGGTTGACATGATGCCTGTCTGAAATCCTTACACTAGGGATATAGAGACAGTGCAACTCCTTAGATTTGTTGGTGAGCTAATTTTGCTAAATCATTGAACACCATGTGCGGAGAGATACCCTGTGTCAGAAAATAAGGTGGAAAATGGTTAAGGAAGAGGCCTGGCATTCATCTTTGACCTCTACATGCACATATGTGCACATACGCATGCAGATACATTAATACCATAATCACATACACACAAAGTAAACAATCCCAACCAGCAAAAACAAACAAACAAACAAAAAAACCAAACAAACCTAAATGAACATTTAGCTTTTGGGGAGTAGTATGTAGAAACAAACTAGCCTTTATGACTTGCTGTTTTAATTAACCAACAATTTACCACAGATTATTTTCAATTGGTAGAATGTCTTCACTGTTGACCTTGCATAAACAGGAAGGGAGCAGGTTCATTTCATTTCATTTAATTGATTTCATATATAAAAGGAAAGTAGGGTGTTTGTACTTATCAACATATATCTCATTAACTAGAACCCTACACAGCTTTTTTTCATGAAGTCATTATTATTTAGGAGACAACAAGAGGCAAATTTGTTTGCAATAGACTGCTTATATAATAATGCTGAATAATTGCCTGGATCTAAAGTCAGAATCTCATCTGGTTGAATATGTAAATGGTACAGTAGTGTTCATTTTCAGTGTTCTTTTAGTCTAGTGATTAAATGGCAGATTTAGAAAACCATTGCTGGGGAGGTGGTCCGCGGGCAGAAACCAGGAGCTCTTTTTAGCAGCTGTTCCCACTTGGAAGCTCATGGTGCTGCTCTTCTCTGACTTGGAGAAGGTAAGAAGAAGCTCCCAGTAAGAACTTTGTCCTTTCCCTGCCTTCTGTCTCACGTGACAGTCAAAATGAGAGCGAATTCTCCCCAAGGACAGTGTTGTATTGCTATTTGACTTATAATAAGTGTCAGGAGGATACTACCGGGGAGAAATGAAAACTCAACCTTAGCAGGACTGCTCTTGCTGGGGAAGCAGATGTCGAAATAAACCTGCCTAAGCTACTTATAATGGGGAAAGTCTTTCCCTGCTGGCAGCAGCCCATAAGCATTTCTGCTTCCTTTAGTTCCCACAGGGGACATTATCTTAAGACTATGCCCAGGACAGTGCTTCCGTTGTCATCTTGAGTTATTCAACTCACTGCATGTCTAAGCCCCTTTCCTCTAGATGATTGTAAGATGAGAGCGTGAGGTGCTGAGTGATACATGAATTCTTGGTAGTACTTAGGCTGTGTCACTTACTGTAGTTGTGAGCAAAAACTGTGGGTGGGAGCTCCCAGACACCAGCCAGAGTCTGGATTCCATGACAGGCAATCAGGAAGAATAGCCCAGTGACACTCTGAATAGATTGGATCCTTCCTTCTGTTGCATTAGCTCGTGTCACATTGTAAATCTGCTGTTATTTTTTGAAGTAAATATAAGTATTATTATTCTTAGTGATGTCCTGATTTTATTCTTACCAGGCCTTCTTAAAGATCTATTGAATATGGAATTAAGCAAATAAGTTCAGAATAAGTAGGTGATGCAAACTGCTGTTTTGTTTGTTTTTGGGTACACATTGATAAAAGTAAAATGGAATTTAGAAAGATTTTATATTGAATTCATCAGTATCAGGGGTATTAGGTTCAATTTAGATTCAGATCTAATGAACTTTTCTCTTTTTCTCCCCTTTTGAAAAGTAGAATGCATGCAACAAAATTAAACATCAACTAACCTGTATGTGCTCACATTTGTCTTGAGGTATGAAAGATGGGGCATTTTCTCCACCATGTGTCAATGCTGTCTATTTTCAGTATAATTGACTTGAAAGCACCCTCCTTTGCTTTTAAACTCAATGGCCCTTCCCTTCCGTAGCAGATAGTTCTTCACTGTGAGGGGGCCTTATGCAGAGTATCTCCCGTATCTCTGTCTTCCTGGATGGCTTAATTCAGTCCCTTGTACCAAACAGGTGTTTAGTGCTTTGTTAGTTGAACAGAACAGACAAGCATTCTGGAGCTGATGTCCTTGAAGATCCATTTATTATCTCTACATGAGTTTCCATATGTTAAAAGAGATGGGAGGAACAACCGATTTTCAACGTAAGTGAATGAAGCTATGAAGGGGGAATTTCAGGCGTGTGATAGAGATATTTGGGGCTGAGTATACAGTCCTTTGCAAGCCTGGGCTTCTTATCTGTTTTTTCAGTAAAGGCTGCCTGCAACTTCTGTTCAAACATTTTGCACATGCTTTGTTGGGGAGAAAAACGAATGTTAACAGGAGCAGAGAATGAAGGCTTCGAATTTGAATGCCCCTGGCCCTGAATATTCCCTCTACCATGTCTAGGCCGCTGACTTAAGCATTCGAACAGAGGATTACAAGCTTAAAACTGAAGCTGAAGGTCACATGACTTTGTAGCATATCATAGGCATTCAACAATGACTGCTATTTAGCAAGTGGTTTTGTCTTTAGGAGGCCATAAACTACATTTACATAATATTTCTAGGTGTTTATAAATAGCTAAAAATTCAAATGAAACAAAAACACCTCAGTCTTTTAAAAGTCGTTGAATTTTTAAATTGAGAAGTAATAATCATTGTATACATATAAGGTAGAATGGGGTTATCTTGATTCATTTGCGCATTATAGAAAATTTAAATGAGGATAATTAACAAGGTTGTTACCATCTAACCAACTTAGTTTTATTTAATTTTATAAAAAATTTGTAAATTTTGGTTGGACAGTGTACTGTATGTCCCATACTATCTCCATTTTTTAAAATTATACCTATTTATGATAATCTTGAAAAACTGAGGTTTCCTTATTGCTAATTGATTCACAAGGACTCCTTGTTTATGCTTTTGCCATTTCCCAAAAGGCTTCATCTCTTTCAAAAAATACCTATTACTTAATGATTTCATACATGAATACAATATCATTATCTACCCATTTCCCACCTTCAAGTCTTCCTGGAAGCCCTCCCTCACATTCCCCTTCCAATTTCTCCTTTACCCCCTTCCCTCAATGGTCAGTTTAGTGCTTTGTAGTGCACATAGGTACAGTGTATCATCTACTGGAGCATGGGCCACACCAATGAAGAAAAGATGATGCTCCAACAGCAGCCATCAATTATGAACACTCTCTTGCTAGGAAAGACCCCCATGAACTCACTGTGTTTCCATACTGGAATGTTGACCATCTAATTCATGCAGGCCTTGGGTTGGCAACTCCAGTCATTGTGAATCCAGAAGACACTGTTTTATGGAAATAATGCCATAACTCTGGCTCATACAGTCTTTCTGTTCTCTCTTCCATAATGTTCCCTGATCCCTGTGGGAGAGGCATATAGAATAAGTATTCTGTCTCCGGATATTCGTTCGAACAGTCACTTGAATTGCAGTTTGACTAGTTGTGTATCTCTGAATAAACTGCTCCCTGCCGCATGAAAATGTTTCTCTGATTATGGGTGAGAATTGCCCTAGTTTATTAGTATGAGACTTTAGAAGACTATTTGATATAATGTTCTTTAGAAAAAATAATAGTACTCCAGTCTATGTCCTCCATAGTAATATGTTTTTGGTCAGTTACAGGAAAAGTTCCTTCTTTTGGGACCTTAAGTTCAACTAGAAAGTTATTGGTTACTCCTGTAACATTCATGACAGTATTATAACAATGATTTGCTGTGTCAGACTTATTGAGAAAAAAAAAATCAATGTTTTAGGAATCTTTCTAATGCAGGTAAGAAAAAAAAGGGGATCTACATTGTTTAATAACCTTCAATGTAAGTTTTATAAAGTTAACTTTTCAGAGTTGAAGTCACTGCCACATAACATGGCTATAGGTTTAGATTATGGAAACAAAACTTGAATGATGTTTTTCCCATGGAAAATTAAACTTCTAAGGGCAACACTGGCAATCCTTGTTTCATGGACCTGTCGCTATCCGAGTTATACCCAGGAATCAAGACTTACTGAATATTCAATACCTGCACTGTGCTTACATTACAGGTAATTTGCTTCTGGTAAGTGATGAACCTTGCTATACAAATTCCTTTGGATAATCTTCACAGCAGGGAAACACAGTTTGAAAATCACTTAGCTTTTATTGACTCTTTGAGACAGCATATACAAACTATCAAGAAGACAGACCAAAGAAAGCCTGAGTATATTTGCAGTAGAGAAAAAGAAGGAGTAGGAAGAGGAAGAGGAGGGGAAGGAGGAGGGGGAAGAGGAGGAGGAAGAAGAGGAGGGGAAGGAGGAGGGGGAAGAGGAGGAGAAGGAGAAGCAGAAGGAAGAGGAGCCATGGTGTTTTCGTTCTTTTCTTCTCCATCATAATATTTTCTGGAATGATCTCTACCTGAAGTTACTAAATTTATTTACTTATTAGAATTATAAGTAAAAGGAAGTCTGTTATTTTAGCATGCATTCCTAACAGATTAAGGAGGAATGGGAAACTGAAAATACCCTTGTTTATTTGTTCTGATTTGCAGTTAAATTTTGCCATCGAAATTCACCTTTAAGACTGCACCTGCCTCTGGGGTCACGCTTCCAAAAACATACTGTTTGGGACGAGAAAGTCAAAGTACACAGTGGTCAACCATAGACTCCTGAGGAGCTCTACATTTTGAAAACTTTAAAAGAATTTTGAGACTGAACACTAAAGATTTCTTGGATCTAAAGGTTCCCTCTTATCTCTGCAGTAAAATATCCTTCCTAATCATGTGAGTCGGCAGCTCAGCAGGAAGAAGTCTTCCTGGAGGAGCTGCATTTGAACTTTCTTCTTGTCATTTTCTCTGTGCTCACAGTGGCCAGTTAATTTACAACGTTTCTTGGTGGGGACAAGCTGGAGGGCTTCAGCAAGGTGGCACTTCATTCATCTCTGGATTAGTACAGAGGCCACAAGATCAGACCCAATACAAATACTGCAGGGCAAATAGAAATCTACAGATTCTTGAGCCACATGTGGAAGGTTGGAAATTCTTCCTCCATGACAAATGTAACAAAGCCTACACATTCTCTAGGCTAGAATTGCCAGGTGGTGGATGGCAAGTGTGAGGCCAGCCTGGGTTGTGTTGTGAGACCCCCATCTTAAAACCAAAAATCAAAGTTGACAGTAACCCTGTAGAGCCTGTTGTACCAACTAGAGCCTCATTCACCTCTCGTGTACCATGTCTATTAACTACAGACACCTTTTTTTTTTTTTTTTTTTTTTTTTTTGCCTGAGGACCCAGCTATACCTCTCTTGGGCATTTACCCAAAAGATGCCCCAACATATAAAAAAGACATGTGCTCCACTATGTTCATAGCAGCCTTATTTATAATGGCCAGAAGCTGGAAAGAACCCAGATGCCCTTCAACAGAGGAATGGATACAGAAAATGTGGTACATCTACACAATGGAATATTACTCAGCTATCAAAAAAACAATGACTTTATGAAATTCATACACAAATGGTTGGAACTGGAAAATATCATCCTGAGTGAGGTAACCCAATCACAGAAAAACACACATGGTATGCACTCATTGATAAGTGGCTATTAGCCCAAATGCTTCAATTACCCTAGATGCCTAGAACAAATGAAACTCAAGACGGATGATCAAAATGTGAATGCTTCACTCCTTCTTTAAAAGGGGAACAAGAATACCTTGGCAGGGAATAGAGAGGCAAAGATTAAAACAGACACAGAAGGAACACCCATTCAGAGCCTGCCCTACATGTGGCTCATACATATACAGCCACCCAATTAGACAAGATGGATGAAGCAAAGAAGTGCAGGCCGACAGGAGCCGGATGTAGATGGCTCCGGAGAGACACAGCCAGAATACAGCAAATACAGAGGCGAATGCCAGCAGCAAACCACTGAACTGAGAACAGGACCCCCGTTGAAGAAATCAGAGAAAGAACTACAGACACCTTTTTATGTGATTAAGCTGTACCACTATGGTGGTTTGAAAATGCTTGACCTGTAGGGAATAGTACAGTTAGGAGGTGTGGTCTTATTCAAGGAAATGTGTTATTGTGGGGGTGGGCTTTGATCCAATGTGGAGAGAGAGTCTCTTGTTTACATTCAGAACAAGATGTAGAACTCCCAGCTGCTTCTCCAGTCCCACAGCTGCCTTCAGGCTGCCATGCTTCTTGCCTTGATGATAATGGACTAAAGCTCAGAGCCTGTAAGTCAGCCCTAATGCCAATGTCTTCCATATTCCTATTAGGATGGCTCATTAAGCCCCACTTAAAGCATTCCACTGCTTTCCAAATCTCCCATCCCCAAATCCACAGTCCTCCAAACAAAAACGTGGTTAGGTCTATCACAGCCATGCCCTTACTCTTGATACCAACCTCTGTCTTAGTTTGGGCTTCCATTGCTGTGAAGAGACACCTTGACCAAGGCAGCTCTTATGAAGAAAGCCAGAACATTTAATTGAGTCTGGCTTATAGGTTCAGAGGTTCAGTCCATTATCATTGAGGCAGGAAACATGGCAACATGCAGGCAGATACAGAGCTGGAAGGGAGTTCTACATCATGTCCTGAAGGCAACAGAAGACTGACTCTCCTGCACTGGGCATAGCTTCACAGTGACACATTTCTTTCAACAAGGCCATAGCTCCTAATAATATAGGTCTTATGGGTCCATGGGTCAAGCATATTCAAACGACCACCACAATACATTTGTGTAAGCATATGCTATTGGATTAACACAATGGCAAATTCAATGAGGAAGCATTTCTCAGAATATCTGCTTGTCATTAATTGATATATTTATGTGGTTTTACTTTTACCAGCATGTTTAGCTGTTGACAATATATTATTTTATAATTCTTATTCAGAATTACCTTGAAATAACTGAAAATGGCATTAGCACTTAGGAAAATTTCAGTGTTTACATCTGGAATGATTTCATTTCTAGGTAAGACAACATTTTGTGGTAGGATTTAAGGGTTTCACAGGGCTTTTTTTGGGGTGGTGGGTCATCAACTTATCTGATGTCACCTAGACTATACATGGGAGAGGAAAGACATCTCTCAGAGTTGCAGAGTAGTTTAACTAGTCAGCAAATGGCCATGCCCATATCTTGCTGGAAGACCCCCCCCTGCCCCGCCCACGTCTTCAGTTCCTCTGGGTTTTCTCCTCTGGCCTTAGGTAGGTCTAACTAAAATTGTCATAATAGTAGATCTTAAGAAGAATGGTCTCAGTGAACTTTCAATCATATATATATATATGTATATATATATATATATATGTATATTTCTCCCTCCCCACCTCCCCATGGCTGCTCACTGAGTGACTAGACTGCTCCAGGTGGCCAGACTTTTTTATTATTTGAAAAATCCTTCAAAGTTCAAATAAATAAACACCACAAGTTAACTATACTTCTCTCTATTTTCGTCACAGAAGTACAGAAAAGGCATTAGGGAATAAAGGTAAAATATCATGCTGGGCTGGTGTTTTTCCACACTGATTGACTTTAATGCCAGTTGCAGCAGGAAAGCTGTCAGTATGATTGGGTGGGGGTAGTTGGGTTCCAGGTTTCTTTCCATCTGGTTCTTCACCACTCGGCTACTAAACTTGATTCTCTTTCCCTGCATTTGGCTACTTGGAGCTTCCAGTCCCATGTGCGTCCCCAAGAACCTGCAAAGAAGATGCCATGGCTTTTCTGCTTTATAGCTCACCCCGTAGTTTTTGACACAGCAAGCTGACACAGTTGTGGTTATTTGCAGAAGACATGCACGAGTTTAAGCTCAGTAAAACTTCCAAAATGTCTAGTATTCAGTGCAGAGTTGCCCCTAAGGCTCCCCTTAGTGGAGGAATCACTGGTTGTTAATGGCTGCTGGAGGAGAGGGAGTCACTTTTCTTTGAAGGGTGACTACTGTTAGGGTGCTCATGACCCAGCAGGTGATTCCAACTAGTAGGTGATTCCATATCCAAGTGTGTGCAGTACTAGTTGATTTACTTTGGGTGCTGTTCATCTTGTTTTTTCAGATAGAATCCATTACGAATAGGGGAATCAGACATATCATTTCTGGTTCTCCAGTACTAGCACACCACCATACCCAGTTTTCATTTTAATGTGTTTTTGTGGATCAGGTCTTCATGTTTGGAAGGAAAGTACTTTGAAGATTAAGGTATTACCTGACCTGTGACACAATTAAAATCATGTCAACATGTTTTGGAAACCATATAGGACCATGGATCTTATAGTCTTTGTCCCCTCTGTCCACTGACTTCTGCTGTTATTTTCTTGATGCTGATGTCCTTATTTCTTCAAGTAGTCAGCTTTGTTCTACTTGCTGATTATGGGATGTCTGCTTTGAACGAGACAGTGGCTTCTTCTTTATTATAATTGTTTCAAATTTAATTAAAGTATAATTACATAATTGCTTTCCTTCCATCTCTTATCTCGCTAGCCCACCATGTAGACCTTCATTCCTTCTGAATTAATGGCCTTCTCTTCTTTAAATGTTGTTGCTACACTTACATAACAAACCAACCGAGCAACAAAAATAAACAACAAAAACAAACAAAAACCAAATACGACCTGTTGATTCCATTTAGCATTGTTTGCATATTTATATATTTCTAGGACTGACCAGTTGGTATTGGATAAGGAACTACTGACTCACGGAAGAAGACTAAGTCTCCCTCTTTTAGCAGTTGTTAATTGCCCATAGCTCTTGGTCTGAGGGTGGAGCCCTATGAGATTTCTCCTGTCTACAGTGGACTGTGAACTTACTGGAATTGTTCAGGTCTTGTTTTGCTCCTGGCAATTATGTTATTGAGATTTCTTGGGCTTAGTTTCTTTGTATCTAGAAGGTACAATCTCACAGGAGACTTCCAAGTCCTTTCTCTCTTACAATATTTATTCCCCCCCGCTTCTGAAATGTTCCCTGAGTTTTTAAGCACAGGATCTGTGTGTATCAGTTGGGTTTGAGTAACACTTGGTCAGTAGTTTCCAACATTTTGTCCAGCTCTGCCTTTCTGTAATGGTCTAACATTACTCCAAAAATGACAGTGGTATCACTTTTCATTGGGTCCCAAAGATAAGGATTTAGAATGAAATTAGGATTTGGACTGATTTAGGGAATTAGCAATAGTAGGCTCTCTTCTTTAAACTTTTGGTTTTTTTTTTCCCTAGGATAAAACTGATGTATTCCACTCAGACTTCTTGGTTCAGGGATTTAGTAGAAGTAGTTGCCCTGAAATTACTACATGTGTGGGGAAAGTTTGGTTTTCATAAGATGTGTCCCTGCACAAGGAGCTGAGTTAACCCCCTAAGACAGGGATGTAAGCATGCATGGGGTATGTTTATCTGTGCTTCTCAAGGTCAGACAGCTACACTGTGCGGGAACTTTGAAGGAGACAGTTACTTCTTTATTATAATTGTTTCAAATTTAATTAAAATACAATTACATAATTGCTTTCCTTCCGTCTCTTATCTCCCTACCCCACCATGTCTACCTTCATTCCTTCCAAATTTAAATCGCAGTATGGCCTTGTTTCCTTTCTGAATCATCTCCTTTCATCATAGGTAATCAAAGAGATCCTTTTCATTCTCTCCTTTCCAAATATCTTCTCTTCTTTCCATTTTCTCTTTTTCCAAATATTTCCTCTTCTGCCAGATTCTTCAGACACACAAGCCCTAGAGAGAGGAGCATAGTCTCCCATGTCCCATCCCTCACACATTTTCAGTGTTTTCTCCTTTAATTTCCTCAATTTAACTTTGGTCAGAGCTGGTTTTTCAATCCTCAAGGTTGGTTCCATCTTGCAGTGGGTTGGTCTTGGTGATTATCTCATACAACTTATGCAGAACAGTAGATCAGTTAGATCATGAGCATCACCATAGCACCACTACTCATCACTCCTTAGATTTTATCCCAGCTTTTCTGAGTCAGATGTCTAATGTATCTGAGGTATCCTTTACCAACACTAGAAGATCAGTTCCCTACCCCACCCCCACTACCTCAATACACAGGATCGAAGCAAGGCACTCACAAAAGCCAGATAAGTATTCCACCATTGAATTATCTCCAGCGTTCATTTTGCTTTTTATTTTTATCTTGAGACAAGGTGTCACAAAATTATCCAAACTGGCATTGGACTCATTCTATATCCCTGGTAGGAAATTTGGTCCCCATTGCTTAGCTTCCTAAATGGATGTGATTCCAGACCTGCATCACCAGGTATGCCTGAATAAGATGTACTTTTAATCTGCATTCCAGAATTCAAAACTCAATCATTGGCTATTTCACCAGTCACTATGTTATAAAGGATGTTCTCTCTCTCTCTCTCTCTCTCTCTCTCTCTCTCTCTCTCTCTCTCTGTCTCTGTCTCTCTCTGTGTGTGTGTGTGTGTTTGTGTATGTGTATGAAAGAGACAGAGACAGACAGAAAGATAGAGACAGAGACATAGAGACACAATAGAAAGACACAGATAGATGATAGATGGATAGGTAGAGAACTTTTAAGTTGTGAAGGCACTTGATTATAAATCTACAGAAGCTAAATTCATAATTAGTAGATCATTTCTCCTAGAGGTTATCAATTGAAATTAATATAGTCCTCCATGTGTTCTTAGACTCTTAGACACCTTTTCTCTGATGTTTTCTTTGTGAGAATATTGGATATTCTTTCCCCACCTGTTTACATAGCCTCTTAAATCCTTAAGGTGGCAGTAACAATCAAAATTGTATTTAAAGAAAAAACTCTAAATAGTGGAAAAGCAGGGAAAAGAGAAACCAATCCCTCCTGAAATGCTCTATAATTTTGCATTTTCTGCTTTGTGGAATTATATCCATAGCAGGATTATTCATTATTAAGAGATTATTTCAGCCTGGAGTCTGTGTGTCAGTAGATTAAGGCACAGAGAAGATTAGCTGCTTACATTGTGGGTTGCAAATAAGTTCCTTATCTGATCATTAAAATATGTTGCTCAAGCTATTTTGATCATAATTATTAGTTCTGTCAGGGGCTTCTGCATGTCGATTCGGTTTCAGTTTATCATCTGTTGTGTTAGGATTCATCTCTATCGTACCAGACAGAGAAGAGTGGGTAAACGTATATTGGTCTTCAATGGTTCTCAGTTCTCTTCAGTCACAAATTCATATATTTGAAAGTATTTAATTTCAAAACTTGCCAAAATGATACTATTACTAATAAATATAATTTAGAAGCTAGTATTTACACTCTACAATGTGTTGGATATGATATCAGCCACAAACTCTGGCAAGAGTCATCATCTTATCTCTGTATTAAAGACAAAATTCAAAGCAGAAGAATGGAATGAGTTCCCTGAGTGCACAGAGCTAGGAAAATACTCATATTTTTCACTCCTAACTCTACCTCTGCTGTTTGTCAAGAAAATGATTTCTTGTGTGCTTGGCCAGAGAATAGAGTTCTTAAATTAATATGCTGTCACAGTTTAGCAAAATGAACACAGATTATAAGCCTAGGGGTTCAGACATTTATTGTTTCTGGCAAAATATAAAATCTAAAGAGAGAGAAAATTTTTGTTTTTAAAATGGGTTAGGTGATTTTCTCTAGCAATACAACTATGCCTCAGACAAGTATTTGAGTGTGAAGCAATGTGTTAGATGCATGGGTTACAACATGGAATAAGACACAATCACAGTTCCTGGAGGAAATTTAAATGTTGTGACAAATGTGTAAACAAACTACTGTGTAGACCAGAAGGGGAAAAATCATTTATTTTACTTTACATGAGAATGGATTCTCAGAGTACACAATAGAATTGTCTGTCCACATTTTCTCTTTTATGAAAAAAGGAAAGGTCTTCCATAGCTATCAAAATACCCTTCTCACATAATGGCGCTCATGGTAGGTTTTGGAAATGTAAGTTTGGGGAGGTAAGGCATGGTGGCCAGGTCCATTGGCCTCACTTTGTAGAAGTACTGTTGTCAATAAATTCTAAATTGCATAAAAAGGTGTGAAACCTGTTGTGGAATTGGGGTGGATGGCAATGGTTGGAGACAGTGAGGAGATGGTTTGTGCTCCTGATCTTTCTAAGGTTAAGCACTCAGAATCCAGGGAAAACAGAATCCTCATTATGTCAACTGAGACACAGGATCCACAGGCTTTTCCTCATTGGGTTTGTCATTTGTTAAGTGGGAAGTTACTTGAGTCTATAGTTTACTTTAAAATTAGGACTAGCTAAGATGAGCAAGGTGGTACATTCTTATAATCTCATTACTTAGAAGGCTGAGGCAGGAGGTGGGCCATTGAGTTCAAATTCAGTTTGGTTACACAAGTAGACCACATCTCAAAACAATAACAACATGAGATTAGGTCTACCTGAATGTCCACCTTAAGAACATTATCATGGAACTGGAGAGCTGGGTCAGCTGGTAAGCACTGGTGTGAAGGACCCTGGTTCAGTTCCCAGAATCCACACAGAGACTAAAAACCCTTTGAAATCTCAATTCCAGGGAATCACATATCCCTTCTGTACTTCCAGACGCACAAGACATGCATATGGTTCACATACATACATCAAGGCAAAATGCTGATACACATAAAATAAAAGAAATCCATAGAAGAAAAATGTTGTGCTTGAACGTAAATCATGCAGCCTCAATGGGAAGCATAGAGTATCTAGAAGACCACTCCATACTCAGGCCATGACACAAAAGAACAGTCCCACAAACAAAGATGAATTGCTCATTGGTTGGATTGAAACCAATTGGATTAGGTATATGGTGAGAACTAAGAGATTGTACTGGGTGTGGAAGTGCTTATTTTTTCTGTATGAATGGGAAGGAGTCACAGATAGGGAGGCTTCCATTATTTACTGACTTGTTCAGTCACATTATGTGTTACTTCTTTTTATATGAAAGTACTGCATAAGTAATTTATCATAACAAAATTAGTAGTCTACACTTATTATGGGGTACGGAGATAACTTGTTACTCAATAAAAAGGAGCTGAATTTGGATCTCAGCACCCACATAAAAACTGGGCATATTCTAAACATTCATGTTTATATCCATGGGTTTGTCACGCTCTCAACTTTGATAACAAAATGTTCTGTTGAGTGATAGAGGTCAATGTGATGCTTGTAACTGTTCAAAACGAAGAGAATAATGTGAGTACCCAGAGGTATATGGGATACCTACATTGGTGCTGTTTCTGATGGCTCTTGGAACAAGTTGCTCTAGCCTTGATATGCAGAGCTGCATAAACATGCACATATACCACCACCACACACACAACACAGTAATACATGTTTCTGTTTCTCACCCAACTCTCTCTTGGAAGGAGGGATGGAAAGATTGTGAGTGCTGTTGCCTGTATATGACATGGTGGTTACACACAAGAACACTAAAAGTTGGTGGCTACTTTTGTAAAACTTATGCAAGAACAAGCCACTCCAAATTCTCTCATAATAGAGACAGGGACTCCCAGGGCTTTCTTTACCCTAAGCTGGCTTTTGGCCTTAGTAGCTATTGGCAACTAATGGGTTCTGGGAGGAAGGTAGAAACTGGCAGGTTGCCCATGCCTCTGTGGATGACTTCACACCCATGCACATATGAGCAGCACTAATCGGACTTAGTGACTTCTAAAATCAAAGAAGACATGAAGCTAGCAGGGAAGTATAGTGAGAAGAGTGCTAGGAAAGTAGTATTGAGGAAGTGGAGGTGAATATAATTAAGATATTTTGTATACAGCTTTGAGAATTACAAAGAATAATTAAAGAAAAACAGGGCATGGTCCCATGCACCTATAAACCCAGTTCTGTGGGTGTTAGAGTTGGTGTAGTCACTGGCTTAATGGCCATCAGCCAATGTCTGGGTTGGGTGAAAGATCCTGTCTCAAAATGAAATGGGATGTAAGAGAACAGGACCTTCAACAAGGTCCTTTAGCCTTGATGTGCATAACTGCACAGATTGTACATGACACACATGCACATATGACACTGACACACATATACATACACATATCACATTCCTACATACATGTGTCAAATGAAAACTATTATATATATATATTTTACAGATGAAGAAAATAAGTTATGAAGGCTTTGAGTGAATTAACCAAGTTATTTTGAGCATATTTCCTCCTAACATCCTGAAATGGAGTTCTTTGACTTCATGTGAACAGTTGAGTTTTTAATTAATATTCTCAGAAGAGCGAATATTTCATGGTCTTAGACTTGTGCTTTTTAAGCCCAACTTTGTCATGGACCAATGAATACTTCTCTTTTTTTATGACATAACAGCAGATCTTGTGTGACTGAGGTCTCAAAGTTGGAGTGAAATATACCAAACCCCAAAATTACTAACAACTTTTGCAATGGAACATCTCACTAGATGCCTCTCCCAGCTAAAAATCATACTATACCTCATACGGCTTGAGCTTTCTAAGACCTCAGCCCTTGCAAAGGCTCCCAGATGGCATACAGCTTTTATCTTGTAGTCTTGCTCCAGATATGAATATGGAAAATAGCCAATGAGGACATTAGAAAGCTCTGACTCAAAAAGCACAGCTAAACGCTGCCCTGCTGAGTGTCACTGTGAGGAAATTTGGGGTTCAGGACTTTTTCTTCCATTTTTAAGTCAGGAGTCTGAGCAGAGAGCCTGAGGCGCCTCTCAATTCACACTCCTTGTCCACAGAGAAGCATGTAATGTGGACAACAGTGGCAGCTGAATGAATTGCTCTGGCTTACTCTGCCTTTCTGCATCTGTCTCTGCCACCTGGGTAGAGCCACTGTAAAAACCCACTGTCATTAAGGGCATCTCAGCTGCAGGCTAGAGTGGTTGATGTAATTGAGAGCTTCCTGAGTGTCTAGGACTTCCCGAATCCCTGACAGGCTCCTTACTGCTCTTTGCCACTCACAGTCTGTGGTAGTTTTGAATAAAATGTCCTGTCATAGGTTGGTGATAACGGTTACTCTGCTCCTGGGAGTAATAGAAACAACCTGTGTTCGCATTGCATTTATGTGTCTCTCTCTCTCTCTCTCTCTCTCTCTCTCTCTCTCTCTCTCTCTCTCTCTCTCTATCTATATCTATCTCTATGTATGTATATCTATATCTATATCTATATCTATATATATTGGTCATACTCTAGAGGTAGATTTTTGATGAGAGATTTTTCTAGCTGGCTTTGGACTTTTGTGTGTGCGTGTGTGTTCTTTTAATAGTGAATATTCGAGTGAACACCAAAAAGAAATGTATTTAAATGGAGCTTAGTTAATGGTGGACTTTGATTTTGTATTAGCTGTTTACAGTTTTTCAACTGGGGCTTTTTTTCCATTGGTATTTGGACATCTGTGTACAGTGAGGAATGTACCGCTTCAAAGAAAAGAGAAGCTCATGCTGGTCCTTTGTTGGTTGAGAAAGTATCTGAAAGGTTAGTCAGGACTATTTTTGTCTGTACATTTTCTCAGTCCTGGACTACCTGTTAGTCAAAAGATCCCTGGCTGTCTCTGTTGTCCTGTCTAGTCTTCCTGTATCACTATTATTTTTTTCTTCTTCCAGGTGGGAACTCGACTCCAGCACACTCTGTCTTAAGCTTGGTGCATCAAAGAAGCTAAACAGATCCACTGTAGAGACCATGCTCTCTGCTACGTTTAGTCTTGTGTAAACAAAAAGAGTTGGGATATGAAAGTTAGATTTTTCCAGAGACAGCTAACAGTAGTCAGTTAACACAGCCTGAAAACAAAATAAAGGAGCAAATGTTGACTAGATATGTGTGTGTGTGTGTGTGTGTGTGTGTGTGTGTGTGTGTGTGAGAGAGAGAGAGAGAGAGAGGGAGGGGGAGGGGGGAGGAGGGGAGAGAGAGAGAAAGAGAGAGAGAGAAGAGAGAGAGAGAGAGAGAGAGAGAGAGAGAGAGAGAGAGAGAGAGAGGATGAACTTGCAGATATTGTTTGTACTCCTGTTTCTTCTGTTTGATCAGAACCCTGATTGCACAGTTGTGTTATACATAATCAGGATCTGGCTATACTGTATTTGTGAGGGACAGTTTAGCAAAGTGTCTCCTTGCAATTCATTTCCCACTTTTCTGCCTCATTTTCTTTTTTCTCCCACTACCTTTCTCAGCAAAGTTCTCCCAAAAAGCTTTGGGCATCATTTTCTATAGAACCTTGCCAAGACAAGGGGATGTGCTAAGGAACTGTCCTCTCAGATAATCAAGTAACATAGTGGCATAAATTAAAGCGTAGCTTATGGTGTGTAGAAATTATCCAAGAAATAAGCAGGGAAGGGGATTTATTTATCTAAAACAGGGCAGTTAGAGCTAAGACAAGTGATGGTTAGAAACAGATGATGCAAAGAGGAGAGGGAAAGATTACATTTCTTCCAGAGCTTATAGAAAGTACAAAAAAAAAAAAAAAAAAAGCCACAGAGCCAGCAGTGTGGCTACCTCACAATGAGATAGGCAGGAATCCAATGCAATGCAGTTATTTTAGGCAATCTGACCACAAAATAAATTAGGGCAAGGGATAATCCAATATTCCTTAACATAAGAAATATGAAAATTAGTTACTCACAGACCCACCACTGTGACTTTTTAAAAACTGAAATATTATAGATAGCTGTGCAAGTAAAACCAATTCAAACTCTATGAGACTTCCCTGTCAAAACCAGACCTGGAAGGTCATGAGCTGGAAGATTCCTTTATGAGATGCTGATGCATATATCCAAGGACATGTGACTCACTCACATCCCCACAAAACAAGGTCTGGGTTGCAGAATACAAACTCAGTTGTTTTGAGGATCAGACAAAATGTTAGGCACATTCTAATTTATTTTATTACTATTATTTGCATTTTTTGGCCATGATCCAGAGTCTATTTTGTGGGTTGGGAAACTGAGGCATTGAAAGGTAAGATAACTCTGAGAAGTTTTTGTTAACAGAATCATATGCAGATGTGTATTAGTTAGTATGAGGGCTTGGAGTCATTAAAGATGTCTTTGATGAGGAGACACATATATTTGAGGAGACACATGAAGGGTAAGGAATAATCCAGACATAGAGCTGAGACAAATAGGTACACCAAGACTCCAAATACAGGAAATAGAATGGGAGAATATCTGGGTTCAGGAGTGAGTTTTATGAAAACTAAGTAGGAAGGAGACATTGTCAAGAAAGATATTAAATGTGGTCCAACATGAGACTGGAGAGTAAGATAGGCTTAAACTGACTCTTATATGTCATGGTATCAACAGTGAACCACATTCTGGAGGTAATGTTGGCTAGTAAAGGGCTTTAAGAAGTTTAGTGCTTCGGAAGAATGACTTCAACCATATGGGCTGGAGAATGAACTGGAGAGAAGGAAGGAGAATGTGAATATGCAAAGTAAGAAGAAAAACATTGTTAATCTACCAAGAGGTGGTAGAGATTTAGGGTGGGGCAACAATGTTGGAGTGGAGACAAATGGAACATTTCAATGTTTTATCTTGACAACAGAGACAAAAGAGTCAAGGCAGGAAATGTGGCTGGAGTCCAGTTTTTTTGTGTGAACATCTATAGAACTGAAGATAACTTTTATTTAGATATAGCATAATGTCCAGGTTCATGTCTGTCTTAAAATAAAATACCAGAGCCTGAGGACTTTACAAAGCAATTTTTGTCAGAACAGTAGAAATTGAACTAGTATATCAACTATCCACTATCACCTTCTAATTGTGTATACTGGTCCCATCCCTTAGTATTTCATAATGGCATGAGATATCAACATGCATTTCAGAGAAGACAAACCATATTCAATAGTAACTGCTTAAAGATTCCACTGTCTGGAGTTTGTGTCTTGGGTGACTCATGTTTCTTTCAAGGAGGATGTGACTACAGATTTGACAGTTGATGCTTCTGTGATTATGTTCTAGTCAGCAGAGATGGAAGGGACCTTTTGATGATCAATATAGCTCTCAATAAGCTGACTTTGAGATAAATCAAAGGGTAGAGGGTTCTTGAATGGGCCAGACTAAATCTGATAAACTGCATCAATGAAGTTCTTAATTTTCCTGGAAGGTATGTCCAGGGGCAGTTAAGCCAAGCAGAGAAATGGCAGTGGACACTGAGATCTTAGAAGTGTTCCCAGGTAATGGCTAACAAGAAAGTGGGATCCTTGGACTCAGTCGGATGGTTGGCTATTCAGTATCTTTATCTGTATTGGTCAGGCACTGGTGGAATGGAAGAGCTGGGGAGGGACTGAAGGAGCTGGAGAGGATTGCAACCCCATAAGAACGAAAATATCAACTAACCGGACCACCCAGATTTCCCAGAGACTGAACCACCAACCAAAGAGTATACATGTAGGGAGCTTGGATTCAAGATACATATGTAGCGGAGGATGACCTTATCTGATATCAATGGGAGGGGAGGGAGGCGTGACGCCCCACCATAGGGGGATGCTAGAGGATTGAGGAGCGAGTGGGTGAATGAGTGCAGGGGTAACCTCATAGAGGAAAAGGGTAGGGGTTGAGGGGAATGGGATGGGGGTGTTGGTGGAAGGGTAACCAGGAGGAAGGAGGATATCACTTGAAAGGGAAATGAATAAAATGGTTAATAAAGATTGTAAAAAAATGGGAGTTTCAATCTCACAATGATAGGGAACTAAATTCTTCAGTCAGTGAAAGGTCACATAGGACTGTGACCAACCTGACACAAACAGTGAAATAATGACATCACATTGCTGTACTATGATACCTGTTGAAAATTGTTATGTAGTAACAGAAAAGGGAATGCAAAGAATGCCTGTCTCTTTTGGTCTTCAGACACCAGTTTATATCACAGTTTTGTTGCTTTTGCCTTAAATATGTGGTTCTGAGTGGCTGTCAAAACATCAGTGCCTTCTATCATTTGAAAGGAAGTATCCCATGTTTATCTGTGGTTATTACAGTTGTTATTTAGTTACTGGGGTTTTTTTGAGTAAATTTTTAAATATTTTCTTGAAAATTATCCATTTTAGTTTTTCATTTCCATATGATCTAATACATATACAGTTTGAGTTAAAATAATTTTCATAAATGTATAATATTCTCTATTATTTTTATTCTCAATGTTATGGTATATTGTGTGTGTGTGTGTGTGTGTGTGTGTGTGTGTGTGTGTATGTGTAGATGTTTGATTAAGCCAGAGATCAACTCAGGTGTTGTTCCTCAGGTTCTGTCCACTGTGTTATTTTGAGACAGTATCTCTCTCTGGCCTGGAGCACGTCAAATGAGCTAGCTGGAATGAGCTCCAGGGATCTTGCTGTCTCCGTGTCCTCAGCACTGGTGTGACAAATGTGCACTTCACTTGATGTCTGAATATTTTCACATGAGTTTTAGGGGGTCTATATCAGATCTTTGTGCTTGAGCTATGAACCTAGTCCCTTGTTTTGGGTAACAATTGAATAACTAGAGCCAGTGGAAACCAGAAGGGAATCAGATTCCCTGCAACTGAAAATACAGATCACTGTGCACGGCCATGTGCACACTATGTATTGAACCTGGATCCTCTGGAAGAGCAGCCATCTCTCCAGTCTCATCATACATTGATAAAATGATAAAAAGAGACAAAATAATAAAAATGTAGGAATGTAAAAATAATAGTTTATCATGCTTATTTTTAAATGTTGGTTTTAATTTTACTTGTTTTTCTAGAGTTAGAGTTTTTTTATGTTTTTATTATCATTACCATTATTTGTAGTTTTGAGATACAATTGATTCTTAGTATTTTGAATTTCCCTTATAAATAAAATCTCGATAGTACTTTCTGAAGCCTACAATGGCCCACAATGGTATTTCCTTTCCAGGGCCTCCTTCACTTGTGTTCTGATCCCAGCAGGTGTGGTCTCCAAGTGCCACAGCATATTTATTTCTCTTACTCTGCCATAAAATTTGACACTTTTTTTTTCCAGCAAGTCACTTGAGCACACCTAGTGCAGCCATTGGTGATGGTGCCAACTGTGAAGACAGCCGCATTCCAAAATGCTTCAGAGTCTAGTGCTCTGGCAACCAGAAAACCTCATGACTCTCTTCCTAGCCCTAATTAGGAGAGAGTAATTTTCTTTTTCTACTCCTCTTCCTTCAAGTGAAGTTTGTCCCTAGAGCCAAACTAACCTCTTAGGAAAATGTTCATATAGTTGTTGATGTAGTGCAGGCATAAGTTGCAGGCTAAGTGGCAGAAACAAAATGCTTCTCTGTTTTCCTGTGTCTCTTCAGTCTTTCAGCCCTTACCAGTTTCTTCTGCATTTCCACGAATACAGCAGGTGCTATAGTGACCGTGGCTGGGCAGGCTGGCGCTAGACTTCCTGGATAGAAATTTTCATTTACCACTTGCTACGTTCATGGTCTTAGCCAAATGATTTTACTTTTTCCTTCTGTGCATTGATTTCTTTTCTAATGTTTGAGGGAGAGTTTTTTGTGTTAGTAATACAAACAACTTTGAGTTATATTTGGTATTTTCAGTTCCTCAGTAAAGATAAACAGCTACTATCATATGCCCTGTACTACCTAATGTCTCTAATGGCTGTGATCAGGCCATAGTTTTAGATTCATGAATTATTTTAGAGTTTCTTCATAGAAGGTAAACATTCCTTTCACATTAAAGAGCTCATGAAGTGTAGATGTAAAATTATTAATAAAACAAAAGACTTTAAAAATCCACATGAAGTTTAAATAGCACATGCTTCTGATAATAGATAGCTTTTATCTTTTCAATTTCCAGGCAATGGATTCCTTTTAGAATTTGTTTCAGACAGGTCAGAAGAAGTAGCTATTTCTCACAGTCAGACTGACCAGTAACTGGAAAAGACACCAAAAAGGCAAAGAGATTTAAAACTTAAAGGGCAGAACATAAAACACACATCGAGCTGATAAGAACAGAAACAAAAAGGTGTTTAAACTAAAGATAAAATGAAATGTTAAGAGTTCTGGGCTCCAGCCGCATGAAGGCATAGGGCTTTAGTTCTTGATGGGCAGTCTGACAAGAGAGTAAATGAAGTCCCAGAAATCTGGGCTCTCTGCCAAAAGGGATTTAAGACTGCAGACTTCTGATTCGGCACTGCAGTGTTGGGAGGAAGAACACAGTTGTCCATGTGTGTGCTTCAAGAGGCCAGCCACAGTCCACTGTCCCACTCTGAGATGGGGGATGAAGTATACAAAGACTTTTCTGAATTTGTCCAGGACTGCATTTGATCCTCGTATCATATGAACATGGCAAAATGTCCTAAATTATCTGTGCCTCAGTTTCCATATTAACAGAAGAGAAATTTCATTATTATAAGGTATGACCTGAAGAGGGAAAGCATTATTCATTAAATGTGGAATGTCTATAGTGTGTAAGATTTTCAAAGGCCCTTTCAGATGCTAGAGGCATAAGATAATTTTTTCTCTTCACGTTCTATATTGAAAAAAAAAACTGGAATATTGAAATTGAGAGTAATTTTAAGACTATAATTATAAAAGTCATTTCAATCTTTTTAAACGCCAAAATTATAGAATGTGGAATGTGGCTACATTTTGATAATTATGATATCATGGGGAGCTTCCAAAATTAATACACTTAGGAAGAAGAGTCTGCATAATAGGAGGGTTTTGGAACACATTAGGTACTGAATTAGCGCTAATTCCTTTTAACTGTCTTTTATCAACCTGGAAATCATTTGAAATCTGGGAAGAAGTACAAAGCCATAGCTAGAGAGATGGCTTTACTAGGCATCGTGCTTATCATGTAAGCATGGGAACCTGAATATAGATCCATACATAAAATCCTGGGTATCGTGATGTGTTCCTTTAATCTTGTAACTGGAGAGAGAGAAAGGCAGATTCCTAAAGTTTTCTGACTAGCCAGCCCAACCAAATCATTGAGCTCTGATAAGTAAGGGGCAGAACTATGTATTCAGTATATGCAACACCCACCTCTGGCTTCTGCATGTATGCATAGACATGCATGTGCACACATATACCACACACATACATAAATAATTAAATTAATTAACTAATCAATTAAAGTGAAAATACAAAGTCAAATCCTGTAAGATGTTGTCAAGTGATCAGTGTAACATTGAGTACATAAAAATATGTGGACTGATTAAAATTATTTCCATGTTAGTACATTTTAAATTTTACTATATGCTTAGCATGTGCCAAGAACTGTTCTAAACTTTGAAGTTTGTCAAAGCACAGAGTGGTAACGCAAAGACTTAAATAAAGTGGTTTTGACTTTAGATCCTAAGTTTACTCATTAAATATCATCACTTTTCTTGGTGGGAAGTTATTTATTTATTAATTTGACCAATATAGTTTCAAGATAATTGCACCTCTGTTTATGGAATGGCATATATATCCATTTAATAACTTTTATTAACTGTATTCTTTGATAATTTCATGCATACCTACAGTGCATTCTGATCACTCTTACCTTATACATCCTTCCTTTTCATTCTCCTGGCCCTGTGGGCATCCCTCCTGTCCTGCCCCGAACCTGATCTTTCCCCTTGTTTTGCCCTCCTCCCCCCACACTCACACCCAGTTTCTTCCCTTGCTCTGACTCCCCTGACTATTTTGTTTCCCTTCTAAGTGGGTTTCAGGTATCCGCACTTGGGTCTTCCTCCTTGTTAAGCTTCCTACAATATTCTTTTAATTTTTATTGGATATTTTATTTATTTATATTTCAAATATTATCCCCTTTCCTGGTTTTCCCTCCACAAAACCCTCCTCCTTCTTCTATGATGGCGCTCACTCCAAAACACCCCACTCCCACCTCACCGTCCTAGCATTCCCCTATGCAAAGGCATTGAGCCTTCACAGGACCAAGGGCCTCTCTTTTTATTGATGCCAGATAAGTCTATTATCTGCTTTATTTCTCTCCTACCTCTCATATCATTCTCTCTTCCCTACATATCCTCGTCCCTCATTCATATCCCACTAAGCTTAATCAAGGCTGCCTGTGTGACTAAGAATTTAGAGCTACTGGGTGGGCTCATCAGTGGTTATGTACCCAAAAAAATGATGGTTTATTCTCATTTCAATAATCCATTAGTAGCCAACAGCACAACAGGGAGAGCAAGGCCATCCTCAATAAAGATTGACTATTGACAATCTCAGTCTTGTACTGGCTGAGAGCATACACATATAGATGCTGTGAGATCATGATTGTAAACATTGTGCTTTGTCCCAAAGATAGTATTTTGCCCTTCTTCCTATTTGTGGGCTCTTAAAATCTTTCCCTTCTGTCTTCTTCAATGATCCCCAAGACTTGGAAGGGGAGATATAAATGTTTTATACTTAAATGTTTTATACATGCAGCTTGCACGTATTCTCGGGAGGCTGACCAGCCATGAATTTTTTTGCTTTCATTCCCATTTATTGCAAAGAAAAATTTCTCTAATTAAGGCTGACAGTAGCATTTGTCTGGGTAGAAACACACACACATACACACACACACACACACACACACACACACACATTTGATGCAATGTAAACTTAGCTAGACAACAACAGTAAATTACTCCCTATAGTCCAACACTCCCTCAGCCATGCAGTTTTATGGTACTAAATGTAAATTGCCTTCTGTGAATCCAAGAAGAGAGTAATGGTCACTACCATAAGAGTCGTGCCACCCCTGTGACTGTAGTTACATATTGCCTGGAAAGTTGATATTATAGTTTATAGGATTCAGATAAGTGTAAGATCAGTGATTATTTTTCTCTTATACCAGCATATACCATATAGCATATGCAATGTACATAGCATATAGCACTTTCTGGTATCACAAAAGCAAACTAGTCAGAAGACAGCTTCTAGCTCAGTTCCAGCTTGAATTCTCTACAACTTACACAAAAGTATGTAGTGTTTCGTCAACAGAGTCTTATCAGTTAATTCTTATAGTCAACTGAGAAGAATAGAAAGAGTCTATATTGTTTTGGAGGTCTTTGGGGGATTACTGAACAATTCTTAATGAGGTATATGTCATGTGGTTTACACAGTGGTAGTTTTCTGTGATTCTGTGCTTTAATCATTCCCCTATGCTGGTCCACAAACATTCTACACTCTGCTATTGCCCAAGCTGTTAAAGCCACTAAATTCATAGTATTTACCACCCCCCCACACTGATTTTCTTAATACCTACACTTTACTAGCTCCTCTTTCTGAAAGTGCCCCTCCTGTGATGGTCTCTTCTTAGTTCTCTGGCTTCTGTAGGTACTTCAAGTTGAATATAGAGTCAGAGGCTCAAAACTAGAATCTACACATTGTGGAGGATTTGCAGCATTTGCCTCCCTGCTCCTAAATTAATCTACTTAGAGAAAGGTTTTGCTGCAATTTTATATACATTAAATTACTTTTGGATATAAGATATAAGGATTATAATATAGAAATAGATATGCAGGAAGAAATAGATATGTTGTGGAGGAAGACATCTTTTCTGTTTTGAACTAAAGAAGAAATAAAATAACCTGACCAATTACTTAAAAATTGTCTTCACAATTGTTACAACACATAGGTAGCAGGCCACAGGCAGGATTTGGATTGTACGAAGGTAGCACACAGGGATAAAATTGGAGTAGTTTCTTTCATTTTCAAGAATGCAAAGCTCACATAAACATCCAAACTTCATATACTCTCTTGTCACAGACATATATTTTGTAAGTCTTATCTGAAAGAATACATAATGGAATAGAACCTAATAGTACATGGATGTTACTTATTGACTTTATTATGGACAGTTTTGGAGCAAAGGTAAATTATTAAATTTCAATAATAAACATGTGTCCTCGCAGAAAGAACTTGTGGCTTATACAGGAACTGAAATGTCACAGAAAGTTCCAGTTGCTAGATCATGGTTTAGGTAAGATTTTGCTGAGTATTGAGAAGTAAAACTTCCTTTTATGTTGCAGTTTTATGAGAGCATTCGAGGAGGGTGTAGAGGTAGAAATGAAATGAATACAAAAGCACAAACATACTTAAACCAACAACAAAACCGCTCAGGGGAAAAGAAATTATTTTTTTACAAATAGAATATGGGCTATCTGTAAAACAGAGAAAACTCACTGAACATCTTGAAGATATTTTGCATACGTTTCAATTTATTTATGTTGCTTAGCCAGGATCTAGGGATCTGGCTAGATTTCCTGAAAAATTTATAAAAGTTTACTATCTTAAACTACAAAGTTTTCCCATCCAAGGTACATTCAGTAAGCCACGACTAATTTCTTTGCTGACTCGTATAGTACTTAATTAGGGAACTTCTGCATGTTTGTTCCCGTTCCTCTTAAAGGTGTTTGTATTACTTAAAAATTCTATGCCTATAAATTTATCCTAAGAAAATTATCAGGGTTGAGTGTAAATATCTTTCAGTAAGAATTATTACACTAGAGGAATTTATAATAAGGAATATCTAAAAACGCCGCTTGCTTATCAATGGGTGATTTATTGCTTAGCCTCAATATTTTGGTGATATGGTACCACACAGGTGTGTAAGCTGGAGCTCACAGGAAGAAGATACGGGGAGAAAATGTTTCAGTGCTAATCCTCTTTGCAGGGCACATTTCCAGGGTAGCCGCTGTAAGACAAAAGAGAAACAAGACAAAGGAGGGGGATAGGAAAACACAGCAATGTTGATGTTGCTGCCTTATCTCCTGTTTCCCTTCAGGCTCCTTGTACCAGAAAGGCTGTGACTTGGAACATAGCATCTGAGGAAATACTTGAGAAAGAATTTATCTCTAAGCCCCAACTTCTCCACTATCCACTCTCCTGGTCAGAATAGGACAACTATTTTACTATTGGGGAGAGTTAATCCCATACACTTCCGCATTGTATTTCTGACTGTTCTAAGGGCAATGGAAGACAACGCACTGTGTAATATCCAGAGCTGTATAGGGTTGGTGGCTGGCTACTTAGCATGTATTTACTTACCAATACAAGTAACTGGGAAATTTATCTGGAGACATGGGAACTAACAGTATAAATACATGTCCACTGAAACAGATGTAGAAACCAAATTAAGGAGGAGCTATCATTGACGTGTTCAGGAATGATGGTGAGACAGGGGTTTTTATTAATTACTTTTGTATTGTTGAGACAGAATACTGGACGGAAAATGACCAAAGGATGACAACATTTAATTTGAATTACAATTCCTGAGGGTTCAGTACATCACAGTGTCCTTCACATGTCAGTGAGTCAGGAGTACAGAAAAGGGAATGTTAACATTCCATGTTTTTGCTTTTTATTGCCCCCAGCCCATGAGATGGTACCCACATTTGGGGAGAGTCTTCCCTTCCCAGTGGATCTTTTCTGGGATCACCCTCACAGGCAAACTCAGAGATTTGCTGCAACCATCTCCGAGGGAGTTGTAAATCCAGTCAAGTTGATGTGACCCAACACAAGCAAAAATGTGTGTGCAGTTTGATTCTGTTTTTATAACTATGCATGCATGTACAAGAGAAAGAATCGAATACTAAAAAGACACGGAACAAAACCTCATTATGCAATTATCTTTAGAAGATGGATTTACAACTGACCTTTGAAGCCTTTATTTCAATAGGGTTTTCTGTTCTTTTCAAGGCTTTTATGTTGAACATGAATTACTTTTTTTTTTTGCTACAAAACAAACCGTAGATGGGAGCAGAGACTTTTATGTAGGGCAGTTCAATGTGCAATGTTAGTTATAACAATGAGAAAATAAAATGCTATTCATAGACACAAAAATGAAAACCCAGCAATTGAATAGGAGCTTTGATGGTGAGGGGAGTTATGACGGCAGAATAGGACTCGACAGTACTTGTCCCTTCACAGAGATGTCAATGCAAAGAGCTATCTATAAGTGAAACTATCTTCATAAGGGCTAGGTAAAGGAACTGAGAAGTTACAGTATTTGATGTAGCATTGAAATAAAGAAATATGGAAGGGCAATGTAGCACTGCCCTTGTAACATCTTTTCTAGCCCATGCAGCACAATATCTCCAGATATAAACAGCTTTGGACATGGGGAGAAGTGAGTATTGACTTTGCCTTGGACTTTTCAACTAGTCTTCACTACTGACTATCATCAGCAAGACCCTCATAGCCCCACACTTCATGCTGGTACCTATAGACACAGGTTCTAGGCTGCCCTACTCCAGGTTAGATCCAAAGCCATTAGCTCTAGACCTAATATTTAATTTCTAGATTTACATCAATATCCAAGGCTTCAGGTTTCCCTTGGTACAAGATTAAATCTATCAGCCTTTATATTCTGGTCTCTCCTCAATACTACGCTATCTCCTATAACCTTAGTATCGGGCATATATATATATATATATATATATATATATATCTTTAGATATATGCTGCATGTCCACCTACCACCAGGGTCTTCCGGAGGGAGCTGAAGTCCTGCATTAATGTGCATTGCTGACATGGGTACCACCACTGTTAAGGATCCCCAAGCTTCAGATCCATGGGAATAACAAAACTTTCCTATAGTCAGGCTCAAAGGAAATGCAGCGCCTTTCTTAGGTATAGGTGTTGATCAGTGGTTGATCTTCAGCTGAAACCAGGGTGTGCAGAAAGTATCAAGTGAAGCTTCCTCTTCTTGGATATTTGCCATGGTAACTGCTACACATACCTTCTATCGAGATTAGCTAACCTCTTTGCTTATACTATAAAGAATGAGCACAACTTTTCTGTACTTGTGTCTGTGTTCGTTCACTGTCACCTCAATTTCTAAGCCATGAATGTCACTGTGTTGTCTCTTGAAGGCCCTGCCATTAGGGTTACTTCTCACACTAACACAGAACCCTTGGTCTCTAGTACTGGGTCTACATCTACAAAAGGTGTTGATTTATTTAACACCAAGTTGATTCCTAAAGCCCCGCATACCAATAAACCCAGAATTTAGTTCTGTTCTAGTAGATTCCTGAGGATGGTCTGATCCTTGTTCCAGGTCTAGGCTGTCTTTTGGTATTCAGGTTTTAGAGGGGTCTAATGTTCCTGTAACCAGGCCAACCATTGTGAATATAACCTTTAAGCTAGAACCTGCACACAGGTCTCCACACATACATCAGCTTATACAGACTCCCAAGTAGGACCCATTGATCAATAACACAGACAGAATTACCCTCGAAGAGACTGGCTGCTGCCTTGATCCCATGGACTCAGGATATACATTGGTCTCTGTTGTGTGATATAGACTTTTCCTGGAGAGAGATACCACACACACCAAACACACACACACACACACACACACACACACACACACACCCCTATTCATTCCAGAATGGTAGCCCAAACAGACCAACACAAGGACCCTGGGCAATGTGGTGAACCAATAAGATTTTTACCAAGGTTTCTAATGGGAATGGGGGAGGAATTTACTTACAAGGAGCAGGGATGACTCCAAAGCAGCTGTATCACCAGAAAACCTACCCCAACCAACTTCTGAAGTCCTGCAACCCGGGGCTCTCTGAAGCTTGCAGGCAACTGCACTATACAAATGTCCCTTCACATTTGATGACCAGCATTCCACAACAGCAACCGTTATATTTCTTTTTATACTGTGGGATAGAGGACCTCAGGAACCTTCAACTTTCTATTCTTTCCAACAGGTAACATTTGTTTACCTCCTGAAGCTTATAATACCCCAACTACTCAACACACACACACAGGACACACACACACACACACACACACACACACACACACACACACACACACACACACACACCCTTCCTAGAGCAATAATTTCAGTTTGGCAGGAGGGAATGTTGCAATTGAGAGAAAAAATGCCACACAAATAGTCCCAAAAGACACAAATTCGACCTGTTCCCATGGACCTAGGATTTAGAACTGTTTCAGCAAATAAGCCCCAGGCTTGTCCCCGTATTAAGTAAACCACAAAAATCCAAGTTCTAAGCCTATCCCCTTGTTCCAGGTTGAACACATGTGCTGTCATGTGCATTTTCATGTGTGTCTTCCAGCTGTCTGGGCGTCAAACTGGTCTGTCCTTTCCCAGAAAAGCTGGTGTGTAGAGGTTGACAAAGTAAGTCTCAATGGTACAGAAAGAAGGAATAATGAACTCAGGAATGGCATTGAAACTATAGTAACAGTAGAAAAGAACAAAAGAGTCAAGACTTGCTTTTTATGTTAGAGGGTGTGATTTGACAAACCTGTAGCTAAATAAAGACAGAAGAGCAAAGAGTCAGATCAATAAAAGCCGAAACGAGAGAAGAAACACTGTAGTTGGTACCAAAAAACCACAAAGGATTATAAGAGATTACTATGAGAATAACATGCAAACAAATTGGATAACCTAGAGGACATGAATAAATTCCCAGACATATATAACTTGCAGGAACTGAATTATGAAGAAATTGAAATCTGAACAGATATATTATGAGTAAGAAGATTGAATCTATAATAAAAAAGTTTCCCATTGAAGAAAATTCTAGCATCCAGTGGTCTCAACTCCTGAATTTTAGCAAGAATTTAAAGAACTAATACCAACCCTCAAAGCCTTCCAAATACTAAAGAAGAAGATATGGATATATTTTTGAACTTATTTCAGGAGGTCATAATTTCTCTAATAGTAAAGTCAGAGAAAGACATTTCAAGAAAATAAATTACAGGCCAATCTCCTTAATAAACATGTGTGTGAGAGTCCTCAACAATATACCCGCAAGCTGAATTCAACAGCACATTAAAAGGATCATGTGCTGCAATCAGGTGGAATTTACCCTAGGGATTCAAGGATGATTTAGCATACACAAAACTATAGCAGCACATTGACAGAATGAAGGAAAAAATATGGTCTCCTTAGTAGACTATATTGGATAAAATATAACATCCTTTCTTGATAAACCTCTCAATATATTTGTTATAAAGGAGAAAGATTTAATCCATTCAACTGTGTATGGCACACATCATACTCAGAAGAGAAGTAATAAAAGCTTTTCTAAGATCTGTAATGGAGATAGTCGCAGATTCCAGCTAATTCTGTTCATTGTTGCTCTAGAATTTCTAGACAAAACTATTAGGCAAGAGGGAGGAATGGAAGGGAACCAGATTGGAAAGGAAAAGCTAAATTGTCTCTCTTCATATGCAGCAACTTAGATATGGCATCCTGAGGATTCAGAAGAAAATTGTCAGAGATGATAAATGCATAAAGTTGCAAGATGCAAAATGTATGTACAAAATCCAGTGGCATTTCTGTATATTTAAAAACAAATCATCTGAAAGAGAACTAAAAAATTACCATTTGCAATAACTGAAAAACATCCCAATGGCTTATGCTTTAAGAACAACAATCAACAAATGGGACCTCATAAAATTGCAATGCTTATTATGTAAGGCAAAGGACACTGTCAATAGGACAAGATGGCAACCAACAGATTGGGAAAAGATCTTCACCAATCCTACATCTGATAGAATGCTACTATCTAATATATACAAAGAACTCAAGAAGTTAGACACCAGAGAATAAATAGTGCCGTTAATAATGGGGTATAGAGCTAAACAAAGAATTCTCAACTGAGGGATACTGAAAATGTGGTACATTTACACAATGGAGTACTACTTAGCTATCAAAAACAATGACTACATGAAATTCTTAGTCAAATGGAAGGAACTGAGTGAGGTAACCCAGCCACAAAAGAACACACATGGTATGCACTCACTGATAAGTGGATATTAGCCCCCAAACTCGGAATACCCAAGAAACAATTCATAGGCCATATGAAGCTCAAGAAGAAGGAAGACCAAAATATGGGATGCTTCATTTGTTCTTAGAAGGGAGAACAAAATACTCATGGGAGGAAATACAGGGACAAAGAATGTAGCAGGGACTGAAGAAAAGGTTATATGGGACTGTCCCACCTGGGGATCCATCCCATATGTAGCCACCAAACCTAGTCACTATTGCCAATGCCAAGAAGTGCTTGCTGACAAGAGCCAGATATGAGTGTCTCCTGAGAGGCTCTGGCAGAGCACTACTGATACAGATGAGGATGGTTGAAGCTAACCATTGGACTGAACAAGTGGACATCAATGGAGGAGTTAGAGAAAAGACTGAAGATGCTGAAGTGGTTTGCAACCCCATAGGAAGAATAACAATATCAACCAACCAGAACCCCTGTTGCTCCCAGGGACTAAACCACCAACCAAAGAGTACATATATGGGGCTTCAAGCACATATGTAGCAGAGGATGGCATTGTCCAGCATCAATAGGAAGAAAAGCTCTTGGTCTTGTGAAGGCTTGTTTTCCCAGCGTAGGGGAATGCCAGCGCATTGATGGGGAATGGGTGGGTGTGAGTGGAAGCATTCCCATAGAAGCAGGGGGAGGGGATACGGGAGAGGGGGAAAGGGATAACATTTGAAATGTAAATACGTCAAATATCCAAGAAAAATAAAATTTAAAAGAAGATAAAAAGAAAACAAAACAAAACAAAAAAAAGCTTTGCAATAAATTGCACAAGGAAAAGATCTGTATAGAGAAGCTATAAGACATTTTAAAAGAAATAAAAGATAACACAAATCAATGAAAGATATTCCACCCTTATGGTTTGACAGAATTCATTTTGTTAAAATGCTTGTACTACCTAAGAAGAGCTGCCATGTCAATGACTATTGTTCAGCAGAAATAGAAAATACAATCTCTAAATGCATATGGTGCTAGCAACCATCAGGAGCAGCCGAAGCAATCTGAGTCAAAAGAATAAAACTGAAAGTACCACTGTACCTCATTTCAAAGTACACTACAGAGTGCTGGTGAGAGAATGTGGGCGGGCGTGCTGCCTGAAACCAAGGCAGCTAAAGTGAAAACAAGAAACTAGCACATCAAACTGAAAGCCTGGCCTGTGTGGCTAGTAAAACCGAAGACACAGCCTGTTCACTGAGGTATTAAATGATGTATTTGCAATATTTAAAATACATTTTAAAAAACCAACCCCTTTTATTATTATTTTAATTTGAAAAGGACAAAATGTCTTAGTTTGTCTTTTGTTGCTCTAATAAAAACATCATAACCAAAGCCAAGGAAGGAAGGAAGGAAGAAAGGAAGGAAGACTTTATTATTTTACATTCTACCATGAAGAGCAGTGAGGGTAGAAAGTCAAGACAGAAACTTCAAAGCAATAGCTGAGGTAGACACTATAGAGGGACTTACTGGCTTGCTTTGCATAGATTGTTCAGCCTGCTTTCGTATAACAATTAGGTCTACATGCCTAGCATGGCATTGCCCACAATGGCCTGGACCCTACTATGTCAATCATTAATACACTAGAAACTTACCCACAGGCAATCTGATGGAGACATTTTTTTTTCAAATGAGATTCTTCTTCTCAGATGACTCTAGCTGGTGTCATGTTGACAAAAAAACCAAAAAACCAAAAAAACCAAAAACCAAACTGGGACAATATCTGAATAGAACTTTCTAAAAATAGAACTTTCTAAAACTACTTACACACACACACACACACACACACACACACACACACACACACACACTCAGTAAGTACTATCACTTAGTTCCAAGCCTAGTGACTTGTGGCCAAGTCCTGCAAGTTGTCCTCAGGTCTCTATATGCACGTCATGGCATATGCACACAAGCACACATAAACACACACACAGCACACATGCACACATGCATGTGCACACTCACAGTATATACATATAAAGAAATTTGAAGATACATAAATATGCAAAATACATGAAAATGTTCAGCACTAACAATCATCATAGAAATGCGAATTATAACCACAGTGAGATATCACCATACTTGGTAGACTAGATACTAGAAAGACAAGTAATAACAACAACAACAACAACAACAACAATAATAATAATAATAATAATAGTAATAATAATACACCACCACCAACAACAACAACAAAACATCAGCCATGATGGAGAGGCAATAGTTCTCTGTACACTGTTGGTTGTTGGGGTTATACAAATGCCCACAAGAAGCTAAAATTCCAGTTGGAAAAGAAGAAAGGAGATATGGGAGAAATAAGAAAACAACACAAAAAGTATATTTAGCCATGGACCCACTGAATCTGCATCAGTGTTAAAATTTAGATGTGTCATGCGTACCTTTTTTTGAGCTCTAGTTCAAGCACAGGACCTATGCAGCTTCATAAGGGAAATATTACCATTTACACATCCAACTTTACTATTTCTATAACTCTAATAGAAATGTTTATTCCTGGCCTGTGTAATCCCACCTCATGTCTTATTAGTTGGAGAGATATGAATGACACTGACACCCAGTGCCATAATTTGTGTGCTTTTTGTCACATCACTCAGTGTATTAATATATACTTTCAAGTCTGCTTTTATCATACTAAAACAACCTTCACATGGGTTCCAGTAAAACTAAAAAAAAATGGTCTTCAGAAAATATTAATGCTATACTTGGAAAATTATTGATAGTACTAAGAACTAGAACTAAGGTTTATAGGATTGTTGATTGTTGGAATCCTGATACTTAATTTGAATCATAATTGTCAGTATAGTAGGAGTGTTGATCCTCAAAGCGAGAGTACAAATAGGTCACATCACCAATAATTTAGTGGAAATATTTCTGGGCTATGAAAATCTCCCCACTGCAAAGAATAGACATGGATTTTCAAAAAGACTTGATGCTGTTAAGGATGGAATTGAGTGAACTAGGCAACAAGTGAAAGCTATTAAATATCAATTGGCCATTGATTGCCATTATAGGTATACTTATATTTGTAACTCTGCTTTAGCTTATCAATTCCCATGGTGAAAACATGGTGCTATTGACCTTGGGTAATTACATTCAGAAGCACTAGAAAATATCATCCTGAGTCCTCACTCAGCTCAGTGTGTAGCTCAATCACAGAAAAACACACTTGGTATGCACTCATTGATAAGTGGATATTAGCCAAAAAGCTCGAACTACCCGAGATGCAATCCACAGGCCACAAGAAGCTCAAGAAGAAGGATGACTGAAATGCAGATGCTCCCACTCCTTCTTGAAAGGGGAAAAATGATCCATAGGAGGGGAAATGGAAGCAAAGCTTAGAGCAGTGACTCAAGGAATGGCCATTCAGAACCTGCCCCACATGTGACCCATATATATATATATATACAGCCACCAAAATTAGATAAGATTGATGAAGCTAAAAAGTGCATGCTGAAAGGGACTGGATATAGATCTCTCCTGAGAGACACATCTAGAGCATGTCCAATACAAAGGTCAATACTAGCAGCAAACCACTGAACTGAGAACAGGACCCCCTTGGGAGGAATTAGAGGAAGTATTGAAAGAGTTGAAGGAGCTTGCAACCCCATAAGAACAATAATGCCAACCAACCAGAGTTTCCAGGGACTAAACCACTATTGAAAGACTATACATGGACTGACCCAGGGCTCCAACTGCATTTGTAGCAGAGAATAGCCTTGTTGGGGCACCAGTGAAAGGGGAAGCCCTTGGTCCTGCCAAGGTTGGACCCCCAGTGCAGGGGAATATGGGGGAGGGCAAAGGAGAGGGGGATGGGATGGGATGGGATGGGGACTTATGGACAGGAAACTGGGAAGGGGAATAACATTTGAAATGTAAGTAAAGAAATATATCTAATAAAAATTAAAAAAAGAAGAAAGCTCTCATTCGTCACTAGTTCCTGGCCAATAGTTTGTGAATAAATTGCAAATAGCTCACAGCATCTTAATCCCTTTAATGTTTCACATGATGAAGCTAGTTAATTTAAATTTATCTGATACATTTAATATTGTAGTTGGTATTATTATTTTATTGCTTTTAATAAGCTGCCCTGCACCCAGAGAACCCAGAGAACACTGATTTTGCACAAAAGGGTTGCTTATGTAACGGTGCTGCCACAAAATCAGGAGTGGGAGGTGTTGAGGACCAGGACTGCAGTTCCTTTCTTGGGCCAATCTTAAGCTCGCTGTGGCTTTGTGACTGCAGAATACTGTGGCATGAGATAAGGCCTAGGAGGAACTTCCTCTGGGTCTGAACAGGGCTACAGGGGCAGGGAAGTGTGGAAGAGAGAACCAGACAAGGGGGCCAAAGATACTGTTTGATCAAGCTTTGCCTAAAATGCTATCTCTAGTAGTTAGATCAACAATACATAAAAAGGAGTGAGAAAAATAAAATTGTTCATTCTTAAGTGAATCCAGAGTTTTGTGTCTCTACTTCCCTTGACCCTCCTTTCCAAGCCCCTGTGTTTCCTACAGCTATGTGGCCGTGACAGTTGATGAGATTTTAAGTTAGTACAGATAACATTGAAAATGTATGAATGCTCCTCCTAAAACTAAAACTTATATGCGTGTCAGAAATACCACAACTTGGTCTAGTGATGGCCCTCAACTCACAATGGTTAAACGTATAAAATTTTAGTTTGTAATTATTAGGCAGAATATTTAGTGATGAATTTTATAAAGATATTTCACTCAGTCACACAATACAGTTTCAACATTCTCATCCACCATTCCTCATTTCTTTTTTTCTTCCCAATAATTCCTTTTCTTCTGCCAGAGAGGCCCTAATTTCATCATCTATTTGTAATATAGATACAAAGTACAGGATAATATATGTGAGAGATGACATGAGCCTTAAATGTATAATGGTGCAGAAATGGCACACAGTAGATACATTTATTTCAAAATTTGACTTTTTTTCAAGCCAATGATTGCTGCATTGTAAATGCCACAACTCTCAGGCATCCATATGATCAAGTGGGCTAATGATACACCTGTATTGTTAAACTTTGATGGAATATAGCTTAGACCTGAACTTCATAGGGAAATTAAACTATTTAAACTGATGATATATTTGTTGTGGCCTAAGTACACCAGGAAATGAAGTTATATCGGGACATGGAGTACGTCAGGAATAAGTACACCTGGAAATCAGGTGTCTCTATTTCCAGGCTAATAGTAGAATTATCCACAGTAACTATGATACTGAGCCAACATCAGTCATCCTGGATACACAGACCAATAAAGTGTGTAAATGCACACAGTGAAATACTATTCAGTTTTTAAGAGAAGGAAATTTGTCATTCATGAATGAATCTCAAAGACTCCCCTATATAAACTAAGACAAACATAGAAGGTAAATAGCACCTCACTTTACAGTAAGAGCTAAAACACTGAAACTACAGAAAGAATGGAATGGTGAAATCTAAGGATTGAGAATTTGGTCAACATTTAAGCTATTTAAAAAGAAAATAAAAAGAGGACTATGTTTAAGAGGTATACTGTTAATCATCATATGTTCATTACCTCGATGGAGTTATTCTTCAATGCATTCATTTAATTTTTAATTTGTCAACAAAATAGTAAGACATCATATTAATGAGAATTTTTCCTGATTCTTTAATATCGTGATGCCAGCATAAATACTTAAAATATTAACCAGAAAGTATATATGCATATTGTTCAGTAAGTCATGAATCAGTGCATTTAGTCTAACATTTACTTCAAAAGTATACCATCTTTATTTCAAAAAAATGTCATATTGTGACATTCTTAGACAGCAATAACTGTCCTCCTGATTGAATATCATAAAATTATACACTATTCCAAGTTATCCATAGTTAATAAAATTTCAATCAGAAGTTCATTTTTCAAATGAGAAAATACTATCTTAAATTTCATATAAAAGAATAAATGCACAAATTATAATGTTGTTTGTATATCTTCTACAATCAAAATAATATGATAGTATGATAAGAACAGACAATCCTATTGTTGGAATTGAGAAGAGAATTTAGAAATAGAACAAAGCCTGGAAAGGCCATAGTGTATGATAAAGATGTCTTCTAAGTTTAGTGGTAAAATGATTTCATTTATCGCTGTGGTGGAACTCACAGCTTATCTAAAATACTTCCAAGTATAAAATAGAATTATCAAAACATTAAAAACTTTAGGGAAAAATTTTTGTAACATTTGTAGTTTTTGTAAATAGTTCCTAGAGTTCTATGTATTAGAGACATGGTCCTCTATTCATGCCCTTGTTAGAAGAAATGTTACCCTTTCTTCCCCTCTTTTTTTATTGGCTATTTTTTAATTTACATTTCAAATGTTATCTCCTTTCCCTAACCCAACCACCCACTCCTTCCTGCTTCCCTGCCCTGACATTTCCATACACTGCGGGGGTAGGGTGGGGTGGGGAGGGGGCATCCAGCCTTGGCAGGACTAAGGGCTTCTCCTCCCTCTGGGGTCCAACAAGGCCATCCTCTGCTACATATGCAGCTGGAGTCATAAGTCTGTCCTTATGTAGTCTTTGGATAGTGGTTTAGTCTCGGGAGCTCTGCTTGGTTGGTATTATTGTTCTTACAGGGTTGCAAACCCCTTCAGCTCCTTCAATTCTTTCCCTAACTTTCCTCTACTGGGGATCCCATTCTCAGTTTAATGACTGGCTGCAAGCATCCACCTCAGGAGACAGCTATATCAGGCTCCTGTCAGCATGCAGTTCTTGGCATTAGCAATATTGTCTAGGTTTGGTGTCTGTATGTATATGGGCCGGATCCCCAGGTGGGGCAGGCTCTGAATGGCCATCCCTTCAGTCTTTGCTACAATCTTTGTCTCCATATCTCTTCCCCCTTCAGCTCCTTCAATCCTTTCTCTAACTCAACTCTTAAGAGGTGAGGTTTAGTGGGAAGCTGTTGTGTGAAATATTAGAAAGTGGCACCATCTCATGCTAACATTGGCTACTCTCTGGTTCCAGCAGCCGCTATGGTTCTCTTGCTTCTCTTGCTGTGGATTCTGCTCACATTCCCAGCCATCTGCCCCCTGTGGTTAGCTGTCACAAATCCTCATAACCAGGTAAAATCAAAACTGTAGAGGCTTAGAACCCATCAGTCAGATTTATATTAGTAAATTCTCATCCCACCAAACATCTGCACAATGAACTCAACACTCAAATGATATAAACACAAGCTGTACACCTACATGGGGCAAACACACCCCACTTTTTATTTAATCTTCTATCTAAGAAATCCCCAATATTTATGGCTCCCAAGACTGTGTGGTTCTGGCTTCTCTTTCTCTCTATAGGTTCTATCTTCTCCTCTCTATCCCTTCCTCTTTCTGTATTCTCTGTACTCGACTCTAAAATCCTCAGCCTGCCTTCCTTTCCCACTGCCCAATCACAGGCTCTTAACTTACCTCGTGCCTGCCCTCACCTGCATGTAGACAGCTATCCACAGGAGGAAGTAGGTCATTGGAGCTATGCTTTTGAGCAGACATTCTTGTTTTCTGACCACCTCTTTTAAGTTTATTGCCCCAGATATTATGTTCACCACTGTGAAAACATAAATAGAGCAACTTTTTAGGTTATTATATTTTAAAATAAAGTGAAAACCTAGAAAAATGGAAAATGATAGAAAGACCTGAAAATGTATTAACAAACTTAGATTATCAAGGCACTCCAGCCTAGAGAAAAGCATTTACAGTATATGTAGTAGATGAGGAGAACATATTTTTAATGTACATGCAAGTCCTAAGAGCTACTAAGGAAAATACTGGGACCAGCCAGTTCACAAAACCAGAATTGAACTTGGGGATACAGCTTAGTGACAGAGCACGTGCATAGATTATAAATAAAAGGATCTGGGTTCAATCTCCAATATTAGAAATCAAATCAAAACAAAACAAATCCAACATGATGACTTTGTGGCTAAAGGCATTTGTCAAGGAATTTTGATGATCTGTGTTTGATCCCTGCAATTATAGTGAAAGCAAAGAGAATGGACTTGTGAAAGTTGTCTACTGATCCTTCAGTTGCTGTGGCATGTGCCTACCCAACACTCATCTTCACACCCCACCATCATTAACAGTAAACTGATAAAAAAAATACATTTAAAAAAAGAAATAAAAAAATCAACTAGAGACACAAAAAAATCTTCAGAATTTGGGGAGTATGAGCCAAATATTGAGAAGCTACTTTGAACCAAAATACACAATGTAAAAATTAGATAAGGTTGAGTATTAGCAGTCATATAGGGTAACAGTGAGATTTCTTATATTTAAGAATTTAATTCTACTTCAGAAATAATTCTACTTATAAACCTACAAGAATTTTAAGTGGAATATTATTTAAAAGGGAGACACTAAATAACTTGAACATAACAAAAACTAATTTGAGGGCTAAAATGTATGATACATACATATTGAAATACTAAGAATCTATCACAAAGAATGAGTTTAAATTTCAATGTATAACACTTGAGGAACTTGAAGAATTATGTAAGTTTCTGAAAACCCAAAGTAAAATAATAAATTTAAAGGTTGCCTAAGACTCAAAAGCATTTTTAAAGAAAAGAGGAAACTCTAGCAGACTGAATTGTTACATGGCTATCACATAGAAAGATGATAAAATATGTATGCGTGTTTTTTTAGTATTTTTATTAGATAATTTATTTATTTAAATTTCAAGTGTTATCCTCCATCCAGGTTTCTGCTCAACAAACCACTAGCCCATCCCCCTCCCCCTGCTTCTATGAGAATGCTCCTCCACCCACTCACCCATGCACTCCCACCTCGCCCCTGGCATTCCCCTACACTGGGACATCCAGCCTTCACAGGACCAAGGGCCACTCCTCCCATTGATGCCTGATAAGGCAATCCTCTGCCACATCTGCAGCTGGAGCCATGGGTCCCTCCATGTGCACCCTTTGGTTGGTGGTTTAGTCCCAGGGAGGTCTGGGGTGTCTCGTTGGTTGATATTGTTGTTCTTCCTATGAGCCTGCAAAGCCCTGCAGCTCCTTCAGTCCTTTCCCTAACTCCTCCATTGAGGTTCCTGATAGTGTCTGGGTTTGGTATCTGTATGTGGGATGGATTCCCAGGTGGGTCAGTCTCTGGAAGGCCTTTCCTCTAGTCTCTACTCCACACTTTGCCCCTGTATTTCCTTTAGACAGGAGTGTTTTCTAAGTAATAGAGTAGTATGATGAAAGGTATTGAATTATATAAGAATGGGTTTTAAAAATATAAGTGATAAAGTGTCAGAGTTTGAGTCAATCATAAGGCAGAAAATATGAAACAATACATTGGAAAACTGTTCTATTGAGTTAGAACCCTGAGGAATACTGTCCCTGGAGAAGTGAGTGAATAGAAATGCAGAATGTGTGCTTAATAAGAAATAGAGGAGCTTTAATAAGTAATGGTGGAGGCCAGAACACAATGGAAAAATATTTAAAGATATAATTGAAGAAATTTTTATTTGAAACAAACTACTAACCATTTCTGGAGATGCAAGCAGCCTCAGCAAACGGTCACAGATGAGAGGTTGCCCCCTTTAGAAAAGTCTTCGGACTTCAAAAGTTAGAGCAGTATTTTGGCTGTTAAGGACTATGGGAACTTTTGAAGTTGAGCATACAGTGTGCATGGGATGCCAAAATATGAGGAGAAATTGGTCTTCTGATGCTTATTAGTAAAATTTAAACCCGCAATAATAAATCGTATAACCAGCCATTTAGTAATAAAAGATGACTTATAAATAAGCAAAAATTCGATATTAGAGTTAGAAAACATATGGTTCAGGAGACACATAATTAGTCAAGTAACCACAAGGAAGGTGATATTTTAACTGATCAGTGATGACAGAATGTGAGAGAGGAATTATTTAATTACTTGGATGGTTCCTGAGAACTCATGTGAAGTAGAAATGGCTAAGCTAATGTTTATAAAAAAGAGAATAATTAACTAAGAAATCAGGGGGTCAGCAGTGGCAAATACAAAGACCAGGTAGCCCCATAAGTAGACATGAAGCTGTAGGATACATCGTTTTCACTGCTGGGGTTCAGTCTTGAATTAGCCCAATCTTTCCTCCTAATACCCCAATGTTTCCTTGTACAATAAGCATGTGCCATTGTATGCTTAAAGTATGTAATTTGTCTTTTAAATTCAAGGGGGTCACAGATAACAGGTTGCCTCAAGTCTAAGAAGAGTCCAAGACTTATATAACACATTCTTATATAAGTCTAATTGAAGTTTAAAATTTTGAACCGTGTTGGGGCTGTTAAGGACTATGGGAAGTTTTGAAGTTGAACTTAAAATACTTTGTACCATGAGCTGTCCCATAGCCTTCTGGGGCCTGATGAGGAATGCTTTGATTCAAGATTGGAAATGTTCTCCTTTGCTCATTTATTTGTCCATTTACTCTCCATGTGGTTGTACCATTCAGTAGGATTTGGAACCTTGGTTGGGGAAGTATGCCACGTGTGGAGGGCTTTGAGAACTTATAGCCTGGTCCCGTTTGCTCTCCCCTTCTGCCTCCTGTGCACAGATGAAATGTGATTAGTTGGCTTTGTGCTCATGCTGTCTTTTCTTCCCCACTATGATGGGCTGTCTCCACTCTTGCTGGTGCAGCTCGTGCGGCGGATAGAGAAGAGTGAGTCTTCGTGAGCCATCCGCGGTTTCCAGCCAATGGATTCTGTTTGAGTGATGGTGATTGACTGACATAGCACCCTGGAGAAGCTGAAACCAGAGAGCCTTTGTTTTCCTTTTTCCTTTCTTTCTTTTTTTTCTTTCCCCCTCTGTCTTCACTCTGTTCTCACTGACACTATGTTTCTGCTGTGGTCTGCAGTTGACGACCTCGATATGAGTTTTTGATTATTCAGTGGTTCCTTTTTTTGTTTGTTTGGGGAAAATAACTTTGATTTGGAAAATGCGCTCACATACAGGAATTAGGGCCTAGATTGTAATCCCTGTGGCAGTTGAATAACATTCATTCCTGGGCTTTGGTTGTTGTTCCTGAATTTTGAGGTGCTTTGCTCTTTCTCCGGTGACCTGATAACTCCCTGAACTTTGGGTCCCTGTGACACTTGAGACTTGGAGTTGGAGCTCACCGCCTCTGAAAGTTCTGAAGAAGCTGCGTTAATTCTAGAAGAGGACTCCATGTAGCAATGGCAGAAGAAGGGACCAGACTTCATCTGGGACTGTGGATGAGCTTTTTACGGCTAGGACTGATGACCTGGGAGAAGGGTCGGAGGATTCTATTGTTTCTATGGGGGGACTTTAATTTCTGTGTGAGACCAAAGGAGGACAGATGTATTTTGTGCAAAATTTAAATTTTATGTGCTACATTATCTATTATAACCTGCCTGATGAGTTTGGGACAGCCTAACTCATTTCTAAATGAAATGGAACCTGGTATGGAAGATGAGGTCTTGTTCGTCTGTACAAGTTGGTATCCCCATATATTTGAGGAGATCCTGGGCATACAATGGAAGGTCCTTGCAATACCCTTTGTGTACTGAGAAGGAAAACGTGCAATGGACCCAAAACTTCAAGGAAGAGGCGTCTTCAAGGTTCATAGGTAGTCAAGCTATAAATGTATTGAGTGGCAGGCCTGATAAGCATTTGAGGTCAAAACCCTTATCATGTCGAAAACAAAATCTTACATGTTAATAAAAGTATTCATTTGCTTGAAAAAAGTTGTTAAGTTCAAGTAAGTCCTTTCTTCCCTGCCTTGCTGTTTGTCGGGGTCTTTTGTCACAGAAGTGTAACTGATACACCAACCTAAAAATACTTTCAGATGGTGCAGAAAGCGTGGTAAAGGGAAACATGATGCAATTACACTGAGTTATATTTTAAAAGAATATAACCACTGGAGAACACCATCCTGCACTTTAATAGGTAACAGTGTAGGAATACATGAAAGGTTAAACATTAATCTTATTAAAATTTTAAAATTATAATGAATTTCACTAGACCACCAACCAAGCAATGTACAGGGAGGGATTCACGCTTCAGATACATATGTAGCAGAGGATGGCTTTGTCTGACATCAATGGGAAGGGAGGTCTTTGGTCCTGTGGAAGTCTGATATCCCAGCGTAAGGGAGATACTGGAGCAGTGGGGCGGGAGTGGATGGGTGGGTGAGTGAGTGGGGGAGCACCCTCATAGAGGCAAAGGGGAGTAGGGAGAGGGCAGATGTGGGATGGGGGTTTGTGGAGTAATAACTGGGAAGGGGGATATCATTTGAGATGTAAACAAATGGAGTGATTAATTTAAAAGAAGTGGAAAATAATATAATTTACCCAATCACCACTTCATTCTCCATTTTTATCTCCTCTCATTCCCTAAGCCCTGCAGGAAAATGTCCCCTATAGTTCAAAACTTGGAGAATCCACCCCTTTTACCCTAGACTTGCTATTTCTCTTTATATTACTTTTTCTTTTTAACAACTTTATGAAACAATGCGATTTTATGTCCTTTTGAATTTTGCATTATATGGTCTCATTAATAAAGAAGAGATGATGAGGTTTTATTTTCTGTGGTGGTGCTTATGGTGTGCATAGGATGACAAAGTGAAGAGATACAATCTGTGTCCTATGATGATAGAAAGGAACGTGGGTCTCTGGTCAGCAAAGCAGGGTTGGGGGCAACAATAGGATTATTCAATATATGCTTCAAAAAATGGAAGATTGTTGGACAAGACATGAAGAGAGCTGTGAAACACATCCATGGGATCTACAGAAAAAGCCATCCTTTTAGATTAGAAGCAATCCACTAAAGTGTGCCAGAGGTGGAAATGGGGTAGGTATCTAAGGAACTTTGGAAATGTGAAGATTTTACAATGTTGCACTGAATGAACCGGGAACTGTTGACAGTGGACAATGTTGGCCCATGAGAGCCAACATTTGTAGCATTCAGTTAAAGGCACCTCATCTCCATCAGTGTTGGGAGATAGAAATCAAGTACGAAAACTTGAAAGGTTTTTACTTTCTTGTCATACCTACTAGAGTATGAGCACTCTTTAATCCTTAAAAGATACCAGTGTCTTGCACTGATACAGAAAGCAGTGAGGGTCCTTTGTTTGGTTAAAGTATTCCAGAGCACAAAATCTTGTGTTTGTTACAGAAGATTAGTTTTATTTCATTGTGATAGAACCTCAAAAATACCAGTTCATGTGTGTATAAACAGTTTGATAAATGACTATGGGTTTTGGCTATAATTAAAAGACAAACTTCAATGTGTTTTATTCATTAAAAATGGTACAGAGTAGATACTTATTTTGTAGGTCTTATTAGAAACACAACCCGCAGTTTCCCTTTAAAATATGGAAAACATCCTGAAAAGTGTCCTACTCCTAGCACTTACGGAACACTTCTAGCCTGAGGAAGAGGATAAAGCTCTTCCCTTCTCCCGCAATGGAGGCAGCAGTCCAAGAGCACTAGTAGTATAGATAACTCAGGCATTTGAAGCAGGCAATTGAATTATCCCTGAATAAGTCTTCTAACACTAATCAGCCCTGGATAGACAGAAAATCAAACAGCTCAGTGCTAGAGGGGTAAACATGAGGATTTGTATCCAATGAGGGCACTTTACTGCGATAATACTTTATCTGGAATGAGTTCTTAGCAATCCCTGTGTCCTCCTTCTACCCCTTATCTCCTGGTTCTAGCATCATCAAAAGGTGAGCTATGTAAAAGGCCTGGAATTACATGTTATGAGGTTATAGCAACTTTTATCCCATGAATTTAGAAGGATTAGCTGTAGTAAGAACACACTGAAAATGTGATAAGGCTTTTATACAAAGAAGCTGATAATCTGCTACTAGTGTACTTTTAGGAAAAGCTTTATAATTCACACAGCATCTGCACATTATTAATTGAATTGCTAGGTAAAGAATATTTATACAACAAATACATACTTACACTAGGGAGGGATAAAACATGAATTTTCTGTTTTTGTTCCTATATTAGAAATTATATTTGAATTGTGGAAAAGGGATAAAGATTCATTATGAAAGATTAAAATGTATGCAGTTGGAATTATAAAACCCAGAGAGATGTCAATTTGCAGATGAAATGCAAACTGTTATGTATACAGAGGGCAACTTTTATGCTTCTTTAAAAACGCTATTTTTTGCCAGTGAGAAAATAGCTATGGTATTCCAGGTAGATGGCAGGCATGGATCTTTGACTGTAGTCATGGCAAAGGGGCTTCATACATGGAAATAGCATCTGCTCTTTTATGAACCAATAGCCAGATTTAGAGGCTTCCTCCTTTTCTCTGGCATTCCTCGGAAGGGTTACTTAGTCAGAGTAGCCTCTGGTCACATAATCATATAATTAGTTAAGATGAAGTCATCACATGGGAATGCGAGTTCTGAAAGACAAGATTAATAATTATTTTTTTCCACTGAACTGAAATTCTTACTCCACGTCATGGAACATACATGTAACCTCACAGGGAGAGGCTGATGCAGGGGGAACTCAAGATCCAAGCTCAGTTACAAGTGAGACCATCTCAAAACAAAACAACCACAGCAAAAAGCTTTCTCACCTGATAATTGCTCAAGCTAATATTACATCATATTTTCCCCCACCAGGCTTCAAATTTAGAAGCTAACAAGAGGAAACAGATGGACTTGGGGAACTAAGCTGCCTGACTCAAAGTGTGTCTCTTAGTAAAGGAGCAGAGATAGAATCAAACACCGCTATTGGGAATTTATTAAGTACCTGGCATTTCCCTGGTTTTTCTATATACTTTTTCCTCATCCGATCTTTACTAAATCCTGTTTAAAAGGACTTCTTGTGTATATATTATATAAAATGAAACATGGGCTCATGTCAGTTAAATAACATGATCAAATTTAGTCACTGAGTGAAAGGATTGAAATATAAGCCACAGTTTAACATCCCTGGACAAAAAGTGGGGCTAAGGAATTTTCTGGAGATTTTGACTAGGCTATTCTTTGTTTTGTTCCCCTATTCACTGGTAATTGTTTCCTTTGCTGTGCAGAAACTTTGAGATTTCATATAATTCCATTCGTCTATTCTGGGAATCCTTGCTTGTGTTATTAGAAGCCTGTGCAGAAATCTCAGTCTATGTCTATAATCTTTAAGTGTTTTTATTACATTTTTTGTAGCAATTTCAAAGTTCTGTGTCTTAGAGTAAGATTAATTTTGAGTTGATTTTTGTCTGGGATGAGAGATATGAATGTACTTTTATTCTTCCAGTTTTCCCACCACCATTTATTAAAAAGGCTGCTTTTAAAAAAATCAGTGTGTGTTTTTGACAGCAATCTCAAAATATGTTTCAGAAAATATATTGAAATTTTAGCCATGGAAGACAGCCTTACAAAATGTGTGCTTTTCCTTATTCCAATTAATTCTTTGTTCTTAAAAATATTTGAATTTGTTTTAATTATGAGTGGGGTGGCAGGTGCACATGTGGGCAAGTGCTTACAGAGGCCAGAGATGCCCAATCCCAAAAAACTGAGTTACTGGTGGTTTGTAGTTGCATAATATCAGTGCTGGAAATGGAACTCAGATTTCTAAAAGAACACTATGGGTGATGAACTGCTAGGTGATCTCTCTAACCCCTCACAATTTTACTTTAAAATAAAAGATTTCATAAGAATTAGCTGGAGTGATTTAACTGTTACCATCCTTTCTTTTGGGATGCCATATCTTTGATAGCATTGACTGTGTGTGTCTTGGGTAATGACTTTCTTCTTTTAATGAGGCTACGTGTATGGATGCTTAACTATATGTAACAAAGGAAGGAGGAGGAAGAAAATGATATCTTGTCCAGTTGACATTTCAGCCTAAAATTGTTGAGAAGGAAATTAGTATGGAAACAGTCTTTATTCAGCAGTGAGAGAAAATGGTGAAGAAATATACCAAGTTCTTCACTCTTGTAAAGTCAGTCACTGATTGGTGACATGCTCGTCTCACAGAGAGCCCAGCATAACGAAGCTTCAGCTGTCTAAGTACCAGGTGTTTCCTTCCTCGCCCTTCCTTGGCTTTTCTCTTTTGGCAGTCTTCCTTTGCCTCTGTCTTGCTGGTTGCTTTCAAGAAATCACTTCTAGTTTGTCTTCTGTCAAACACTAACCTAAGGTATTTTTATGTCATATCTAGGTTATAGTGTTTTAAGTGGAACTGAATAATCTTTTCAGAACTGAAGATGAGGAAGTGGATCTGCCTTGGTTAATGGGGCTGGGGCATGCAGCTACAGCTGCAGGTGGAATATAGAGTAGAACCCACCTGTCTGCCCCACCCCGAACACCACCATTACTGTATCTCCACAGAATGTAGTCCCTCTTGGAAACAATTGAATACCTCTAGGTGACAGTTACTATTTTTTTCACTTAAAAATGAGAATTTATTTAAAAGGTGAAATTTTCTTCACCAAATACTGTGTTAATTGTTCAATATTGAAGACATTTAATGATATTGCTACATCTTTCATTCTTTTTATAAATATACTATTTCTAAAAATCTCTTTCTAAGGCAATCAACACAATTTCCCAAAAGCAGCCGTAGCTTGTGTGCAATATACTTCATAGCTAGTTTAATTGAACATTGAGAAGAATCCACTCAGTTAATCCTGATTCTATGAACCAAGAGATTGTATAAATCCTAGCTGAGGTCAATGCTAGCTGAAGTTTTTTTCTTAGAGTGTGACTTTTCATATAATATATTTATTTAATGGACACATAACAGTAACTTATCTTGAAGTGTGACAGGCAAATTTTCTGGGAAAAAAAATCAATTTCCCTCTTTCGATATTTCTTTTAACAAGGTTGGAAACCATATATCTTAACACAAAATGTTCCCTAGCTCCTCTATTAACATGCAAAGCTGTTTCTTAGCAGCCCTCTCTCATTTTTAAAATGACATCGAGAGTATAGAGTCACTTGTTCTTAATTTTTAAACCTACTGATTTCATTGTGCCCGACACAAAGCAGAACATCTCTGCCATAATTACTGTATAACAGTTATTTTTCTCTAAGTAGTAATTTTCCTAAAATTAGCTGGACAGCCTCAATTATGTAAATTAATCCCGAGACTTTAATGAGTGTATTTGTGGGACACAGTAGAATTTTATCGGGGAGATATCGGGGAGAAAAAATTTCCAAATTATTTTGGCTTTACTTTTAATGAGGCCAGAGGATGGAGATCCACACTGTTGGTCATCATCATCCCTTGGGAACTCTTTCTACTTTGTGAAATTAGGAAAATTCGCTTAAAGCAACTTTTAGAATCTGCCAGATCTCTCTCTCTCTCTCTCTCTCTCTCTCTCTCTCTCTCTCTCTCACACACACACACACACACACACACACGCACGCACACACACTGAGAGCTCCAGAATGATGTCAATGCTGCTACAGCTTCACTTTCTCTCCTCTTACTAGGATGTCCTCCTCTTCTGCCTCACAGTAACCTGGCTCCACTTCTCTACTGCTCTGCAGAGGACTACTCTAGACTTTGTGGTTTCAACCATAATTTAATTTGTCATTATTTCTCTTTTTATGGATCTGTAGGCTGAAAAGACGGATCTTGGCTCTGGATCACGTGGGATTTTATTCACAGAACAACTGTGGGTAGCATTCCATGGAGGCTCAACTGAGCTGGATCTCATAGCTTCTTCACTCATATCAGGTGCCTGCATGCTTTAAGTTGTTTCTGTATCCAGCACAGTAGCAAGGACATTGGTCCCATCATGATACCGAGAGGAAAAGGGGGGAAACTGAGATCATTCAAGAATACATTCAGTGCTACCAGGACGACACTTTTAACACTTTTGTACTCAACTGTTTATTTACAGCATGTGAGGTCCAGCCCGGATTTCACTTCTCAGTGGAGGAAGGTCGTGAACCTTAACTCTTATTACTCCCACTCAACAGTTTGTCTCTGAGTTTTGTTGGCTTGTTTTCTGTTTCTTTGTTGCTTAATTTCCTTCTTCCTCTGTTAGTCATTTTGTTCCTCACTGGAGGGTCAACTCAATAAATTTACCTTCTTTTCTGTTTATCGCATAACATATCCTAATGAATAGAATTTTTTCTTTTGTATTGGTTATTTTACTTATTTACATTTCAAATGTCATCCTCCTCCTCAGTTCCTCCTCCACAAACCCCTATCTCTTCCCTCTCCTCCGTGCTTCTATGAGGATGCTCACCCACCCACCCATCCACTCACTCACTCCAGCTTTAGGGCCCTAGAATTACCCTACATGGAATCATCAAGTCTCCACGAAACCAAGACGCTATTGCTGATGCCATGAAGTACCTGCTGATAGGAGCCTGGTATAGCTGTTCCCTGAGAGGCTCTGCTAGACCTTGACAAATATATATGCGGATGTACGCAGCCAAACATCGGACTGAGAATGGAGATGTTAGGTCAAGGACTGAATGAGATGAAGGGGTTTGCAATCTCACAGGAAGAATAGAAAATTTTTAATTGGCACTACGGGGTTGGGGATTTAGCTCAGTGGTAGAGCACTTGCCTAGCACTAGAAAATTTTTAATTGGTCCTTTCTCATTAAGTGACACAGACCTCTTCCCCATGTTTCCATTTTGTTGGTAGAAAGCTCCTTTTTAAAATTTTTTCTATATTTTTATTGTTTTTTTTATTTGTTTACATTTCAAATGTTGTCCATCTTCGAAGATTCCCCCTCTGCAAGCCCATGCCCTCCCCTTGCCTTTATGATGGTGCTCCTCCCACCCAGCCACCCATTCCTATTTCACTGCCCTAGCATCCCGCTATGTTGGAGCATCAGAGCCTCCTCAGGACAAGGGACCTCCCCTCCCACTGATGCCAGATAAAGCCATCCTATGCTACATCTGCAGCTGGGGTCACGGGTCTCTCTGAGCATATTTTTTGGTTTGTGGTTTAGTCTCTGGGAGTTCTGAGGTGTCTGGTTAGTTGATATTATTGTTCTTATGGAGTTTCAATTCCGTCAGACTCCTTCAGTCCTTTTCCTAACTCTTCCCTTGGGGTCCCCATGCTCAATCTGATGGTTGACTGAGAACATCTGCATCTGTATTGGTCAGGCTCTGACAGAGCCTCTTGAGGGACAGCTATACCAGTCTCCTGTCAGCAAGCACTTCTTGGCATCAGCCATAGTGTCTAAGTTTGATGTCTGCAAATAGGATGGATCCCTAGGTGGGGCAGTCTCTCTATGGCCTTTCCTTCAGTTTGCTCCACTCAGTCCCTGTATTTTCTTTAGACAGAAGCAATTCTGGGTTAAAATTTTGGAGATGTGGCGTTGGGGATTTAGCTCAGTGGTAGAGCGCTTGCCTAGCAACCGCAAGGCCCTGGGTTCGGTCCCCAGCTCCAAAAAAAGAAAAAAGAAAAAAAAAATTGGAGATGTGGTTGGCCCCATCCCTTAGCCAGGGACTGTGCCTATCCACTGGACATGGTTTCCATAGTTTCTATCTCCTTACCCACAATACAACTCACAGACCATATGAAACTCAAAAATAAGGAAGATCAAAGAGTGGATGTTTAATCCTGCTTGGAGGAACAAAATAATTACAGTAAGTAGAGGGAGGGAGGAATCTGGGAGGGTCAGAGAAGGGGGAGGATAAAAGGGTGGTAGGATCATGTGTGGGAGGAGACAGGGGTGGGAGGAGAAGTTCAGCAGGTCAGGAAATTGAATGGAGGTGTGTAGCAGTGGGGGATGGGGAACTGGGAGTAACCACCAGAAAGTCCCAGATGCCAGGGAAGCAAGAAGTTCTCAGGACCCAACAGGGATGACATTAGTCAAAAAACCAACACAGGGGAGATAGGAAGCTCCTTCTTTGTGTAAGTGACTAGGCCATCTTCCTACTTCCTTGTCTCCTTCTCTATTTCTCCAGTCTCCAAAACTGTGACTTTTCTTGATTTTTCTGGTTATGGTTGCATGTTTCATGGGTGTGTTTTATTTTAGTATCTATGACATATGCCTTACCTATATCTACTAAAAAAAGACATGCTTGCTCTACAATATTAATGACAAAACTACCAACTTTTAGTAATAGAGACAATATGTGTGCCAAATTTACAATAAATATTACATATTATGTCACTTCGATGCTCACCTTGTACAGTAAATATCACTGGTTCATTCCATAGACTAAGAAAATAAAACATGGAGAAGTCAAAGGTGAACATTTTGAATGTTTTATGTATTGACAAATTATTTGCATAGCAGTTATAACTGTTCTGAGCAGGTGTGAGTGAAATCCTCATTTCTTTCAGTAGCATCTCTAATTTTTTTAATCTAGAGAGATGTAATGATTTTTACTGTGGTTTGGATTTCTATTTTCTGTTGTGGTACATGCTATTGTAATCACTCCAGCCATTGCTGTTACTAAAAGCGTGACAAAAAAAATTCAAAGAAGGAAAATTTTAGTTAAGCTTGCAGTTCAAGGGAAGACCCATTTTGGCAGAGAAGTCATGGTGATTTTCAGGGAGACATCACAGTTTTCCACCTCACAAGAGAACAGGTTGCTATGGATGTTCATGTTCAGCTGAGTCTCTTCTTTGTATTCAGTCTAGGAACCCATCCCATGGAAAGGTGCCTTCCATATTTAGGGCAGGTCTTTCCATGTCAATTAACTACAGAAAATCCTTCAGAGTCATGCTCAGATATCTCTCCTAGGTGCTTCTAGACTCTGGCAGGTTGACTACATAAACCACAGACATACTTTTCTATATAATTTGTTGATCATGATCATTTAGTCATATACAAATGAATGACTGAATTACTAAGATCAAAAACTCAAGTGACAGAACATGTTGGCAAGGATGTAGAGAAAGAGAAACACTCTTCCATTGCTGGTGGGATTACAAACTGGTACAACCACTCTGGAAATCAATCAGAAAATCCAAAATAATTGTACCTGGAAGATCCAGCTATATCATGCCTGGGCATATACCCAAAAGATGCCCCACCATAAGGACATGTGCTCCATTATGTTTATAGCAGCCCTATATGTAATCACCAGAAGCTAGAAACAACTGAGATGTCTCTCAACAGAAGAATGAATACAGAAAATTTGCTTCCTTTACACAATGGATTACTATTCAGCTCATAAAAGTGAGGACATCATGAATTTTGCAGGCGAATGGATGGAACTAGAAAATATCACCCTAAGTGAGGTAACCCAGACACAAAAGGACAATCATGGTATATTCTCACTGATAAGTGAATATTAGGTAAAAAGTTCAGAATACCCATGATACAACTCTGAGACCATAGGAAGCTCAACAAGCAGGAAGGCCCAAGTGTGGATACTTCAATCCCACATAGAAGTAGGAACAAAATAGTCATGGGAGGCAGGAGAAGGGAAGAACCTGGGTGGGAGAGGGAAGAGAGGAAATGGGAGTAGGATAAGGTATAGTGGGAGACAGGAGAGAAGACCAGAGGGCCAGGAGAATGAAGAGAAATATGCAACAGTGTGGGGTGTGGGGTAGGGAGAACCTCTGGAAAGTCCCAGAGACCTGGGTTGTGAGAGGGTCCCAGGAATCAATGGGGATGACCTTAGCCAAAACACCCAACAGTAGGGAGATAGAACCTGAAGAAACCACCTCCAGTAGATAGACATGGCTCCTAGTTGAGGCATAGAGCACCCACCCATCTTCCAAAATTTTGATCCAGAATTGTTCCTGTCTAAAGGAAATGCAGGAACAAAAATGGAGCCTAGACAGAAAGAAAAGTCATCCAGTGACATGGGCCACCCTAACCCTTAGGATTCATCCCAGGTAGAGACACCAAACACTGACACTATCCCTGATGCTATGTTGTACTTGCAGACAGGAGTTTAGCATGGCTATCCTCTGAGAGGCTCTAGCAGAAGCTGACTGAGACAGATGCAGATGGTTACAGCCAACCATTGGACTGAGGTCAGGGACCCATATGAAAGAGTTTGGGGAGAGACTGAAGGAGATGAAGGGGATTTCAACCCAAAAGGAAGACCAATGGTATCAACTAACCTGAACCTGACAGAGTTTCTAGAGACTAAGACACCAATTAAGAGCATGTATGGGCTGGTCTGTGGTCCCTGGCACATATTTAGCAGTGGACTGCCTCTTCTGGCCTCAGTGGAGAGGATGAGCTTAATCCTGTAGATACTTGATACCCTAGGGAAGGGGATGCTGTCAGGGGTGAAAGGGACTCCTCTTAGAAACAAAGGGGAGGGAATGATAGGGATCAGGAAGGGAGGCAATATTTGGAATGCAAACAAATAAAACAATTTAATAAAAGAAAATGCATATGAATACCTTTTGCCTTTTTCCAACAAAACCAATTTTTATTGATTTATTGGTGTTCTTCATACATCTTGATAGTAATTTCCTTATTGATGTACATATTTATGTTACGTTAGTAAAATTCTTTCAGAATGTGGCTTATCTTTTCAGTGACATTTTGGTGAAAAGAAATATTACATGACTCTTGGATAATTTTGAGATCTTTTGTGTTTAATTTGGTGTAAATTATTAGATTATCTACCTTTTTGTTTGTTTATAGATATATGCTAATGTGACTGCAATTTTGCATAAACTTTCAAGATTTTGAATAAAATTTATATAATTCATTTTATTTTAAGCTGACAAAATCGGAAATGATTCATTACACAGTATTAGATCACAGATTAGTATGTACTTTTTGAATTGATTTCTTTTTTTATTGAATATTTTTAAATTATATTTCAAATGTTATCCTATTTCCCAGGTCCCCTCCAGAAATCCACTATCCCATCTCCCCTCCCTGGTTTCTATAGGGCTGTTCTCTTATATACCCACCCATTCTTTCCCACCTCCCCACCCTGGCATTCCCCTATACTGGGACATTAAGCCTTGATAGGACCAAGGGCCTCCTATCTCATTGATGCCCCAAAAGACCATACTCTGCTACATATGCAGCTGGAACAATAGGTTCATTCCAGTGTACTCTGGGGATGGTGGTTTAATTCCTGGGAGCAGTGGTTGGTTGGTATTCTTGTTCTTATGGGGTTGCAAACCCCTTTAGCTCATTCAATCCTTTCTCTAACTCCTCCAATAGGGACCCCATTCTCAGTTCAATGGTTGGCTACCAGCATTCCCCTCTGTATTTGTCATGCTCTGGCACAGCCTCTCAGGAGACAGCTATATCAGGCTCCTGTCAGCGTGCACTTCTTAGCATCAGCAATATTGTCTGGGTTTGGTGGCCGTATGTATATGAGCTAGATCCCCAGGTAGAGCAGGCTCTGAATGACCATTCCTTCAGTCTTTGCTACAATCTTTGTCTCCATGTCTCCTTTTATGAATACTTTTGTTCCCCCTTTTAAGAAGGACTGAAGCATCCACACTTTGGTCTTCCTTCTTCTTGAGCTTCATGTGGTCTTTGAATTGTTTCTTGGGTATTCTGAGCCTTTGGGTCAATATCCAATTATCAGTATATACATATCATGTGTGTTCTTTTGTGATTGGATTACCTCACTCAGGATGATATTTTTTAGTTCCATCCATTTGCTTAAGAATTTCATGAAATCATTATTTTTAATAGTTGAGCAGTATTCCATTATGTAATATGTAAATATAACACATTTTCTGTATACATTCCTCCATTAAAGGACATCTGGGTTCTTTCCAACTTCTGGGTATAATGAATAAGGCTGCTGAACACAGTGGAGCATGTGTCCCTATATTTTAGAACATCTTTTGGGTGTGTGCTCAATAGTGGTATAGCTGGGTCCTCAGGTAGTACTATGTCCAATTTTCTGAGGAACCGCCAGATTGATTTCCAGAGTGGTTGTACCAGTTTGCAATCCCACCAACAATGAAGGAGTGTTCCTTTCTCCATATCCTCGCCAGCATCTGCTGTCACCTGAGTTTTTTTATCTTAATCATTCTCAGGGTGAAATTTCAGAGTCGTTTTGATTTGCATTTCCCTAATGACTAAGAATCATTGAGCATTTCTTTAGGTCCTTCTCAGCCATTCGGTATTCCTCAGTTGAGGATTCTTTGTTTAGCTCTGTACCACATTTTTAATAGGGTTATTTGATTCTCTGGAGTCTAACGTCTTGAGATCTTTGAATATATTGGATATTAGCCTTCTATCAGATGTAGGATTGATAAAGATCTTTTCCCAATCTGTTGGTTGCCGTTTTGTCCTAATGACAGTTTCTTTGCCTTACAGAAGCTTTGCAATTTTATGAGGTTCCATTTGTCAATTCTTGATCTTACAGCATAAGCCATTGGTGTTCTGTTCATGATATTTTCCCCTGTGCTCATGTGTTTGAGGGTCTTCCCCACTATCTCTTCTATTAGTTTCAGTGTATCTGGTTCTATGTGGAGGTCCTTAATCCACATGGACTTGAGTCTTGTACAAGGAGATGAGAATGCATTGATTTGCATTCTTCTACAGGCTGAATTCCAATTGATCCAGAACTGTTTGTTGAAAATGCTCTCTTTTTTCCACTAGATGGTTTTGGCTCCTTTGTCAAAGATCAAGTGACCATAGGTGTTGTGGGTACATTTCTGGGTCTTCAATTCTATTCTCTTGATTTACCTGCCTGTCTCTTACCCTTACCATACAATTTTTATCTTCATTGCTCTGTAAATAGGTAGAGGTTAGGGATGGTGATTCCCCCAGAATTTCTTTTATTGTTGAGAATAGTTTTTGCTATCTTGGGTTTTTTGTTATTCCAAATGAATTTGTGAATTGCTCTTCATAACTCTATGAAGAGTTGAATTGGAATTTTGATGGGGTTACATTGAATCTGAAGATTGCTTTTGGGAAGATGGCCATTTTACAGTATTAATCTTGCCAATCCATGAGCTTGGGAGATCTTTCCATCTTCTGAGATCTTTTTCAATCTCTTTCTTCTGAGACCTGAATTTCTTGTCATACAGATCTTTCACTTACTTGGTTAAAGTCACACCAAGATATTTTATATTATTTGGGACTATTGTGAAGGGTGTCATTTCCCTAATTTCTTTCTCAGCCTGTTTATCCTTTGAATAGAGGAAGGCTTCTCGTTTGTTTTCCAGCCTTTTACTCTAAGGAAGAGTCCTGTTTACATATCCCATCTGTTAATCTGTGTCTTTTTATTGGGAAATTGAGTCCATTAATGTTGAAAGATATTAGTAACCAATGACTGCTTTTTCCTATTATTTTGTTATTAGAGGTAGAATTATGTTTGTGTCTCTCTTCTTTTGGATTAGTTGAAAGAAGTTTACTTTCTTGCTTTTTTCTAGGGTGCAGTTTCTCTCCTTGCGTTGGAGTTTTCCATCTATTATCTTTTGTAGGATGGATTTGTAGAAAGATGGTTTTGTCATGGAATATTATGGTTTCTCTTTCTGTGGTAATTGAAAGTTTTGCTAGATGTAGTAGTCTGGGTTGGCATTTGTGTTCTCTTTCTGTATGACATTTGCTCAGGATCTTCTGGCTTTCATAGTCTCTGTTGAGAAGTCTGGTATAATTTGATAGGTCTGCCTTTATATGTTACTTGATCTTTTTCTTTTACTGCTTTTAATATTCCTTCTTTGTTTAGTGCATTTGGTGTTTTGACTATTATGTGACAGGAGGAATTTCTTTTCTGGTCCAATTTATTTGGAGTTCTGTAAGCTTTTTCTATGTTTATGAGCATCTCTTTCTTTAGGTTAGGGAAGATTTCTTCTAATAATTTTGTTGAAGATATTTACTGGCCCTTTAAGTTGCTCTCTTCTATAACTACTATCCTTAGGTTTGATCTCATCATTGTGTCCTGGGTTTCCTGGATGTTTTGCATTAGGATATTTTTGTGATTCATATTTTTTTAAAACTGTTGTGTTGATGTTTTCTATGGTGTCCTCTGCCCCTGAGAGTCTCTCTCCTATCTCTTGTATTCTGTTGTTGACACTTGTGTCTGATCTCTTTTCTAGGTTTTCTATCTTCAGGGTTGTCTCCCTTTGTGATTTCATTATTGTTTCTCTTTCCATGTTTAAATCCTTCATTTTGTTCAATTCATTCACCTGTTTGGTTGTGTTTTCCAGTTATTCTTAAATGGATTTTTGTGTTTCCTCTTTAAGGGCTTCTACCTGATTTACTGTGTTGTCCTGTATTTCTTTAAGGGAGTTATTTATCTCCTTCTTAAGGTCTTCTAACATCATTATGCAGATGTGATTTTAAATCAGAATCTTGCTGTTCTGGTGTGTTAGGGTATCCTGGACTTGCTGTGCTGGAAGAACTGGGTTCTGATGATGTCAAGTAGTCTTGGTTTCTGTTGCTTAGGTTCTTGCACTTGCCTCTCACCATCTGGTTGTTTCTCCTGTTAGCTGGTCTTGCTGTCTCTGTCAGTGACTTGACCCTCCTGTAAGCCTGTGTGTGTCAGCACTCCTGGAAAACAAGCTTTGTCTTGGTGGAATTTGGGTACCTGGATTTGGCCTATGGTCAGCTCTGGGTAGAGATGGGAAATGAAGGATCCTTGCCCAGACTGCTCCTTGGTTCCTGTGTTCTGAGGGCTCTTGCTTGGTCCTTCTGAGCAGCGAAACTCCTGGTTTCACCTGTGTTGTCAGGTGTGTCGGCACTCCTGGGAGACCAGCTCTCTCCTGGCAGGATTTGGGAACAGCAAGTTGTGGCACAGGGTCAGCTTTAGGCAGAGATGGAACCTGGATTGATTTCTTAATCAACCTAACAGTATGAAAGGAAACAATGGAAAACCAGAATCCTAGGTTAGTCTCAAGAGTAGCTTTGTTATTGTTGTTGTTTGTTAATTTTGGTATTTAAGTTGGAGAATTGAAGCAGAGGACATGGAGACGTGGTACTGACTACGACTTGTTTACATGGCTTGCTTAGCCGCCTTCTTCTTCTTCTTCTTCTTCTTCTTCTTCTTCTTCTTCTTCTTCTTCTTCTTCTTCTTCTTCTTCTTCTTCTTCTTCTTCTTCTCGTTGTTGTTGTTGTTGTTGTTGCTGTTGTTATTATTATTTTTGCATCTAGGCCCACCAGTTTAGGGTGGCACTGTCCTCTGACATCAATCCTAGTCAAGAAAATGCACTGTAGGGTTGCCTAGAGGCCAAACTGGTAGGGGCATTTTTACAAATTGAGGATTTCTCTTTCCAAATTAACTGAGTTTGTATCAAGTTGATATAAAACTAATCAGCACAGCTATCCAAGCCAGAAATACAATTAAAAGAACATGGAATATAAGATCTATTAAGGCATGAGCATTTGTGCCTGTGTGCATGCATGCATGTGTGCCTATGTGTGTATATGTGTGTGCATGTTTGTGTGTTGTGAATACATATATGCAGAAGTGAGAGGACACTAGATATCACTGAACCAGTTTTCAACTATGCTCACTCATCGACAAGTCTTAGCAAACCTCTTGTCTCTCTTTGGGGTTATATGTCCATAGCACATGAAGCTATTGCCAGTTTTACTACATAGATTTGGAAGGTCTTCATGATTGTGTAGCAAGCACACTTACCTACTGAGTTATCCCCCACATCTCAAATTTTTATTTTTCTATGTCTAAAAAATTTGCCAATACATTAAAGAGTTCAAGGTCAGTTTCTATGATGCTCATGGTTTACTTCCAGTTCATCCTTTTTGTGCTCCACTATGCATAAATGTATTCTTAACTAAGAACACTCAAGGACTTGCTCATGTTTGTTTTGTCACCAAGACTGAGACACTTGGAGAGGGAAATGTTGCAGCCTATATCTCATTTACAGAACTGACTCTTAGTAAATACTTTCTAAAACTTCAAAATGTGTAATAAGTGACCATTTATTATCACAGACTGTCTCTGACCTCCCAGCTCTCCAAGTAAGGACACAGAGTCTTATCTTTTACCTATGAAAGCTTGGCTTTAGCTTAGACATCTTCACAACTGGTTCTTATTCTTAAATTGGCCTGTTTCAACTAATGTACATTCTGCCACGTAGCTCATTACCTCCTGAGTACTATCACTTGCTTCTTCTCTCCGTCTGGCAAATATTCTATACCTGACTCTTTCCCAGAGTTCCTAACATTGACTGCAAATCCTCTCTATCCTTTTCAGCTTTGCTGTAGGCCATTTATTTATGTTGGTTATTAAACCAATCAGAAGGTGGTGGAGAAGATGTTTACAAAACACTGAGACTGTGATGCTTACAACCTTTATACAGTGCATAAGAGACTATAGCAAAACATTTACAGCCATATAGACCACCAAATTCAAACTAGCATTTTTCTGTGTGTGTGTGTGTGTGTATGTGTGTGTGTGTATATATATATATATATATATATATATATATATATATATATATATATTATTTAGAGTATCAAAGAAGGTGACATAACCTTAAGAGGATATTGGGATGGTAAGCATTTTGACTCTGCATTTGTGCGTTTGTGGATGATTAGTTAACACTAGAATCTGTGTATGGGGTCCTAACCAGTCTTGGGGTATGGAAACTAAATGGAAAAGTGTGAAGTGACTCACATTGTATATATACTAGAAGACCATTCCAGAACACACATTAAAATGGATAACTCTTCTGGGGACATTATGTACCTTGTCTTTACTGAACAGTATTTGAGAAATAAAAAACCACAGATCATCAATCATGTGAACACTGGGATGACTCTGGGTAGGAAACTTAGAAGAAAGTGATGATTTCTTTACTTTTATTACTGTTTCTACTACATGGATAAGAAACAAGTCACTATGGGAATTGTTGGAGAAAGGAATGTGTAAGAGTGTGTTGTTATGGTAGATAACAGTAAGTAGGCTAGGGTTTCCTGAGAAATCAGCACAAAAATATTTCAACCAAGATTATTGGAATTAAAATGAAAACTTAATGATAATACCCCAACCAAGATCACTGTCACAGATAACACTGCAGCAAAGAGGATTAGTTGTATTAAAGTGACATTTTTATTTAAGCCTCCAGACAAATAAACATATTTACATAATAAATGTGATATTACATAGACATTGCAAAGTATATCAGAACCACCAGCAGACACTGAAAATGTTAAGTAAGAAGTAATGCATATTTATGAATTTTACCAAACTTACTTTTGAGAGCAGAGTCCTCTCATAAAATTATTCTTAATTTACTCAGTAGTAATTAGTAAGTTATTAGAAGGGTCAGGCATGGATTTCCTGAAGATGTGAGTGAATAAGATGCATTGCATAGCTCATAATACCAAAAAGTAGCCTTGAAAATGATGGTATTATAGCAAGTTAGGAAATAGTGTGCACCTGATGTCTTAAAGCATCAAGCTGCCTAATAGGGGTTCAAATTATTTGCAGGGAAAACAGCTCCAAAATGTCCCAGAGAGTTCAGAAACAGTTCTTCATTTGAGATTTTAATACGTTCTTGATGCCAATTGCAGTTTTATCTTCAGAAAAAGTTTTTTTCACATTGGGTTAGAAATCATAGTCCTCTGCCATATACGTGCATATACACATGTGACACAAATGCATATCAAATGTGGCTTACTCATTCATCTATGAGCTGTTCTAGGCTTCAGTTCACACTGGTTCCGTGTTCTCTACAATATGAGGAAGACTCTTCCTCACAGATCCAGCCCTTTCTTTTTTTTTTTTTTTTTTTAGATGCTTTATTTTTTTTTTTTTAACTTTTTTTTTTATCTATTTAGAAAATTGTTTATTTCCTCCAGATTGTTTCTTTTTTTTTTTGTTTTTTTTTTTTTGAAGTTTTTTTTTTTATTTTTTTTTTTTTTTTTTTTTTTTTATTAACTTGAGGTATTTCTTATATACATTTGAATGTTATTCCCTTTCGGTTTCGAAACTTAATGATAACATCCCCTCCCCCTCCCTTCCTTATGGGTGTTCCTCCCACCTGACCCCCCATTTGCCCTCTCCCAACAGTCTAGTTCACTAGGGGTTCAGTCTTAGCAGGACCCAGGGCACCCTTCCACTGGTGCTCTTACTAGGATATTCATTGCTACCTACGAGGTCAGAGTCCAGGGTCAGTCCATGTATAGTCTTTGGGTAGTGGCTTAGTCCCTGGAAACTCTGGTTGGTTGGCATTGCTGTACATATGGGGTCTCGAGCTCCTTCAAGCTCTTCCAGTTCTTTCTCTGATTGTTCAACAGGGGTCCTGTTCTCAGTTCAGTGGTTTCCTGCTGGCATACGCCTCTGTATTTGCTGTATTCTGGCTGTGTCTCTAATGAGCAGATCCAGCCCTTTCATGTGGTATTCCAGGGCATGTAGCACCAGGGCAGAGTGAGTCAGCATTCCAGGAACACACCATTGGCCAGGTCGGGAGGAGTTTCAGGGAAGGATGTGGAGAAGGACAGTCATGATCTGTGCTCAGCACGCTTAGCTTGAACCTGATGTTCAAACCGCGGTACTGAATCTGGTGGATTTTAACAGGAATTTTAATTAATCACAGAAGTTTGTGTCTTTTTGCCCTACTGGGAATGCACTTTAAGGCATTCACTTCTATTCCTAGAGTCTGAGGCTACTCTTGCATCAGGGATATAACTAGACTAGAAGTGTTGTTAGGTGTCTGGATATATAGAAGGTGTTTGGGAGAGAAATGTCCTACAACTCCATGATTGCTTACAAAGGACTGTTACAGGGTAAATCATATACAATTAGACTAATTATATAATATAATATATAATATAATTATATAATATAAAAATATTAATGAGATCACAATGTATATATTTCGAAAATATTTTATGAGTATGGGTGTTTTGCCTGCTGTCTGTGTGCCAAGTCCTTACAGAGCCTGTGAAGTCAAGAAGAGGGCACAGGATCCCCTAAACCCTGAGTTTCAGACAGTTGTTAACCACTGTGTGGGTGCCAGAAATCAAACCTAGGTCCTCTAGAAGGCCAGCAATTGCTCTTAAACTTTTAGCCATGTATTTAGCCCTAAATGTATTTTTCCCCATCTTTATTAACTTGGGTATTTCTTATTTACATTACAGTTGTTATTCCCTTTCCTGGTTTCCAGGCCAACATCCTCCTAACCCTCCCCTTCCCCTTCTCTATGGGTGTTCCCCTCCCCATTCTCCCCCCATTACCGCCCTCCTCCCAACAATCTCTTTGACTGGGGGTTCAGTCTTGGCAGGACCAAGGGCTTCCCCTTCCACTGGTGTCCTTACTAGGCTATTCATTGCTACCTATGCAGTTGGAGCCCAACTGCATAAATGTATTTTTTAAGTGAAGATGTTACACATTAGTGTCTAAATATATGTCCAATAAATTCCAAAATAAAAGATAAATGTCTTAAAATGGACAGAAGTTGAGATTTCTAGGAAACAAATGGTATAACAGTGGCAAAGTTTCAGGAGCATTTAGAACCTTTGTGGTCTGCTTTTGTAATTGAAAGGATACTAAATTTTACTTACAGGTTAGTGACGATTTACAGGAATAGTTTTTCATTGAAGCTCATCTTCTGTTGAATTCTGCTTTGGACTTCTTTCAATGATATGTATATACTCAAGCTTCCTGTGACATCTTTTTTAATAGGTGAAATTTGATCTGTATATGAGAATTTGTGTGCAAGCCCAGAACTTCAAAGGCTGAGGTAGAGGGGAGACAGTGCATCGGTAGAAATTGATCTTGACTCCCCAGTGACTTTGGCATGGGACATCAGCATGAAAGACGTGAATCATGAAAAATAAAGTTTTCCCTATAGCAAAGAGGATAATTGAGGCAGTGTGAGCTGAAACATCGGGGCACTCGGAGATGAGCAATCCACAGGAGAGTAGGAATTGTGTGAACAATGGCCCATGATCAGGTAACATCAATGAATAAGTGCAGGAAAAGTAGTAGCAACAAATATTGATGCTGAGCTGGATCTGGAGGTGGAGGCTTCTAATCTTTACTACTTCTCAGAGTGAGGCAGGAGAATCATGATTTCAAGGACAACCTAGGCTGCAGATGAAGTTATAGGTCACTCTGTATAGCTTACTGAAGCTCTGTCTTAAAATAAAGTCTATCCCAGAGTATATATCAAGTACTGTGCACACTGTGGTCATACAACAATACCTAATGTCAGAACACACACACACACACACACACACACACACACACACACACACACACACACACACACACACACACCCCGTTAGGTGGAATAGCCTGAAGTAGAAAATTTACTGAGTCTTGCAACATTGATTACAAAAGATGGTAAACAGAGATTTTAAAATTTTAGTTCCTGCTGCTAAGCATTTAGGCTACGTCAGGCAGTGAGACTTACTCTCAGGTCTCAGATCTCATCAGGAAACTAAGGAAGTTGGGCCAGCTGATCTCTGAGGAACTATTCTGATTTCACATTCTATATTATCCTAAGAATCTTTTCTTTTACTTGGTTCCATACCACCCATATTTATTCCTGTATGATATTAAACAGGAACAGAAAAATGTCATATCATTTGCAGAGCTATTTCCCCAGGATATACTTCACTGCGGAATTTACCTTTCTTTCTCCTCCAGGAATAGGAACATTACCTGAAACAAATGTTCTTTGCCTTGAATGAAGATATTTGTCAGCTGAAGTAGACTTTGCACAAACTTGAGAGAAAAGCAGGTTGTGTTGAATAAGCTGTTTCCCGGGCTGCCTGGGGTCTGCGTCTCCTTCACTGGTTGCTTTTTTATTATTTTGAATTTCAAAGGAATGTTTTATCACAGCCTGCCTTCTCTTGTGGAGAATTCTTCAGTGAAACTATAAATAATAGGGATAATTATAATACTAAGGGAGTAGAATGGAAATGAACCAAACAAAAATTATCACACCACACTGCCTTTCCTCTCATTTTAATCAAGACTGAAGAAATAGTCCCAGGGAAGCTCTAGTGCTGATGGTCCAAGTTGAAGCTTTGTCTGCCATAGCAAACTTCTCCCTGGTGTTTTACCAGCAAAGACTTGGTGTGTTCAAAACCCAGGGAGAGCAAAGAAATTAACCATACAAAATCCAAAAGTTGGTCAGTTTGCAGGACCTGGGGGCTCTTCAGAACATGAAAGGCCATCAGTGTGAGAAGCTGTGTGAGAATGTATGGGATGGTTAGAGGGAGGGGACATGGGAGGGAAGAAGAACTGAGGAAGTAATGTAATTATTTTAATTAAAATATATTAAAAATAAAAGCAATTTTCAAATGAAGAATAAATTGGAATGGGAACTAGAGACACGGAGATCTGTTTTAGTGCCTCTCAAAGATCCTGAAAGAGGGAAAAAAATGGAACTCCCCCCCAAGATCTTGTGACTTCTTTTTTTAAGATTCAAGGAATTGTGTGACTTTAGATTTTCAATCACTGTGACGTTGTAGTTTCTTCAATAACCTCAGATAAATCCTTTCTAGGAAAGGTTGCTTTCAGTCTCATTATTCCGTTCTTTGCCCTGAGCCAGATGGTTCCTCCAGAAACCATGCAAAGTTCACTGGAAAGCTCTCGGATTCATTCTGCACATTGGAAATCTCTCTCTGCATTTAGGCTGCTGCTATTTCTTACTTTCCACTTTCCTTTGGGCCTTTCAATATGCCAACTGGAAGACAAATCCAGCTATGTAGTTCTGTGTAAACAGTAGAAATATTTGGGACATTTATTGAAAAGGTAACTTCTGGTTTCTAGTCCTGGACATTTGGTCTCCAGACTGACTTGGAAGGAAGTGGTCACTCCTCATCAATAAGGGAAAAGGCAAAGTAAACTGAAAAATCAACAATGCCAGGGAAACATAATTCATCCAAAAGGGAGGTAGGCAAACCCATTACTGTTTTATAGAGTAGAAATCTCCCTTGGTAGGAGTTTTGGGGTATAAACTCTAAATTCTAATTAATGAATGTATGTAAGCTTCATGCAGATTTCTTGAGAGTAAGATGCTCATATGGCTCTAGTCACAGGGTCTTGGCACTAGGAGATCTACCAGGATTTAAAAGTAAATGTCAGGGGGAAATGAGTTTGTGCATCTGCATAGAACTCACAATGAACTCACAGGGACAAATGGCCACACTGGAATGTGTCAGAGCATTGTCTTTTTAACCCTGCCTACCCTCAAAAGAAGACGCGTTGTCTGAAAACTTAAACTATTCGTGTTTTATGAATGCAGAAGAGTGGGAATACGCTGCTCTAGCCCCACTGTCTATGCTGTGCCACCCAGGGGAGGTATGGTAGAAGGATGCAGAGGGACTAGGAAGTTAACAGGAAGAGTCCAGGCTCACCACCATGCTGAGTTTGAATCAAGGCACCAAGAGGTTTTTTCTTCACGCATTTTCTTACCCTGTCATCAAAGTATCACTGACCCTATTTTTTTTAAGGCTAATCTGCTAAACTCAGCTTATAAAAATCAAACTGCTTTATTCTGATTAACTAACAAATAAAAATATCATCAACTGACTTACGTAAACCACTCGAACAAACATCCAGTATTAAACTGTACACACGCCAAACTGTTTGTAGGTAAAATTCCAAGTGATTCTCCAGTGCTTCAGAATGGCCATTCTAGTACATGTATATAGAATTCCCAGGGATATTTGGAGGTTTTCTCCAGCTTCCAATAAAAAATCCCAAGGCATAATAAAAGGCATAATAAGGGGAAGGCATACATTTGAACAAGAGTTAGACAATGCAGGAATTTAGAATTGTTAGATGAGGAATGTTAGACATTGATTCCTATTAAATTCTATGTGAAAAATCAAGAAAAAATATGGAAAACAATGGAGAAACAATTTCCACAGGGGTGGAAATTATAAGAATGGTAAAAAGAGATACTGTCTTACTGTTTGAAGTTCTAAGAAGAGGCAACTGGGGGTTTTCAGCCATGATGGCTCAGCTGGATGACCCTTCTGCACAAGGCTCAAGGCACATCACAGAAGAGGAAGCAGAAGGAGTGTCAGAGCCAGAGGAGGATGTGGAGGGTTGTGAAATGCTGTCCTCTGGGTAGGACATGCAGGTTGCATATATGAACTCACAGTAGTTGTTGCTAAAACTTGCCTAGCAAAGCAGCTATTGGCAGTTAATGACAGGGGTGGGGTTATTTTCTTTAGGAGTGTGGGTCCTGGTAAGTTCCACATGTCCTAGTGGATGATTCTTCCCCATGTGTGTATGAGTAGCACTAAGTAATTGTTCACAAAAATTACAAGAGGAGAATATGAACTTGAGAGGAAGATGTATGGGAAGAGTTGGAGGGAAAGAATGAAGGGTAGATAAGAGCAAGATAAAGTGTATATATGTACAATTTTCACAGAATACAAAGAAGAAATGCTGTAATTTAAAAGTATAACAAAGGTACCTGATGGCATTATTAGTCGATTTGATGGGGATGGAGAAGGGAGACAATTCAATGTAAAGATTTCAAACTAAAAGGCAAAGAGAAAAGTAATTAAGGGAAAGAAAGCAAACCAGTATAACCAAGGATCCAGGAGCACCTACAAACTGGGTAGCAAATCTGTCCTGGGGAGATGAGCAGAAGGGAGAGGCAGAGGAAACATCGGATGCAACAATGACTGGATTTTCCTGGATTAAGGTCAGGAGCTAAGATGCAGATTCAGGAATCACAGAGAACGCTTTGGAGGATAAAGCCAAAAAATGCTACCACCAGGCATGATATCAAACTTCAGCAAATAAGATATTAACATTAGCTAGAGGGAGAATCTTCTCAATAGAGAAACACATGTAAGAATTTCATTCAGCTTCTCTTCACAAACTGCACAAGCAAGAAGAGTGGAGTGAAAACCACAAAGAGTTGACAGAAAATGTGTAAATGTACTTTCTGAATGTAGCATTTATAAATATATGGATTTGAATTTTGAGTTGAAGGAAGGACTTGAAAGTTAGTCAGAAATTGATTTAATTTTTGGTAGATGGTTAGAAAACAAATACATCTTTTATGATATGGTTTTGTCTTCCTAATTTATTTTTTTACCCTGGAATTAGAGTGGATATTGTGACTTGGTTTGACCATTAGAGAAGGCTTGAAAGAGCTGCTGTGCCACAGTTAGCCCTTACGGTCTTGCATATATAGATGGACTCCATCAAGATCCTGTCTTTGCCATATGAAATGGAGCTAATCTACTTGGTTATTTGATTTTGTCTCCCCACATGACAGTCCTGTGAAGGTCAGCTATAATTGCCATTCTGTCCCACAGCAGACCTCAGATGTATAAGGCATCTCAAGGTGAACAGAGGAACTTGCTAACCAAATTGAGCCCACATGGGGAGCTGAATAATATGAGATAATTAAAGGATGGTTGCTTTAGGGTAAGAAGTCTTGTTATATTTTGCTGTGTAGCATCATTGCCAAAGATATTTTATAACCTCTGCTTTTATTATCTAAGATCTTGGCAAGAGATATCTTGGGATATAACCTTCCCTTCTTGCCTCCCTATCTCTGTCTCTCCCTTCTTTCCAGTCATTGTGAGGTTGAAGTCCACAACATTGCATGTAGGTTAGGCCATCTGTCTAACACTGAGCTGCATCCTCAAATTTCTTCATCTTTTAGTTGGCAGCAATAAGTGCCTAGTCTCATAGGGTTGTTATGAGCTTACATGACCGGGAGTCATAGAAGAGTTGGGTGCTGCTATTTGCTTTCCTAGTGTAAACAAAACATTATTGATAAGGCTTCTATGTGAGACGTTTTGCTTTTAATTATTTGCTTCTTGACTTTCTTTGTGTGTGTGTTGGGGAGAGGGAGTACCGAGAAAAAAATAACAAATAAATTTAAAAAAACCAAGCTTCTGCTACCAGAGCACGCTGAAAGTAGCAGAAACTGAAATGGAATTCTCAGAGTTCAAATCTCTACCTCAATACTTGCTAGTTGAACAGAGTTGAGGTACTTAATTTTTTTATGATTTAGTTTCTTCCCTTTAGTATAATACAGACTACACCGAGCTGTTGTGAAGAATGAGCAATGTTTCCCTAAGGTGTTTATGTCACTGGAAGAATTCAGAAACACGTGAGAATGTTGCATATTACTTTTATTGTTAAGACTTTATCATCACCTAGAGAGGAGCTGAACTCTTACTTGTACAGGATTTTCAGGAGTTTCTGAATTAAGGAGAACATTGCAGCCTCTCCTTAGTAGCCTAAAGATCAGTGGCCATTTGCTAGAGTTAAGCCATCTGGCAGGCAGCTGGCAGACACTCCGAGTCTTTATGGACTGTCATAGTGAACAACTGATCCAGAAATAACAGACTGAAAAGATCCTGAAGGGAGCCAGCACGTGGGAAGTGGGAACAATCCATCGCACTGAGAAAGTGGCATTTGTTAGTGTGAAGATGGATTGGGGTTTAACCATCGAACAAACGACTGAACGTGAAAACAAACAAACAAAGCTCACGACAACCATGCAGTTGTCAATGTGACTAGGTTAAACAATCGATCTAGGGTGAAGAGTTTTTAGCCCTTAAAATGGGCAGCAGCATTGTTAGGGAAAAATCCTCAGGTGTTGTTTAAACAGAAACACTTATTGTTGATGATAAGAAGAGAAAACTATAGAAGAATGTAGGCAGAATTAATTGTGGGGCATTAATTATAGTTGTCTTTCAAGTCGACAGGACTGGAATTTCTCATTTAAGAGCTGTGTGACCTTGAATAGGTTTCTTTGGACGTCAGAGTTTCATTGTTCTCACCTTTAGCTTATGAAAATTCCTCTTTCATAGAGCTAACAAAGAGGTTAAATCACCTTAGTGTACGGAAGGCCAAACCATCAGTGACATCTAATAGAGGTGCTTAACAAATGGTATTTGTTGTTGTGTTATTGCTATCTATTTAAAAAATTTCTGCCCATATTTTGGCTTTGTCAGAATCTCCTCTGTGAGTAGTTCCTTGCTGTGGCTTCTATGCTCTGTGTTAGCCTATGCAGTCTTCGCTCACTCCACAGAATTTTTGACATCTGGCCCTTTGATATCTAACTAATGACTTAGACATCACACAGCTCCGTAACTGCCTCCTGGGCTAACTTTGACACTGGGTCTCTGTATCACATTTTCTTGTTCATTCAAGGTTTTAATTTTGTTATATATTTTCCTTGTCACCTAGGTAAGAGATCAAAGAAAGAAATGACACCTAAGGAATCATCTAAGGATGGAGTTAGTGTCAGGAAAGTGGGGAGCAGGGTCTGTAGGGTCAGCCAGAAGAAAGGAAGGCACTAATAGGCAATATAGTATTTGTACTTAGGTAAAAATGAGTAGACTTTTTATATGTGATTTTACTGTGAACCAAGTTAGGTCAAGCCTTTAAGTTAGGGACAGAATTTAAGGGTCACTTAAATGTTTAATATTTGGAGAGTTCCCAAAGTAGTTCTATACTACTTTTCCATTCTTATATCCCACTTCACTTCAGCTTTTCTTTATGTGTATTTGACATTTCCTCAGTGTCTGTGGTTTCTGTATTACCACATCCTGTATTACCCGAGGTCCAGGTTTTCAGACCAACCCATGCAGGACAAGGAAGTAACGCCTCTAATACAGGGTCTGAGATTTATATTATTTGCCTCCTCTCTGGTATATGTGTCTAACAGGCTTTCTGCAAATTTCAAAAAAAGTATAATATGTCCCTTGTGGTATTCATAAATCAATGCAATAACTAATGGTGGGCGACTGCTTTTTATTAAAATCCATCATTTCATTTCTTCCAGCTGAGAATGTTTTTATGACATTATTTCAAATCCCAAGATAGGTTTAATGAGGAAATGAACCAAATCACAGAAAGGAAGGTGGTCACAGTCCCATTGTTCTTTGGTTCCTCCTTCTGTGCTCTATTCATAATGTAAGTTTGGGACTGAACCATCTGTGTACTTTGTCGGTGGGATGTGATAGAATGTCTTTGTTGTTCAGTGTCTTCCTCTATAAAATAATGATGCTAACACTGCTTTTGGAGAGCTGGATTCAGGAACAAATAAATCCATAGATATACATGCAGATTTAATGGATTAAATGATATATTTTACCATTAGTTTACTTATAAACAATTAGTTTTGATGAGGGATGCGGTGTAAGTCTTCTGAAAAGTTGGCCTTCAACAATTTTAGCTGGAAATTGAGTTTTTATTTGCTAGTAGGACAAATAATGTAAAGAAATGTATAAAGGCATTCTGTGTTGTTCATTTCAGCATAATTCACACGGATGGTCTCAGTGTAGCATGTGCAAACCCTGCTTCTGTAAGTTAGCCTTTCTCTCTCTTTTAAGCACAATTTTAGCTCCAAGAGCTTGAGTTGGAAGTAGCAATGAAGGTGGTAATATTCTCATCCTAATATTTTTAGTCTAGATATTACATTTTTCCTAACATAATCTTTAGACATTTAATTAAAAAAAAACCAACATAAATTGTTTGCATTACAACATTGCCATGTGTTGGTCTAATAATCACATTATAACATACCTGTTTTATTTTAGAACAGTGGTTCTTAAACTGTGACTATTGACCCCTTTGGGGTTTACATATCAGATATTACATAGATCAGATACTTAGATTATGATTTATAACAGTAGAGAATTGAAGGTATGCAGTAGCACTGAAGTAATTTCGTGGTTGGGGTAACTATAGCATGAGAAACTGTATTAAAGGGTCGCAGCATTAGGAAGGTTGGGAACCACCATCTTAAATGTTTTGGTAAGTCCCAAGGAAATGATATTTCTTCTGCCCTGAAGGAATTTCCGGTGCTGTGGATATACTAATATTTCTTACATCTCAGGAGATACCTTATGGGTATGTTTCCTACAAGATATAAACAAGAACAAAAACTACTTTTGCCATAGTTACAAATACTAGTTATGATACAAAGATACAACGAAACAAAATTTTGACCTAGGGATTATTTTGAGCTATAATATATGTGCAAAAGATATTACTTCGCATCTTTTTGGCTAAAGCCTCCAAAGTTTAGCAGGAAAACTCGGAAGGCTGTGCATTTGTTCTCTGGAACAACTGTGCAGTAAAGAGTGATTGATTTCAAGAGGAGAAAGGATGAGTACCTGGCTCCTGGGACATAGGTGTTGTCTACTGTTATAATAACTGGAGTTTTTTTTTTTATCATATCATGGGAAAGCTATTCAGAGAGCAAGCAGCCTCCCATAACATACATCACGTTGTGCACGTACAGCACCTCTGTACTCTTGCTTCGTAAAGTCTGTACTTATTTTATGACTATTTTACTCATTTTCTTTTGCTGATTAGTTCCCATTTGTAAGTCATTCCTGATTCTGTGTTTCCATTCTATAATAGATTTTGATGGAACTCACCGTCCTCACAGTGAGTGACTGGGAACGTGGTGCTTGCTTGCCTCTAATCTTTACTCCATCCATCACAGGTACTATCGCTAGTTTACAAGAGGAAAAATATTGTAACTTTCTCAAAATCTTATAGCATGTGTCAGAACATATGCTAACTCAGGTGTATCTGATTCTAAAATGTGTTCTTGAACCGCTCTCCTTCTAGAATTGTTCCCATGTATCTGACTCTTAGTGATGCCTCTGTCTGTCCCAGACTAACAAGTCTGATACCTAGTTATACATTCTTTTTTTTTTTTTTTTTTTTTTGGAGCTGGGGACTGAACCCAGGGCCTTGCGCCGCTAGGCAAGCGCTCTACCGCTGAGCTAAATCCCCAACCCCTAGTTATACATTCTTGATGAGTCAAAATATTGTTGAATTTGCTCATAACAGGCCATATCCATAGGATTTTTCTTATCAAATTCTGGACAAAGCTACTGTGGCTTCATTTGCCAGATATGCCAGGCCTCAGAAAGGGCATCCCTATGGTGTCTCTACTTAACTTTGCAGCCACAATGTATGTTGTTACCACTGATCATCATATATGCATGCTGGAGGTATTAATGTACAACAGTTGGGCTTCAATCAGCTTCATTTCTGTCTAGTTTGAACATGTCAATGTTCAACTTTGGCCAGATATGCTAATTTTATTATGCGCATAGCACTGAATGGTATACACTGTGTAGTAAGTTAATTAATATAAATCTAAACAGTAATTGCATTTTTGCATTAATGGTAAGTATTTCCTGTAAAGAAAACCAAAAAGGAGCTCCCTTCCCTCTCTCATTCTATCTCCAACATAGTACAAAGATTTTTCTCCCCCAACACTTTTCCCTTAATCCATCCCCTTATAACACCCACCGAAACCAGCCATTCACTAGGAACATACCCGCTAAGCAGAACAGGGAAACCAAGGAACAAAACACACATCCAACAAAAAGAAATCAACTCTTAGACCTATAATTATCTCAAACTCAGATGCTGAGATGTGAGCATAAAACCACAATCAATAACAGCCAGGGGGGTGTCCCCACTGGAGTCTAGCTATCCTACCACAGCAGGCCTTGAATATCCCAACATAGCTGAAGCACAAGATAAAAGCCTTAAAACCAAATAAATATATGAAGATGATCGAAATTCTCAAGGAGAAAATGGATAAATTCCCTAATGAAATTCAGGAAAAAACAAAAATAAATGAGGAAACGAATACATGATATTCTGTTCTTCTCATGGATCAGTGCCTTATCCTATCATCATCAGAGAGGCTTCCTCCAGTCACAGGTGGAAACAGATGCAGAGGTTCACAGTCAGACATTATGAGGTGACAGAGGTTAAATGGGAGGTCCCCATCAAATTTCTCCCCTAAGAACTCAGGGAATCTCGCGAATAAGCAGAAAGTGTATAAGAGTCAGAGAGGGTGGAGTACACCAGGAGAACAAGGCCCTCTGTGTCAGCCAGGCAAGGAACATACGAGCTCACAGAGACTGAACCAGCAAGCACAGGACTTAAATGGGTCGACATCAGGTTCTCTGTGCATATAATACAGCTATTAACTTCGTAGTTTTATGGGGCTATTGACTGTGATAACAAGTGTGTCTCTTGGGATGCCTGCTCTTGGGACACTTTTACTCCTGTTGATTTGATGTGTCTAACTTTGATATGAGAGCTCGTGCAGAATATCATTAGGGATCATTTTATTGGTACTATACATTCTAGACCAGTAGTGGTAGGTCTAGGTCTCTGGGCTATCTAGTTTCAGGTTCTTATTCACACAAGCAGTGCCAGTTATGGGTTCCTTCTCCTGGAGTGGGCTGCACGTCAAACCAGACATTGCTTAGCTGCTCCCATAGGTTCTGTGCCTGGAGACAATGAGATGAAGAGATTATGAATCTAGTTCTGGAGTTATGAAGGCCTAGGATTTCCCCCACTCAGTTTTTCCAGTTAGATGGCCTTACATAGGGAAATTGGGTTGAAGATCTCATTCCTGCCTTTGAAGGACTAAATAGCTTTGCTGGTGTTGACTCTCAGCCAGCCCTTTCAGCAGAAGTCTAGGATGGAGCTGTACTTTAGCACGCTACAGAGGTACTCTCCAAAAGTTGGAATTCCAGTTCATCTAGGTCTTCCTAAATTCTCTCCAGAAAACTAGGGCAAGTATATTCCAAGAGATTTCAGTTGAAACGTTCCCCAGTTGTTTCTGTGAGTACTGCCGTATGTCTTTGTATCTGTACTGATTCATAATGGTTTGGGACATCCAGAGCGTTCTTGGTCAGTAAACACTGTTTTCTGAAAATTCTAGAGCAGGCTTATCTTCTGGGACATTTTGTTTTTCATCATCTTTGGTCAGTGAGTCATGTTTGAGTTTTGAGTTTCTTAATAATGTAAAGTACTGACCCTTCTTGAATCATCCACTTTGTGTAGTTAGAGTCCCCAGTATTAAGAATGTTGGATCCACTGGCAATCCCTGTGTTCATCACTTCTGGTGGGCTGTTCATTGTTATGCCTTTGAGGGCAGCTTAAGATCAGTTTCATACCCACTCGGTTCCTCAGTCCTCTAGTTCTTAGAACGTGACTGATATCAGAAAATTTAAGAATGTATATGTGTGTGTGTATACATGTATACATATACATGTATCTGTATATGCATTTTCATTATGAATTGACCCCTTGCTTATCAGATCCTCAGCTCATTTGCCCCCCACCCAAAATAGTCAGCATCATCCACAGTAGTGGGATCTGGTACTGCCCAGATGTCATATAGACATAGGTCCTTGAAGAATGAAAGGTGCTTGCTTTTGTCCCAGTGTGTATTTACAGAAGCACACCTTTGTGTGCAGATTTTTTCCCCATCTTTCTTGTGTTTTCTCTCTTCTTTTCCATTTTGCCAGAGCAAAGTTTTGTCTCTAGTCTGAAGTCATCCACAGGGGGCCCCTTGGAGCCTGATTAACTCTTTCACCTTTTCAACCCTCTCAACCTTAAACATGGATGAAAAATCGCTCAAGTACAATGCCAAGGCCACTGGCTACCATGGTGCCCCCAGCATCTAGCACATGCCTCCCACATGGTAGCTGTTTTTAAATGTCTAGTCACCACCTGTAATAATCTTCTGTCTTTGTTGACTGGATCAGAGCACCCACATCTGCTCCTTCTTTCATATTTCCATAGACTTTGAATAAATAGTTCTGTCTGGGGCAGGAGAGATGACTCACTGGCTAAGTGCTTAAGAGGCTGCTGTTTCAGGCGACCCAGGTTCAATTCTCAGCACCCCTATGGTAGCTCATAGGTCTCCCTTACTCCAGTTTTCAGGAACTTTGATTATCTTTTCTTGTCTCTATGGGTACCAGACATGCAAGTGGTACACGGAAATATATGCAGGCATGATATTCATACCCATAAAATAAAATAAAAATCATTTAAAAATTGGAGGAAACCAAGGTTTGCTTTACTTTATCTTTTGTCCCTCCATCCCCAGTGGAGGGAATGATGCACTGGTAAAACCTCAGAAGTGCTTTGGACAGATGAAGTGAAGTTCTGTTTGTAGTCCAGTGCCTACCTCATGGTGAGAACAAATAACTGGTAGTGAATGGTCCCAGTCAGTTCATCGTTTATATCTCAGTGAAGATCAATGCCTGTAAACCTGTATTTGGATGGTGTATTTTGAAATGCTCTGCTGTTGATAGACCTTTCTTACCACATTCAGCAGCAAGTGGACAGGCGATGGCTCCTAAAGAGGAAGAATACACACACATGAATTCTGAAATGAAGCATAACATTGTCAGGCAATGGGACCCTCTGGCTGTCTGCTGTCCAGTGTGAGCAACGTGGGAGGAAGCAACAGCTGCTTTTAATGCTTCCGGTAATTATGATGGAAGATGATTCAATTCCACGTAGGATCCCAGGACCTGAAGGGAACAATCTGGGCTAAGTCAGCATGTGCCTAATGAAATCATTTAGCTTGGGCTATGGCCTTACCTACCACAAGCTGTGATCCACTGTGCCTTAACAAAGCAGCCCTGGGAAGTGATGCTGCTTTGGAAAGAAAATGCTCAGTAAAATTTACTCCTTCTGTCTGGCTTTCCAAACCTAAATGATGCCCCAAGTGACTTGTGGGCTAAATTGGAAGTACTTGCTCTCTTTGGGCAGAGCAGGAGTTTCCGGCTTTAAGTGGAGATGCTTTAATTCTTAAAGAAGCCTTCACCAAATTAGTGACACTTAGTGCTATGGCAGCACAGGGTACCTGTTTAATGACTTCCCATCGCTCTGTACTGCTTCTAGCAACAACTAGGAAAAATGAATCTGGTGGATTCTCACATGGGTTTCAATTAGATGGCTAGTTTATTAATGCAGTACAGTGCAGTGAGTGAAGGGACTAGCTCAGTGTAGTCTCAGACCTCAAACTAGTTTCAGAGCTCATGTATTCATTTCTGATATGGGACCTTCTGCCCTCCCTTTCCTTCAAGATGGAAAAAGTGTAAGGTATATGACCCGTGGGTTAAAAGGGATGCTACAGATGGTCATTGTAAGGTCATCCTTATTGATCTCTTATGTTCCAAAACTAGAGGAATGCTAGGAGTTTGAAGAAGTGTGATGGAAAGAATACAATGAGAGGAAAGTTCAGGCCACATGCACTGCCTTGGTGAATCAGGCTCTGCTTCGATTTTTGTGGTGTCCCTGGCTTTAATATTTTGACCCATGCTTTGTGACACCTCTGTGATGATAACTTACTGATAAAGAATATCCACTCATATTTTAATTGAGGAAAGGCACTAAAATAGATATTGATTAGTAGCTTCAATTTATATCTTTAAAAATAAGTGTTACATGATTTGTTTTGGCTAAAGTTCAGAGGATGGGGCTAACAATAGCTGAAGTTTGAAAATATAAGTAATGAAAGAAGCTGGATATGTAAAACAGAGTGACTTGTCTTTCAAAGTAAATTGTCTGCTCGTTGCACTGAATTTGATTAAATCATCTGTTTGTTCTGGCTTCATGCAGACAGCACACCATAATCGTATGTGTCAAGCTAATGAACATTGGAGCGAATCAATGAAACAGCTGTTTTCAGTGAAGTAAACACCAAAGTGTCATGTAAATGACAATTCTTACACAACACCAGGTGATATCCCCCTCCTTCTCAGCAGCAGCTGAGCAATGAGATTGTAGAAAGTTATCATTGACTGGCTTTTCATGAGACTACTGTGAACATCCTTTGTGGAAGAACTCAGGAAGTGGCCAAAGTCAGCTTCATTCTTTAATGTCTTTGCAGCATAATTACTTCAAGTAGGGGTAATAGCATAGTCTAGGCTTGCCCCAGGATCCTGGGCAAGAGTTTAAATATAAGCTTAAGGGATAAAAGGGCCTCAAAGTTATACAGCATATGTTTACATAAAATGTATATCCTTGCCTCTTCATATAAACTATTCCCTATTATTCTGGAATGCCAGACTTAAACTGAATATTATTGAATTTGTCAAAATTCTGTGTTGAAAATTTGGTGATGTACAGAGAGTTCCTTTCTTACAGTACCAAGTAAGATGTCTTATTGTTTTTCTTTTTTTTTTTTTTTTCCGGAGCTGGGGACTGAACCCAGGGCCTTGCGCTTGCTAGACAAGCGCTCTACCACTGAGCTAAATCCCCAACCCCTGTCTTATTGTTTTTCTAAGTCTAATTTCTTTCCACATGAGGAGAAACACTGGAGTTTGTACTTCTAAGTTCTGTACATACCTTGACAACCACTGTCTCTTTATGACCTTTGGATTTGTGCATCTTGTGTGGTAGGGGAAAACAAGTCTTAGATAGTTGAGATGTGGCTTTAAAGTCAGTCAGTTCATGGCAGTCAATTCCATTTAGCACGTGGGGTGCATCGTCATGGTTAGAAAGGGATCTTGCTTCTCTTATAGTTGTAGAGATTTTATCTCAACAACACAATTCATATACTTCAGTGTTTCTTCTTTCCAGTGTTTCCCACTGGTTGAGTTCCTATTCCATTGCATCATTAGTTCTTTGTCAACTGATTTCTCAACACCCTTCAACTTTCTTGGAACCATAGAATGATTATAGCTCACAGCACATTTCCTCCTTATTTAAATGGTTAAGGCAGAGGTTTTAAGGCAGATTCATGCTTTTCCAATTATATAGCTTTTCAGAGTAAGACTCTCCATTCACAAGGAAAAAGCATGGAGATTAAATTGTGGGATATGGCTTCAAAAGTTTCATTATGTGCTTGAGTCTAGATCATGATGTGATTTGTGTAGCTAAACAAACAATTTATGCCATGACACATAGCAGCTTAAGAGACCAAGGGTAAAGAGGAAGAGGGGGGAGAAAGAGGGATGGAGGGAGAGAAAGAAAAGGTGGAAGAGAGAAGTGAAGGAGGTATGAAAAGAATGGGAGCGGGGGAAGAAGAGACATATTTCAATATTCTTTTCCAATGCACACCCCTAATGACTTAACTACTTTCCACAAGACTCTACCTTCCAAAGATTTGTCCATCTCTCTGTAATGCCATAGTCTGGCAACCAATCCATTAACATATAGGCTTGAGCAACATTCAGGATTCAAACCACAACACATAGTTCGTGCTAAGTAATATCAATAATTTATAGAAGCATAGTTTTATTATGATCTACTTATTGTTACTGATTGAGAATGATGGTAAAATTGCAAGAATGTCTGAACATGAAATGTTGCTTTGTATATGACAAGTCATTGTACAACAGAAGGCCAATGGCGGAATACGTATTTATGTGCCAGTTTCTGCATCTCTAAAGTGGAGGTAGGAACTGATTTTATTTCCTAAGGTTGTTGATATTAAATAATACAATTCAGTAAAGATACTTAGCTATATACACATAGTACTTAGTGTAATTATAGGAGAACTTCTCCTGAATGGCCAATCTTAACCTTACATTTGTGGAGAAGAATCCAGGGATTTTTCAAAGGCTGACTCAGAGCACTTCATGTATCTTTCTATTTAAACCTTTTTACTTTTCACAATGGAATCTCCTAATCAGGGAGAAGTGTTTCCGCACACCCAGGAGCATTGGTGAATCTAAGAGTCTGGCACAGAAGCCTTCAAGCATTTGTTGAGCTACAGTCTACACCTAGTTTGCTAAACTCACTGTCACTTCATTTTATTTAAACCTCTGTGTGCTTTTATCAAGGCTGCGTTTCCTTAGTATTCAAAATTATTTTGTAAGGACATTGGAGCAGTATTGGTGAAGAGATAGACCTACACGTTCTTTATGCCTGTACCTGAGATTCCGTGTTCTGTGAGCTTCATGAAATGTATTTTATGAGAAACCTTCTTTCTACTGTAATAATGTGAACCAAATGATTTGTCTACACAGCCCTTCAACCTTACTTGGTAAATCTTTGAAAAAGAGGGTTGGGTATTTTTGTTGGCCTTGAGAGATTACTATGAATCTAGTGAAGAGGCTAGTTAGACAGCTTTGCCAAAGAGGGGAGCATCCAGAAATCATAGCCTTGTTTATTTAAGCCTTTAATATCACAGCTTAAGCCAAATTACAGTGAACTAAGCTGAATCAGTAATGAAAGTTTTTCATTACTTTTATTTATATTCCAGGTGTTTATTCCAAATATAAGAGTATATATAAGGCATGTGAGTGAGTTGGCCATAATAGATACTTTGCAAAATTGAGTTATAAATAGGTTACCTAATATTTACAAATACAGCTTGCCTTATCCCCCATTTTCTTGTTAAATATGAGCTCACATAACAAAGTAAGACTAATGGCAATGTTAATGCTGAGAAGCTGAATCCTGTGCCTTGTTCAAATCACACCTTATAGGTTTCTGGTGATAGAAATGAAATGAAATAAAAGTCAATATGCTATAATATCAATGCCAATCCAATCTCTCTCTCTCTCTCTCTCTCTCTCTCTCTCTCTCTCTGCACACACATTACCCCCCCACACACACACAGAGAGAGAGAGAGAGAGAGAGAGAGAGAGAGAGAGAGAGAGAGAGAGAGAGAGAGAGAGAATGCATGTCTGATGGAATGTATATTGGTGTGGGTGTGTAAATGCTACTGTTTGCTTGTAGCTTTGGGGAGTTCATTCTCCTCTTCCATATTGTTTTGAGGCAATATCACTCTTGTTGCTTCTGCCACTTGGCAGTGTAGTACAGGTTATCTGACTTCATAGCTTCAAGGTAATTCTTCAATCTTCTGTTTGAAAACTCACCTTTTCATTCTCCTGTTTGAGTGCTGAAATTATATAGTTACATGATCTGCTTTTACACATGAGTTCCAGGTTCTGAACCTAGGACACCAGGCCTTTTTAGCTATTACCTTTAGCTTCAGATCCATCTACCTTGACCCAATCTAGTGAGTGAGTGTGTGTGTGTGTGTGTGTGTGTGTGTGTGTTTATATGTACATATTAATAGTCAAAACACATTTCATGAGATATTAGGTTGTATTTGAGTTTTTTCTACTGCATTGAGTGTCTTGGCAATATCTGAGGCCTTACTGAATGAAGTAATGGAATGAATACTTTTGGCGATGTCTCAATAGATGCTCCATGGATAGCAAAAGGAAGAAACAGACTTTAAAGTTGTTTCTTTGTGGTATGCATGTTGGGGTCCAGCTATAGTTCCTTCTCCTCCATTTCCTCCCTCTGAGGATGTCTAGATGCAGCTGGGGTGGTGAGTCTTCTCCAAGGATCTTAGTGTTACAGCTTTTTTTAAGCAAAGGCCTTTTCTGACACATCTTCAATGAAACAGCTCTCTGAGATTACCTTAGTTTATGCACACATCTTTGTTCAGGGTGGGCTGCAGGCATACACTTTATTTTACACACACACACACACACACACACACACCACACACACACACACACACACACACACACACATATATATATATATATATATATATACCTTGGGGAGAAGGAATTCTTCTTCTTATAGTGAAGTTTCCTTGGCTGAACCTGGACATACCCCATTTGCAGGGAGAGACATTCCAGGAAAGTGAACCTGTAACATACCCAGGGATTATGAGACATTCCATTCCTCAAGTAGAGGGTCTATTGGTGGATTGGGCACCTCAGATCAGGTTGAAAAGTGGAAATCCAGCTAAGAAAAGAGAGTCCTCCATTTTGCACTGAGCTCAATAATGCTGTACAGTCAGGGTAGACCATAATTTTATTAGGGAGGTGCCACACCTCTTGACTTTATCCATACTTTTTAAGAATGGTCATTTTTTACTGACTGAAAGCCAACCAAATCAAGGAATGATTGGTCTTGGAAACATATGGGAGAACTAATACAGATCTGGTCAGTGGACTTCTCCATTGTCTCTTTAATTAAAAAAAATCTAATAACCAAGACATTAGAAAACTCACTAATAGGTCTACTCAACCATTCAAAAGCTCCCTGGGGCTTAAAATTAATAAAAGAAAATACTAGCCTGAAGATAATCTTCTAATTATCAGTTTAAAAATGGTCCATTTCTAGACAATTCTGAAAAGCTCTCTAAAGCCCTTTCAACTGTGTTTATAACCCAAAGAACACATTACTCTGAGACACCCTGCCCCTGTGTTCTTCCTGATCTCTCTGCACTGTGTAGTAGTGAAGAAATGCTGGGAGACTTCTCACTTCTTGAAAGTACCATTAGGATTAATTTAAGAAAAAAAAATAAAGAAACAGGGATGGGGAGATAGCACAAAGAGTAAAGTGCTTGCTACACTGACCCAAATTTGGATCCCTAGCACCCACATTAAAAGAAAGCCACAGGCATGATGAGTATTTGCACCTAAAATCTTAGTCATAGGAAGGTAAACCAGAGGATTCCAAATCAATTTGTCCTGGTTTAGGTGAATGACCATCAAAAACTAAGCTGAGAAAGTTATTGAGGTAGACATCTTGAGTTGACCATGGGTTCCCACATGTGAGCATACAGAGAGAGAGAGAGAGAGAGAGAGAGAGAGAGAGAGAGAGAGAGAGAGAGAGAGAGAGAGATACAAAAGCAAATGCACACACACACACACACATGCACACAACACACATACTCACACACACATACACACACGCACATGCTTGCACATACACGATAAATAAATATACAAACAAAATCATTTTATTCTATGTAGAAAAGCCAAAGATATTGGCAAATAAAAACCTCCATTGGAAAATGTGTCAGCAGAAATAACATGTTATGGACTAATTTTATAATTAGTAGCAAAATATGTTAAAGTATACTCTGTTCATGACATGCTCACATTGATGGCCACCCATACCCTTATCAAATAATCACTGAGCAGAATTTTTCCCCTGTAATTCCAGCACACATTCTGATATAGAGAAAAGAAAGGATCTCTGCTGTTTTTGGATAACATGGAAAGAAGGCAGATGGGTTTTAATCATAGATTCTAAAAAGGATTATGCATCTTGGATGATCAGTACAAAAATAAACAGTACAATTTTAATTACAGTCTTATAAATGTTTTAAAATTCTTCAAGAGGACAGCTGATCAAATCTGTAGCTAATTAATTAATGACATTCTAGGTGGCTACATTTTCTCTGTTTGGGTTACAGAATCATATATAATTATTCCGTGAAATTACAATTATAGAAACCTTAAAAATAACGCCTCTCAGCATGTTCTCATAGTACAGGATTATTTTCTCACAGATTTTCCCGCTGATGTTTCCATCCTTCATCAAGTTCTGCAGGAAGGGCAGCTTGTTAAAATCCGAGCCTCACAACTGCACTTGTTCCCAGACATTGGCCCTGGAGCACATTATTTCCCTTAAAGTGATCTGAATGTGACATGTGAAGAGCATTTCTCATCTCCTATAAAGATATGAAAGAAGAGATTCTGCCCAAACTCCCACCATCTGCTCAGCTCCCAGCACCGACAAACCTCAGAGGCTTCTTTATGAAGTCAGCATCAGTCAACAGAGTCAGAACTGATCAGAGTCCTTACAATGAAGGACGGGAATGCTCAGCCCTAGAGGGAGCTACTATATTATTGTCATTGTGTCCAAGGCTCAGGAAACAAACCAGAGGAGGAGGAGGAGGCAGAAAGGATATAAGAGCTGGTAGAAGGGGAGGAAGACTGTGAAATGCTGTCCTCTGGATATCACATAGCTAGTACACTCATGAACACAGTATTTGTGGTTACTAGTTATAAGGTCTGCATAGGATCAAGACAGGAATTGTCCCAGCATAAATAGAGTCAATGACCTTCAAGTGTCAGCTCTTACTGAGGGGCTTTTGGTAGGTGATCCTCCTCTCATGTTGGAGGGACAATCACCTGATTCTGAGGATGTGACCATTGGTAGTTTTTAAAAATGTTCCAGAAGATGGCCCCATATCCCTGCACATATGGGCAACTGTAAAAGAGCGTGAAGTTGGATAGGGGGGTTATTGAGAGATGTTGGGGAGGTAGAGAGAGAAAATAAGGAGATTATGTCATATTCCACTGAACACACACGCAAAATTCTAAAAGAGAAAAATCTTCAACTGGGGGGTGGGGGGAGAGAAAGAGAGAGAGAGAGAGAGAGAGAGAGAGAGAGAGAGAGAGAGAGAGAGAGAGATCATTATAGAAGAGGGTAAGAGTTCAACCTCCCTTAGAAGTTTCCTCAGAATTCATTGCTCTAGATTCCAAGAGAGTGGCTTCAGCTGAAATGTTCTGGACCCCAGGAGATGTTTGACAATGTCCACTAGCACATAGGCAGGGGTGCTGTTGAGTATTCAACACTTCATAGGGCAGCCTTTTGTGATAACCAGTAGCTCTGCCCTTATAGGCTAACAGTTCCTAAGTTGAGAATCCCTTCTTCAGAGGCATAGAACTAATTTCCAGGACACTGATGACTGGGAGACCTTCTGAGATGTGAAGACACTTGCAGTCTCATAGCTTTTACTCATTCAAGCTAAATATTTGTAAATTGATTAAACGTGCTAATTGGCTTGTAATTGCATGTGTAATGAATTCCACTGTTGTTCTTAAGGTGCACTCCCTAGAGTCCCTCCTTGAAATGCCCTTTAATTTATCAAAGTCGTGTTCATACTTACAAATTCAAACTTTCAAAAACTCCCATATGTGTTCCGACTGTGTTTAACGTAAAGTCCAGGGCAGAGACCCATCAAGGAAACACTTATGAGGGGAGAAATAGATCAATGATATAATCAGTAAGGAAAGTGGGCAGAACAGAACGAGGCTTGAAAATCTCCTAAAGAGATTCATTTTCTTATGCAGATTCCAAAACAAATGCCTTATTTGCAAGCATTTGGTTAAATGTTGACAGACTTCAAGGATAAATTGCAATACCTGAAACTCCCAGTTGGGGGAGCCCAGTCCCTAATTCAAAGTGTTTCTTAAGCGTTTATTGCAAAGTTCTCCAAAAACTTTGATAGAAGAGGAAAGATTGTTTTCTCTTTTTGATTTGTTTGTGTCGGCCATATATTTAGAATTTAAAACAATGTGACGATGATTTTTATAGTTCTAGAACAACATGGGAACCTTGCGTGTTTCCTTTAGGTATAACCGCATAGCACACTTTAGATGCCAGAGTGGAACAAGGAGACGGGAGGTAGGAGAGTAAAGGAGTTCTCAGACTTTTTGGGAGTTCAGTTCGGCATGAGGTGGTTATAATAAATTCATAAACTATGTTCCATCAGGGAAGAAGGTGCAATAGCAAACTCTACTTTCTGATATTACTTCCACAAAATAGGCATTGGCTTAAAGTTACTGGCCAGTGGGTGGGGCTTGAAACTAGCATTCCTTCAGATTTGATGGATAATCTGCCTTCATAAGGACATCCACTCCATGCCTACCAATGCACTAAGGGACAGCATCTCTCTTCACAGCAATCCCCAGGTATGGAATGGTTTATGTCAGTTCTCCTTTATGTCTCCAATGACCAAGAGGTGTTCTTTCCCTGTAGAGCACCTCGTCTGTGTGTGTAGTGGTTTGATCTCAGTGCGTTCCCCCCTGGGTTTTAAAGACTTGCCTATCATTCTGACTCTTGAACACAGAGAAGGTACTCAGAGTCGACTACCAGATGCCACCCACCGTAGTTGTACACAATTAAGGAGGCAGCATTATGAGTATCCTGTTCACTGTGGCAAACCAGAAGTTTACTGGTACCTCCTTTTTGCTTCTGTGAATTCTAACTCTCCAAGCCCAGCCATTTATTTGAAGAAACATTGACACAGAAGGATAAACAGGGAAAACTGCATCACAAGCTTGGGTATGATTCCCTGCTCCCTCCTTAATGCCCAATGTGTCCCTATGCTCACGACCTCTAAATGCTACTTTTTTTTTCAGATAACCAAAGTTTATACTTATGCACTTATGAAGAAAAAACATGCACTGAAAAATCACCTTATACCTTGCAAAATGGCATACAGCTATTTATATCTGATGTTCCGCATGGATTGTGTTCAAAATATATCAGTTTAATACTAAGAAGAAGCCGGTGAAAATGACAGAGATTAGATCATTCTGAACAGATTTTGGGGAAACAACTGTGAGATTAGAGTCTACTTCATTGACCTGTGTAAGACTGTGATGGTTTGTATATGATTGGCTCAGGGAATGGCACGATTAGAAGGTGTGGGCCAGGTGGAGTAGGTGTGGCCTTGTTGGAGTAGGTGTGTCACTGTGGTTGTGGGCTATAAGACCCTCATCTTAACTGCTTGGAAATAGTATTCTGCTGGTAGCCTTCAGATGAAGGCATAGAACTCTCAGCTCCTCCTGCACCATGCCTCTCTGGATGCTGCCATGTTCATGGTGTGTGTTCACAGCAGTAAAATCCTAACCAATACAAGGACCATTATAACAAGCAGGTAGCTACTGCAGGCTGCATCCCACGCAAGGAGAATGGAGGTAGAGGTTATTTTGCAAATAAAAAGTTTCATCAAATTTATTCAAAAGGGTTTGTTTGTATTAGGTATTATCTTTAATGAGGCAAGTTAGAACTAACAAAGTATGCAAATGCTATAATTGAGCTATTTATATAGTTGACAGTGAAAAGAGATAACAGAAAAAAACAATGCAGGAATTTCTCAATCCAGAGATTTTTTTTTTTTTTTTTAAATAAGCAGCAGAGAGAAAATGACTCCTTGGTTTGATCTCAGGTAGTTTGACCTGCCCAAACTTTAGCTTCTTAATTTATACAGCAAGGTGCTTTCTGAAATGATCTTTAATAAGCTCCCAAGATGATATCATTTTCAACCTTTATTATTTAGAATTTCTCCATTGTAGTGAGGAATTTTGCTTCAATTCTTTACCTGTGCTGAGAACAAAAGAAGGAAAAATCACTGCATTTGTGTCCCAGTGTTATGTAAGCCATGCATCAGCTTTAGATCTCTAGGAATTAATGGTGGCTGGGAATGGATTTGTACATGTCCTCAACCCAGTGTGGTATAGAAGTGTTTAACCCTCATCTGCTTCAGAGTGAAGAAGGGCACACTGAGTGTGGTCAGTCAGTGTTTTCTTTCTTAAAGGGCTCCCTCAGGGAATTGAGCTCCTACACCTGTGGTGGGGTCTCGGGGAGCTCAGATCTTGGAGGAGGGCATTGTGAATAGAGGGTGTTTTCTGCTTTCTGAGTGCAGTCTGGCATCTTACTGAGGCAGACTTCTTTAGAGTTATTGATATGCGGTATGCAGGCAACAGTGCACGGGATGATCTCAGACTTGGCAAAGGGAAAGGGAACTAGGAGTCATCTGACCCAGATCAACTGGTTGCTCACTGAAAGGACAGAGGGCAGCCTGAGGGATGCTCTTGTTTTCTTTCAGCAGAACAGCTCAGGAGAGAGAAATTTATATTCATTCCCCACCCCTCTCTCCTTGCTTTCCCTCCTGGTTCCTGTGGCCTCTGACCAGTGCCTTTTCTTTCCGTCCCCTCTTGGGCAGGGTAGCCTTAGTTTTCTTCCTTTTTTTCCTGGTGAATATTTTCCCCCAGCTTTTCATCTATGTTTCTTCTGATCTGTTCCTTGTGAATGAATTTTATGCTCGGCTTCTTTAGGGCTTAAAATCCTTTTTCAACTGTTCTAACCTCTTTAACATTTCAGTTCTCACTTAAGCGCTCTGCCTTTCAGGAGCATTGTCTTTGAAACAGGCTTCAAGTGACTATTTTGGAAGTCAAATACTGCATAGTGACACTTTGCTTCTCTGCCTTCCTCCTCTGACAATCCTGATTCTTCCTGAGGCAATGGCTGTCTCTACTGAATAGCAGCTAGTACAAAAAAAAAAGCACGGACCATGGACTGACACAGTTTGAAAGCATTTCCTCACAGCCACCAAGCTGCCAGGCTGTTCTTAGAGGCACAGAATTTACCAGTTGTGACAGGTACCTCTCTTATTTATTGAATGCATTTAAATTGTACAACGTCCTGTTGTTCGGTACATATTTACAGTGACATCATTACTGTGTTTAGGCAAATTAACTTATCCATCACCTACCAAATTTGCCTACTTACCTTTTTGTATATGAGGTGGCAAAGGCACCTAAAAATGTACATTCTTAGAAACATTACTGTAAGGAATATACAATGAGTAGTGGTAAGTCTCAGGCTGTAGATTTGCTTTCTGGTCTTGGATATCCCATACCACTCCGAGTTTGTACACCTTTGTCTACTGTTCTTTGTTTTCTGAACTCCCTTGCCCCACCCACGGTAATCATTGCTTGTCTTTATTCGCTTTCCCTTTTTGTATTCCACAAGCGAGTGAGATGATGCTGGCCTTTGCTTTCTGTGTCTGGATTACCTCATAGCACAGTGAATGTCCTTCAAGGTCATTCAGTCTGTTACAAAGGGTATTTCTGTTTTCCAAGTCTGACTAACAATTCAGAGTGTATAGATGCAACTTCTCTGTCCATCTGTCTGCCCACACTCACTTAGGTTGTTCCTATAACCTTACTATAGTGAGAAAGGCTGCGAATGGATATGGGAAAACAGATACCCATAAAGGTGCTGATTTCACCTCGTTTCTTGGGCATGTGTTACTAGGATGACTGGTCACATGGAGCTCTATTTTCCACAGTTTGAACAACCCACACTTTGTCATCCACACTGGCTGTGCTAATTGATCATCTCACCAAAGTCACACAGGGTTTTCTTTTCTTCGAACCCTCAGTGATACCTCTATCATTTGTTTCTTTGATAGTGGCCACTCTAACAGCTATGAAGAGGTATCTCATTGTAGCTTTGACTTTCATTTCTCCAATAATTAGGGACAATGAGTAAGATTATAAATACATGCTAGCTATTTTCATATCCCTTTTGTAAAAATGCCCATTTAGGGTACTTGTTTCCCTTTGTTCATGCTGTAGATTAAACACAGGACCAGCAGAATGTGTTCTATCACTAAGCTTCTAGTGCATTTAAATATGAATTTTACTATTAAGTGGTATGAATTCCTCATGAAATTTGCATTTTAACTGTTTATTGGATATATTATTTTTAAATACGACACATGACTTTTGAGGTCCTATTGGGTGCCAAGGATGTGGAAAAGTCTTCAAAGAATAAGGCATATGTGCTACTCAAGAAGTTACTTACACACACACACACACACACACACACACACACACACACACAGAGAGAGAGAGAGAGAGAGAGAGAGAGAGAAAGAAAGAGAGATACAGACAGAGACAGACAGAGACAGACAGACAGAGAGACAGACAGAGAGACAGATAAATAAACTTCAATCCCCTTTTACTTCAGTCAACCCTATAGTACATCTGTGAATCAACAGTATCTGCTGCTTCATTTTATAAATCATTCCTTTTCACATGCCAGATTTTACTTAAGACAAACTATGTTCCTATCAATGTACACGACAAATCTTTATTCTCTGTACCTCTGTATTCTCTGTACCATATCTTATAGTTTATCCTTAGGAAACATTGTGCTATACCTTTTTCTTGGAGGTTGCAAGTATCATGGTCATGGATTCCCTACAAAATGATTTGACCACTGTATTGCTGACAACAGTGATGATAAATTGTCTCTGTGCAATGTACATTAGTCATATAATTTTTGAAATATTATTGAAAATAAGTTTTTCCAATTGATTTTCAGTTTTGCTTGGAACTCTTACTACCTGCATCAGTGCTGTGTATGTCTATGGCTTTATTGACAAAGCAACTCAACCTTGAACTTGGAACTAGTCCCAGAATATGATCCCAGTTCTTTTCCAGATAATTTAATCATTGAACAAGTTCAAGAATTTCTGAAATCCCCTGAAATATGCAGAAATTTCTTTTTGCATATAATAAAAATATATTTACCAGTGTGTAGCTAATAAAATTTCTAACATCATGTAATACAATGTTAAATTATAAATATAACTGAATAATTCACTATATAATACTTATAAGTCAAACAGTTCCTATCAACATAATGACATTCAGTGTTAGAAGTGGGCATAAAAGTGTTACAGATTCATGACACAAGACATTCCTTTACAGAACAAGTACTTTCTGTGGTCTAATGTTGCACCATGGACTTTTAGGCTGCAGGGACTAGGTAGGAAACTGAATAGGTTCTGTTCCCGTGGGGCTGATGAAAACAAGGAAGCTCAATCAGGAGCTACTTTATGGTCTTCAAGGCAAAGAGTACTTTTTGCAGCATTGTCTGTCTTAGGGTTTTACTTTGTTCTTTCCAGTTCAGTTTCTTATGGTCAAAAAACCTTTCAAGGGATTGTTTCTTGATGAACAACTGTCTTATAAAAACTTAAATGTGAAAAAGTTTTTCTTAAACTTGAGTCAAGAAGGTGTGCTGAATGAACGTGTGCCTCTTCTTACTCTATTAACCAAAAAAAAAATTATGGGGCTAGGTTGATAAATAGAATATCTTACAAAGAAGTATTTTTCTTGCCATGTTGTATCCAGAAACATGAACATGTCCACCTTCAAGAACTTCAGAGTTAGTAGCAAAGAAATTGACTACTTGAATACCATACCCTTTAGATATTTTCTTGCATGTGGACAATAAGTGAGTTTTGCCTTATGCCCTGAGTCCTGAGGTTATGATAAAATGTGGACTCCAGCTTCCAAAACTTACATGGTTGTGATGTACTGTTGTAAAATTTTTTAAGCTATTTTTTGTGTGGATATCCTTGTGTTACCAGCTTCTAATTGAAATTTGTTGTTTTTACTCAGTCTAAGTCTTTTGTTAGCAGAATTTATGCTATGGGAAGATGTATAAACTTCTTCTTCTGTACAGTATGTACAGATGTACATACTGTAAAGCTAATAAAGAAGATTAAAAAGACCAAGAATATTTTCCCTTACCCTTCCTTCTCTCCCTTTCTCAACTTCTTTTTTCCTTGTTTCCCTTTTTATTTTTAAATAACCTCCCAACTTTAATTTGGGATACCCATATATTCATGGGTATAGATCACTATCGTGTGCTTACAAAGTCTCCATCTTTAAAGAAAATGGACTCTTCTTCTCCCAGAGGCAACCATCAGTCTATAGTTCCTCTGCTAGCGGTTGGTCCCTTCTGCTTTTATGCTGGAGTGTTGATTGGTTTGATCTTGTGCATTTACTATGCAGGCAATCACAGCTGCAGTAATTCCATGGACACAGCTCTTGCTATATCCAGAAGATATACACTGGTTCACTTGGATCCCTTCCTTATAAGAGTCCTTGGCTCTTTATAACCTTTCCACCCTCTTTTCTTTGATGGCCTCTGAGTCTCTTGCACAGGGAGCTCTATATTTTTATCGTTCTATATCTTTATATAAAATGTCTATGTCAACATGATGGGACTTCCCCTTTTTTATTTACAAACTTTGCAATTCTTATATGCAACAGTTCTGATTACAATTAGATTTTAATGTTTCTGTGTTAGTATGCTTTCTGTTTGTGTGATCCACTGTACATTTTTTCTTTATATTTTCATATTACACATTATACATCATTCAGATGTATTTAATTGTAAAATTTCTTTATTGATGTCTTTGTTTTAAATATTTTACTTATTTCTAGTGATATATTACAACATAAATTTTGACATCATTGCAGGAGAATATTAATTAGTGCCCTGATTTTCTCAGACATAGCTGGAGTCTTTTATTGTATGTAATTTGCATCGGTTCCTTTATGCATTTGTGGTATTCACTGTGATGGAATGTTATGTCACCGGCGTGCTGTTACATTTGCCCTATCCTGCCCTGAGAAATACAGGTGGTTAAGACACAAGACAAGAGATGGCATTTATTCTCCAAGAGTTTACACTCTCCACAAAATTGCCTCTGCGTGTGTTCTTTATTTTCCCAGTAGACTCAGTAACTCGGTGTTGGTGTCGTGTTCTTTACACTGTATGCTTAAATCCATGGGAAGTAATCTACCCATATGTCTATGACCAATAGCTGAACAAATCCAGCTTTCTTTTGGATGATATTGTTAGTTTTGATTCTAAAGAAAATTAGCGTGAGACCATCAGCTAGTAGAATGAGCTCATTAGTCTGTATTTTTCAAATATGAAAGCTTGCGATATCAAGATGCTATGAACAGTAAAGATTCTTAAGCATAGTTTGTTTATGAGTTATGGAAAATATACTGCTTTGCAGAAAATTATTAGAACTAAAGGGAGAACATTGTTGGACTGATTTTGTAATGTTTTTGATACAGGGGCTCATCATGTAGCCCTGACTGGCTTCAAACTCTGGACCTTCCTGCCTTAGCTCCCAGGTTTCTGTGATTAGAAACATACTCTACTAGGTTCATTCAGATTTTCTAATACATTTTAATTCTTTGCAAAGTAAAACAACAACAACAACAACAACAACAACAAAAAACAAGTGCTACTCTAGAAAATATCTGCTCTTTCAGGATATGGTTTTTATGTGTTTGCCTCCATAGTTCTGTATAACTAATTTCTTCAAAACTTTGTGGATTAAAACCATTTAACCATTTATTTTTGTCACATGTCTGTGAGTTGGCTATAAAGGCTGATATTGCATGCTGATATTGGCAGTTCTGTGAGTCTAGGCTAGGCTTACTTGCCCACCTGGGCGTCATCTGGCTCTTGGCTGATCTCAGATAGTCTTGGCTGGGGTGACTGGAGCTATTCAGCTGTGTTCCAGCAAGCTAGCTCAAGCATGTGTTCAAGCAATCAGGGAGAAAAAACAGAATGAACTGAAATATGTAAGCACTCTTCCAACCTTCTGCTGGCTTCACATTTGCTCATTGATATGACTGAACTAGAGTCAAGGGGTGGTGTAGTACATCTAATGTGGAGGGCAGAGAGCTGGAAATTATACAGTGTGGATGAATGGAAGTGGCAGTCATTAATCCTCTATCTTGTAACAACAGAGAGAAAAGGTTTCCAGACAGACACTATCTTTTTAGACTTTGCATCCTTGTGTAGAGCACAGCAAAGGGATGTATCAAGAATATTTTAGTTTTGATCTTTAAAGTGGCCAGTGTGAGGATCTACAGCTTGTTTGAGAGCAGTTGGACTGGGTTTCTTAAAAGTGAGAATTATAGACTATTCAGGGTTGTTAATTTTCCTTTGCTCTGAGAATTGTGACATTTGTTTTGAATTACAAACTAGTTCTGATTAGGTAAGGGAATGAGCACATGGTAATCAGTTTAGGTACTGTGTCCCATAAATACATTTAGTTCATGTATTTTACCAGGGGCGTTGGCAGATACACTTAATTATTTATAGTAAGACTTCATAATATTCTAATAACTGTCTGGCTATATATTAGGAAGGAGGAAAAAATGTCTTTCCTTGTTTTTAAATAAAAACCTTCCTCTAACATGACTGGTTTTGTGGAAATGAGGTGAAAGGTAATGATTTTACTTTCGACATTTTAGGAATAACTTTGGTAATCAAAAGCATCTTCCAATTTTTTTTATTTATGTTTCTAGAAAAAGGAAATGTACTTATAAATCTCTTATAATTTTTGCTTTTTCTTTTCTTTTGGAGGTACTCTAAAGAATCCATGCACTTGTATGCATAATAAACAAATCACTTGAAGTGGGAAAATCAAAGTCTTAACAGTGCTTATAGTTGGAGAACATGGTCTATGATAATCTTAACTTTCTTTTACTGAAACTTTCCAAACATTTAAATAAAATGCAAATAAAAATAAACCTGCATTATCTGGACAGTGGCTGACATTTATTTAAGTCTTGTGTTTCTGACTTCCATAATTAGTCTGTTTTCATATGGCATTAACCTCAAAAGTAAAGGTAATTGTTGGCATAGCCTTATTCACTAAATTTCAATTATTTAGCTTATAGCTATAAGTGTACAAAATTATCTACACCTCAGATGGCTACTCCATCTATGTCATATATATCTCATGCCTAGTGGAGCTGAATTTCAGGTGTCTCTAAGCCTCTTTCTCCCTGGACCCTTTAAGGTAGAGATTCTCAGCCTGTGAGTCACAATCCTTTCCAGAGTCAAAAGACCCTTTCACAGGGGCTTCTCAAGACCATTAGAATACAAGATTTATATTATAATACATAACAGTAGCAAAATTACAGTTGTGAAGTAGCAATGAAATAATGTTACGGTTTTGTATTACCACAACGTGAGGGACTGTGTTAAAGAGTCACAGCATTGGGAAGGTTGAAAGCCGCTGTCCTAGGGCTGACTTTTTAACAGGTCTAATCATAGGTGTTGCTTTTCCAGAGAGGTCTTTTCTCTCTACCTGGGTACTCTACACTCCTTCCCATGCATAAGATCTATAATTAAGTCATTGTGCTGGTGTTCACTTACCATTCATACTAATTCGGTTCTTTTTTGACTTATGTGTAGCGAAGTGGCAAAGGCTCAATTAATTGTAGGTGCTATTAGGCGCTGTGACAGCTAGGACAGTGCCTGGGACACAGAAAGATTTTCAAAATTTCTCCTGAATAAATGAGCCACTGGCAGAGATGCTGAGAGTGAGGTGTCTGGGTAGAAAGATATATAAACTCTCTTGGGATTTGTTTACCTGGTCAACTGCCATCCAACAAAATGCTTCTCGCTGTCCTTTCAGATCAACTTGGAGTTTCATTTATTTGGCCTTATTTTGCACATTAACTTAGTTGTTCAATGATTATTTAACACGTGCCTAGTAACAGTCATTACTGTAATACTAGTAAAGAGGGCTTAGAGGGGCTTATATTCTGGTGGGCATCACACAAAATTGAAGGAATAACTAAGTCAAAAAGATATATTTTCTTTTCTATTTGAGATAATGTAGCCTAAACCTCCTTCTAGCCTATCTATGGAATGCCCTATGTAGACAAGGCTAACTCTGAACTCCTAGCCCCCTTTGCAATGCTTCCCAAAATGCTTGAATTATAGACTTATGCAACTATACCTGTGTGGAAGATAATTTGAAAAACAAGATTTCTTAAGAATAAAATTAAATGGCATAAATGTGGAAATATCTCTTGAAGATATTGATTTCAATTCTTTTGGATAAATATCCAGGAATGACATTGGCAGATTAAATGAAAGTCCTATTTCAAACATTTTATCCTGCTTTCCCTAGCACCTGGTTATTGTAGCATTATTACAGCTCAGAGACCAAACAACCTAAATATATATTGGATAAAGAAAATATGAGCACACAAAAACAGTATAACAGTATTTTGCCATGGACAGGGACATTTTGTAATACTCAACAACACTATGAACATTGGGTGTGCTTTGTGAGGACAAGCAATATTGTCACTGGAAGGTAATTGGCTGGAATTCTACTTACATGTGTTGTGTGAAATATGTGGGGTCTGTAAAAGTACTTAAAGTGCTCAAATCCACAGAAACAAAAGGATCCCAAGTTCTAGAGGGAAAACAAGAGGGGACAGTTGTTGAAGGAGTACCAGGTTCTAGGCATGTAAGTATAAAAGGCTTCTAGAATTCTTGCATGCAATATTTACACAGTTACCAACATACTGCTTGGTACTGGAAAAGCTGTTCACAGATTTCATGCAACTTCTTTTCACACATTTGTGAGATGGGTAACAAGAGAGTGACTGGGTGACTGTGAGGTGCGTCTTCTCTAAAATGGAAAATAGGGGAAGCTTATTAGGACCACTCAGTGACTTCACACTAACTGTGAACAAAAGTGTTAATGTAGCTACCTACATAGTTTGAGTTTTTTTCCTGGAAGCCGTATTAGTCACTAGGTAAATAAATTACAATCTCATGTTTTGTAGAGTCCACTATGTTAAAAATATTATTTTACCATATAATAATATTAAAAATTATTTATGTGAAAACCTGTCAATTCACAGCATATTTGAACTCAAAATGAAAACATTTTTAAGTCCTCATGATCTAAGCACAATTACAGAAATCCAGGGAGAACAAAGAAAATTTGAGGCAAATTCTTGTCTAGAGTTGATGGGACCAGAGCGATGAATTGAAGGTAAAGAACAACAGAGGAATTTTTCCTTATTTCCTTCATAGCATACACAAAAACATGGAAGTCTCTCTGTGCATAGTACACTCCCCAATTATTTTAAAACTTCCTTCTAGAACAAAAATGACGTTTACGTATCACAAATATTACCTACCTTTGAGTTTGGGATGTGGTTCGCTAATAGGCTTGCTATGTAAGCACAGAGCCCTGAATTTGGACTCTCCGCATCTGCATAAAATGCTGGCTGTGGAAGGTACCCTGATTCCTGGCCAAGATAGGTCGAATCCCCGGAGCCTCTAAGGACAGCAGGCACATTCCCAGTCTCCTAGGAGATTGTGGCCTTCTCACATACTTTCAGGCTCCCCCACCCAGACCCCTGTAGAAAGGTTTGAGACACATCAGTCATGTAGGGCAACACCCCAAGCCCCTGCCCCACAGGTGAGGGTGTGACCACAGGTTACATAGGCTCAAAACAGATCAGTCACACAGGGCAACACCCCAAGCCCTTCCTCCACAGGTGAGGAGATGGCCACGGGTCATGTAGGCTCAAGACAGGTCAGTTGTAGAAGTAGGACTATGCTCCCAAATATATGGATGAGGTCCTCCCAAGTTCTCGGGCCAAACCAATAGGAAGTGCTTGCTGCCTGGCACTGATCCATCCAAAAAGTGTATTTAAGAATCATGTTCAGAAGGATTAACGGTGTGCAGGAATTACTCCATCATCTGAGAGCTTCTCTCATAAGAGCTATAACACCGCTACTTGGGGAAGAGATCTGCTGTCCCGAAATTGCCGCCAGAAGCTCCCCTGCTGGCTTAGCCTGGCCTGAACAACGGAGGAAGCAGCAGCAGCAGCAGCAGCAGCAGCAGCAGCAGCAGCAGCACCAGCACCATCACCAGCACCATCACCAGCACCAGCAGCAGAGTGAAAGCAGTCCCCCATTCCTGCCTGAGTTCTCTTTCCTTCTCCTGAACCAGCACACCAGCCGCACATACATACATACATACATACATACATACATACATACATACATACATACGTACACATACACACATGTCATGGATGTATGCACATATAATAACAATAACATCTTTAAAAAAAAAGCCAGTAAGGTGGAAGCCAACAGAAGGTACCCAGCACTGCCTTATACCCATGTGCATATGCCGTGCAACACATATCTCAAACTATTTTCTATTTTAGAAAACGAGGCAAATGACATTCATATATTTGATGCACAAACGAAGACATAAATAAACAGAGAGGAAAGAGCTTACTCAATAAACAGAGGATTTTTGTCTATGATGTTTACTCTCTTAAAATTCTTTGAAACATAGACTCTGGAACATGCGTGGGTTTCCTTCAGCGTATTTATTCACGGCAGGTTTTTACAAACTCCGGAATAAGTTCTTATTGTTAAAGAAATAATTGCTAGTTTTAAGTAAACTTTTATTGAACAGTCTTGAATAATTATCCAGTGAGGTGTGTTCCTAAATTATCACCTATGTTGCATGCAGCATTTTATGAAATAATTGGTGTCTGATTCAATGCCTCAATGAAATAACTACTTGTTTAGTGCAATATTTTACCCAAAATGTTTATGCTTTGCACAGTTTTCATTTGTCCTGGATCATCTCTGGGAAAGCATTTCATTACATATTTTTCTTTTCTGCACAATGGGGAGATGAGCTGTTGAAGCGTTGAATTATTGTGCAGCTACTTGGCTTATTGAGCTTTTAAAGGGAAGCAAGGGCTCATTCTTAAGCACACAAGTTGCCCATCCATTTCAGTGCACGTCCAGTAGCAGATGAGCAAACACAATCTGATGCTCACCATGCTGCCCCATGTTGTTAAAGGACATAATAAATACAGAAGCACAGGCAACATTTTCCAGTGTGTTTCAGATGGAATGTCTTGGAAGCATAGTTTGAGATTTGAGATCAATATCTGTGAAGGGAATGGAGAGAGGATGAGGCTGGGCAGAAAAGGAAATGTGAGGCAAACCATTAATGTCTCTGCCAAGGTGAATGGGAGCAAGTTCTGACTGTCAGAACTGCTCCTTCTGAAGGTGAAATAATGACCCTCCCTCCCCTGTCCACTTGCCAGATGCTGGTGGCTCTAAGGATGGCATTATTTGGGCCCTGAAGACTGCAGTTATGGAAGATCTTAAAGGTGACAGCTGGAGCCTGCTGGTGTCTTCACTCTCCACAGCTGGCCGGCAGCTTCTGCTAGAAGTTGTTCTGTCTGTGCAGCCGAAAGGCTGCCGCCTGCTGATCACCTACTGCCGATGGTCCAGCATCTTCTCTCAACCTCATTACATACAGGTTCATTTCAATTTCATTTAGTTATTCTTTCAGAAATTTTCCAGCTGTATCTTGTGCTTAGGTGTATTTATTACCAGATGGCAATTAGAATTTTATACAACTGTGGACTGCAAAGGTATTCAGACAGAATTTCCTTTCAAAGGTCTCTTGATGGTAGACAAGTGTAGGCAATACTGATCTACCTGGTTTAGTTTTTATGTCAAATTAGTGCAAGTGATTTTTGTAAAAGAACAAAAAGAGCAAAATTATCAGAGGTACATAATTTTGAAAGATGAATAATTCCCCAATCGCCTTTCAACTAAGTTTTATTTAGTTAAGTCCATTCTCTTGGGAAAGTACTATGAATCGTTTGGTTAATAGAGTATAGATTCTGTGTTGAATATGTATGCATAATCCATATATCTTCATGTAGAATTCATATGCTTACATATTTTTAAATTAAAAAATAGAAAACCACTATATATAGCATTCTACAACTCTTTGTGTTAGGAAGTAACATGTTTTCCTAGTAAAGTTAAATATAAATCCATGTAATTTTTAACTTTTAACACATGGTAGGTATTTATAGTTTTTGACAGTTTACCAATATTTACAAAGTGCCAAAGAATGTTTTAACAAATATTGGTGCATATGTGCCAAGAGTTAGTGTGATATACATTTATAGATGAGTTTGTGGAAATGAAGAGCACGCTCACCTCATCTTGCAAAATGGTTGTAGCAATGCTCATCTGCAATCTTGGAGGAGGCTTCTATCTCAACAGCCCTGTCTTCATGTCTTCTCAATTTAACACATGGAAACTTCCTGTTTCTGTTTTAGTTTGTAAACATTTGTGTCTTTGGGGGAATTGATTCTAAATAACAAAGATAGTATCCATTTTATTTTATATACTGGATTACCAGTAAAACAGTTCTACTGTAGCTAGGCTGATGGGCTATGTAACATGTAGTTGGGGTTTTTGATAACAAGCCCATGAAATGAATGCTGAAGAACTTAATAAAAGAAAACTAAACAAACAAACAAACAAAGAAGTTGGGGAGTGTCACTACTGTATAACCAGTGGGACCCAGGAGAATGCAACTAATATATGAGGCATGAAAACTAAATTCTTATTTGATAGCTGGCTTTATTCATAGCCTCAGACAATTTATACTGTAAGGGGTAGTAAGCTCACTTGTGTAAAGTTTTTGAGTGCCAAAGGTATACAATCACAAGGACAAGCTACATGTGGAAAATTTGTTTTTCTGTAGAGGCAAATAAAGGATAGTTTAAACACTTAATTGAATAACAAAAGCAAGCAATAAAGAGTCCCACTTCCAGGTTACCCCCTCCACTAACCCGCTATCCCATGATATCCCACCTCCTGCTTACTCCTCCACCAGCTCCCTATTCCACATCCACCCTCCCACCTACCCCTTGCCTGTATGAGAGTGCTCCCCAACCACCTACACTCTCCTGCCCCACTGCTCCACATCCCCCTTCACTGGGGCATCAAGCCTCCCCAGGAGCAAGGGCCTCCCCTTCTATGTCTATCAGGCAAGGCCATCCTCTGCTACATATGTATCTGGAGCCATGGATCCCTCCAGGTACACTCCTTGGTTGGTGGTCTATACTCTGGGAGAACTGGATGTCAGGCCAACCTATGATGTTTTCCTTATGGGGTTGCAATCCTCCCCTTCCTCAAGTGTTAAGTAAACTTACTCTTACATAATACAACTGGAAGGAGCGTGAAAACACATTCTGAGAACAATTCTGTGTATTGAAGAAACTGTGGTCACAAGACTCTTATCTTGTTTTCTTAAAGTATTCTCACAAGCACTCAGAATTCTCCTCATTGCTTCCATTCTTGGATTTGGTTCTGAAAGGTAAGTAGTACACAGAAGAAATAGGGGTTACTATAGACTCAGGTTGGGAAAAGACAGAAAGAATAAACTGAAGTGTTTCTCCTCAAACAATCACACGTGGAAGTCAAAGTAGCCAGACTCTTAGAATCACTTTATTTGGAAACCATGTCAGTGCAGAAAATTAGTTAAATTAACAGGAAATTCTGCCGGAGTAAGGTAGGCTTTTCATCCAATGTATCCTTGGAAAAGAGCCACATGTAAAGAGACACAAGAAACACTCAGGGTATCCAGGCAGAAGTTAAAGTTTTCAAACTTTGATCTAAGGAATACCAGGTTTGCCAGGAAAAAAAGAACAAGGAGGAACAAAAGATATTCAACTTAGAGAAATCAGTTGTGCCAATATGGTGGGCTTGAGCTCATACTGTGATGTTCATAGTGTATGCCACCAGTTTGCAATGTTTTCTTATGGCTGTGTTACAGACTTATAATAGCCACATACAAAGATGAACTGTAAATGCTTATATATAATTCTTTCAAGTACTTTCTATTATTAAAATATATTTCATTAATGTTTTCTAGTTTCTCAGATTGGCTCTTTACTTATTTCTTTTCAAGATTCATAATTTCTGAAGAAAAATCTCCTGAGGTTTACTTGAATCTAATACTTACAGCATAGTCATCAGTGACAGAGCCTTTAAAATATGGACCCTTTAAAACAGGAGAGGAAACAGTGTCTCTGGCTCCCACAGAGAGGTTTCCTAATAACTAACCAACTTATTCAGATAAGATTTTGGATTGGGGTGATAAACACAGATGTTCAGAAAAACTGGTCAAAGCAGTTGTGGATATTTTAAGATAATGTTTTGAAATGTGTGAGAGACATATAGTATACTGTGTTATTTATCTCTGAAAATTATTTCCATGCAAAAATGGCACAAATAGTGAGGATGAGGAAGGAATAAAAGCAGAAAGAGGAAAATAGATGAATGTTGGGTAGATAATGAAAAAAATGATAGATAATAGATTATAAATTTATTCTACAGTTGTTCCACATCAGTTGTTGTTTTGAGTACTTTATGTATGAATGCCTTTCAATTTCTGGACTGTGCTGTGCTGGAATAACTATGATAGTCTTTATCTCCCACATAATTAGGTGGGAGCAAATATATAGATGTTAAGATATGTTTCCTCTCTATAGTTCATAAATTACACAGTTGGGCTTCAAGGTCAGGAAGTTCTGCTTTTGAAACCCAACTTCTATACATTCTATTCCTATGTGTGCAGGGAACTTGGCTGCCATGAATCTTAAAATGATGTGTTTGTCTTAGCACAACCCAATATGTGCTGCTGGTGTTTTTGGGCTACCTGTAAAGGTGACACGTAGTCTCATAATAGCACCATGTTATTAGCCTAACTTTTCTAAGAACTAGTAGCTCTCTTTTTCTTGATGACACTTGCTTTTGTTAACTGAAACTGAGTAAATGTGGGTTCTGATTGCTTCAGGTAAAATGTTCCTCTTTGGAAGAATGAAGAGATAACATAACAATCCTTGCATGTTTATCTGGTTACTTCTATGCTCCCAATGTGTTACAAACCAGAAAAGATTTCCTATAACACCTGCAGTACTGGAACACTTATTATTGCTTATATTCTTTTAGACCCCCTTTCTACTAGTACGTAATTTCTAAAAAAATGGTGTTAGTAACACATGCTTTGTTTGCTTATCTGAGTGGCTGCTACATACACAACAGTGTTTTAAGTAACATGTATATGTTGTATTTGTATATATTATATTGACAAGGTAAAATATTTTATTTCAAATATTTTCTTCAAAGTGATTAGCCAGTCCTTCCATTTTACCATTTATCTTCCTGTGCACGTTAGAACCATGCAATTGAGAAGACTTGTTCTGGCTCTCCAGGAGCCTAAACCATGTAAAGTCAGTACAGCTTGAGAGGTGCTCATATGAGTTAAAGAGACATTTTTATAATTGTGATATATTTATAGAAGATTTATTGACATATGGGACAAGTAACTCTTCTTAGGGAGATCCACTTTGTGCTTTGTGAAAAATACATCCCAGAATTTCTTTGCTTTGGCCACTGAATGTTATCAGCATTCTCCCCTCATAACTGATAAATACCAACATCTCTACAAGTTCACAAATATCTGCTGGGGGACAGAGTGAAATTGCACCCCGTTGGGATGTAATGGATAAAATGGACATATATTTGCAGGCTTGATGAGAACTGCCATCTGTAAACTGAGACCTGCTTGTTTAACCACATTTGGTCAATTGAAGAGTGAAGTAAAAGATGAAAAAGATGTTTATGAATCTCAGAAGCAATATCCTGAAAATGCAAACATTAGGAACTATGTTGATTTCCTTTTATACCTGATAGTCCCGGAATTGACAGGTCAATAAAGTGATCTGCTATCTTTGAGTATGCACTGTCTTTTTTAAACTATGGAAGAATCCCTTCCATCTTTCATTCCTTTGTTCTTTCATTATTTCGTTCCTTTGTTCTTCATTCCTTTGTTACTTCCTCCTCTTTCCCCCTTTTTAACTTCATTCCTTCCTTCCTACCTTACTTTTGTCCTTCTTTATTTACTTTCTTATAAAGGGGAATAGATTCATTTGAGACTGCTATTAAGTAGATGTTTTTCAAATATTGTCTTTGTACTTAATATGTCTACAAAAGGCAAGCTTATGGATTAAGGGGTTGATGTAAGAGGATTGCTGTGATTCCCCAGTAATTACAACGAAGTGTCATTCCTAACAGTACAGAAATGTGATGACTTAGTATACATGAGTAGAATGAGTGCCTATTAGGGTGTTGAAAGTGTGGTTTCTTTTAAAGCTTAAGCATTCTAACATAAATTGATATTGCCAGAAGCATAGTTTACTCTAAAACTAATATGGTCACATAGAACCATAGGGTGTGTTCCTTTCAACACATACCCTATGTGGTTGTTTATTTATGGATTCTGGAACAGGATTCTATAAGGCTGGTCTGAAGCTGTGCTTAGATATACAGAATAGTAATACCTGCAATGAATCAAGAGACCATATTCTCCTTGCCCAGAGAGCCTGGGTGCCTATGGATATTTAAGTCACTGCACACTAATGGCTATGGATTTTACTTCTTGACTTCCAATTCTTTTTCACTAAAATCTCAGCATTGTTCAACTTCCCAAGAAACCTTGTTTCTTTGTTAGAACATGATGGGCAGCCTCACACACCTGCCATGACTGCTTACTGTTTTAGTTTTATCTTCATAAGCTAACATAACCTCTTCCCCCTTTAAAATTAGTCATCAGTTATTTTGTTATATTAATGAGAACAATATCTAGTATATGCATTTTCTTCTGTTCCTAGTATATAAAATAGAAAATCTATGTTAATGTTCCATATGATACTGTTTGGCAAAATCATTAATGAAAGTTGTGGAAGCAAGAATAAAGTGTTCTTATTTTTCTTTCTTCATTGCATTCCTAGGAATTTAATAGTGCAATGAGAGTAGTATTTTGAAAATACTGATTTGATATTTTATTCATTTTCCTCCTTCTGCCCAGTATTTAGTATAAGTAGGTCATTACTACAGCCACATTCTGATCCATACCTGACAACTGGGGACCTTTTCCCTACAGGAATACTAAAAGCCTGAGGCATTCTATTTTTTAAGCATCATGAAGATGGCAAGGCTCTCGAACAGATGATAGAAGTGGAAGATGTCAAACATCAGTCGAGATCTTAGAATTAACTGCAGTATCTCTGCTAAATTTCCCAAGTGCAGTTCATATCACCGACATTTTTATTATCTTGGTTTTTTTCTTAATAGAATTTAAGACTAACTCTAATCCCTAAGAAACCATTGCACAATGACATTCTATCACTATATTGGATGGTACAAGGACTGGACTCCACTTACTGCTGTACCATTTCCTCCGACTTTCTCCTATGAGTACCTTCCAGAACACTGAAACACCTTTGTCTCCAGTGAGTCCTATCTGCCATGCTCCTTTGAAGGATTAACTCTGCCCATACCATGTTACAATTCTTAGAGAAGAATTATCATTCAATAAATGTTAGGTATAATCATTACTATTCTTCCCAATCAGCATTGAGAATTTTATCAAAAGGAAAATAATTTGAATGCACTTCATGCTTCTATATTTTCTTGGGTATAAAGACAAGTATATCTTCCCATGTCATTGTACCTTTCAACAGCAGAGGTCAAGACAACAGACTATTGTAAGCTGAGCCTAATAAAGGAAAGTCTAAGTGACAAGTTCAAAGCCCCCAAAGAAATATTACTTTCTCTAAATCTCTAAGGATTCTATAACCATGAAGTAACAATTAATTTTGCTTATTTTTTTATTACACTTAACTCTATAATTATCCATCTGGTGTATCTTATCTCCAATTTAGTAAACAATTTTGAGAAAAGAATTAATCATACCTCTATCTTATTTCCCCATCCCCTCAGTGTCTCACATACTGGGTTAATTATTATTGAATACAAATTTTCTATTTTCTTTTATTGAAGATAGTTATTTCATATAATATATTCTGAATACAACTTCTTCTCCCCCAGCTCAACAATATACTTCCTACCTCCCTTCCTGTCAGGATCCATACCTTGTCTATTTCTCCTTAGAAAGCAAAGAGGTATCTAAATAATAATAATAGTAATAATAATAATAATAATATATCTTTTAAAAACAAACAAATCAGAATATAACAGAAAGAAACAGAAGACCAAGAGCCAAAGAAAAAGCACAAGAAACACATGTACAGGTAAAAACATACTTGGTTGTAGACACAGAACTCCAAGAAAAACACAAAACTAGAAGCCATAATGTATACACAAATGACCTGTAAGATAAGGGAAAAAATATCATGAGAAAATATTGTGAGATAAAGAACTTTTACGGATGTCACTAAGTTGATTTGATTGAAAAAATTACGACTAAGGTATAAAGTTGTTTTGCTTTTAATTGCCGCACGAAGTTGGAAAAGAATTTCCAAGATTGCATTTTGGTTTCTTCATGAATCTTGTGGGTTAGCAACTGAATAGCATGTCCTGATTGATGGCAGGTGGTTTTTCCTTCATGAGGAGGAAAGCACTCAAGATTATGATCTCAAATCACCAGGGACTATTAGCTGAGAAAAGCTCAGCTTTTATCTAGAACTCTTTTTAAAAGTGACCCTCCATGGGATGGGGTTGCCATCCACAGTCAAAAATTTTGACTCAGAATTGTTCCTGCAGGGACAAAAATGGAGAAGAAATTGAAGGAAAGGAGGTCCAGTGACTGGTCCAAATTGGGACCCATCTCAAGAGGAGGCTCCAAGGCCTGACATTATTTCTGATGCTATGGTGTGCTTACAGACAGGAACCTAGCATTGCTGCCTTCTGAGAGGCCTAACAAGCAACTAACTGAGACAAATGCAGATACTTACATCCAACCAAGGACTGAAGTCTGGGACCCCTGTGGTTGATTAGGAAAAGGTTGGAAAAAGCTGAGGAAGAGAGCAACCCCATAGTAATACCTCAGACTCAACTAACCTAGATCCATGAGATCTCTTAGGCACTGAGCTACCCACCAGATAGCATACACTAGCTGTTCCAATGCCCCTGACACATATACAGCAGAGAACTGCCTGGTCTGGCCTCAATGAGAGAAGATGCACCAAACCCTTGAGAGACTTTTGGCCCCAGGGAGTAGAAAGGCCTGGCATGGTGTATGGGTGTGTGTCAGGGGTAGGGACATCCTCTTGGAGATGGGAACATTTATTTTATTAAAAAAAAATTTAAAAAACGAAACAAAGTAAAACAAAACACAAAAGCAAACAAAAAAAACAAAAGAGACCCTCCATGTAGTTTCTGCATGCACATAAGTTAGTTAGCATGTGAAGTATCTATTTTCCATAGCAGCCTATAGTATAATAGGCTGTCTATAGAAAATGTCAGAAGAGAGGAATGTCCCAAGGTATGACATTGTGTACCATATCTTTAGTTACATAACTTCATATCTAGCGTACCTTTTATCAAAGCTTCGCTGTAGCTCATGGGGACACAATGTTGACTGTGCTACTCCATGGAAGAATCAAATAGAACACTGTGAGATGGGGGAGGAGATGGACAATACTACTGGAACCATCTTTAAGTGGTGTAGTCTCTCACAGGCATACTGTAATTTGGTATCATTGTCATTGTCCTTTATTCTAAATTTTAGTCTTTCACTAGAACACATGATCTGAAAGCCTTTAAGCCCCTGTTGCTATCTTTAGCATCCGAGATTCTCCAACCAAGTCGTGTTTCTTAGAAACTCACGTTAGAGGGAACCCAGTAACTTTATAATACAAACAGTCTCAGGAGAGGCACTCATGTTTCTGTGGTTAAGATAATTCTAAAACAAAGACAAATGTTAAGTATTTCCATTTGGAGTTTAGTGATTCTTACAACCCCCCAGGAGAAATAATTATATTTATTATCCAAATCTCTAAGGTGATTCTGTTTACTCCCAGCTCTGTTTTTACAGAGATCACACTGAGTTGGACACTGACGAGTTTGGTGAATTTATGACCCTTTTCCCCTTCCTCTTGTGAATATAAAAATCAAAGAATCAAATAGATGATGTACCCCAAGCCTTGGGTGTGTGCTTGATTGTTAATGATATCATAGATTCAGTCACATTTTGGAATTTTAATCATAAAACTTTCTTTTTTTGGAATCAAAGTAAGGCTTAGTTCCTGAATGTAGTCATGGGGAAGATTATGTATGCTGCAGACAATTATTTCACAACAGATGAATAAAATCCTGAGTCACCAACCAAAAGCACTTAATTTATTTCTCTCATTATTAGGAAAATAGTATTATCTAACACCAGACTTAGTTATGTGCTTTATATTCTGGTGAGGGTATAAAACTTTCGAAGTGACTGAAAAGAAAGGGCATTGTGATTACGCTGAGTAAAATAGCATTCAGAGCGTGTTGCTTCTCCCAAATCTACCATTTTCTAAGTCCCAGGATTGGAGTTTTACTGAAGCACCCCATTTATTAATGCATAGAAGTCAAGTGGAACGCAGAACATAAATCTGGGGCTTTGCAACTTATAAGATAGACTTGCAATCAGGCAAAAATACTTGCTTTTCCCTGATGATGATGTTTTTTTCTTTTCTTCTTTTGATCCATCCCTGATATTTTGTGATGGCCTTCTTGCTTTTTTGGCAAATATTTAACTTTCTCTTTCTCTTACTTGTCTTTGAGAGTTTCACTAACCCTGGGGGAAAGAAAAAACACTGCCAACCAATTATGTTACCAAACTTTGAAAGGTCAGAAATGTAGAGGCTATCTGAGGGAGAGTGTAAAAGCCATTAGCAGGCTGATATCTCATTTGGTGGCTAACAATCCGAGGGGAATACCAAATGGCTCACCCCCACTTCAATTGCTTAGAAATAAAGGATCTTAACGAGAAAGGAATAATGTTATCAATTTCTTCTGTTCTCATTAAACACCAAAGGCTATAATCTAGAGCCCTTCTTGGTTTTTATGCAAAACCAGTGTGAATGAACCACAACATAAAGGAAGGAACAAAGTAGAGAAATTAAATTAAAATAGAGTACTGGAATGACTTATTCAAGCAAATATATGTATGCTATCCAACTTGTCCTTAAATTATCTCCTCTTTTTTTTTTTTTTTTTTGTCACCAGTGTCCTGGAGGAAGTCCAAGGGAAGAATGTCAACATCTCTATTCTCAGTGCATTTTATCCATTTCTTTATTTCCATATTTGCTATCACTTTTCTTTATCTTCCTTGTTTTCTCTACAAATATGAAAGTCTAATTACTTTTTTAAAACCTAGTCTCTTGTATCCTTTATGAATATAACCCAGAGTCACCTTCCTTTTATGAAAACTTTCCTTATCATACTGGAGATATGGCTTATTTGTCACTTGAATGTAAACAGATTTAAGACATTATCTATGTATGCTTCAAGGTCTCCAATTGTATTAGATTATTCACTCATCTCTTGGTTAAAAGTCTGTTTTCTATATATACTTTATAACAGGAGGTGCCAGCGTCTAAAAGAAAAAATGAATGAAGGTGAACTTATAACTTAGTAGAACATAAGAACAAATAGTCAAAGTTAACTGCTGCAGTGGAAGAGAAAGAAAATCACACATACTGTATGTGCAAAAGGTGTGAAGAACACTACTAGGAACAGATCTGAGAGAATAACCCATGTAAGTAAAAGGTGTTTTATAGATGATAGAGTATAGCAGTGTGAGGAAGAGAGGAAGTGATGGTAGGAAAAAGGGACACCATAAACAAGGGTCACAGTGTAGATGTGTGTTCAGGTAAGCACATGAAGTTTTGAGTAGAGAAAACCATATTTGTAATGTGCAGTGTGAATCAGCAGAACTAATAGTAGGCTTGAGGTGAAGAAAGATCGTGAAAACATTGTTAAATCGTGGAGAGAAGATTGGTGTTGATTGTCAGGTGACGGGTACCATTGAGATTTTATGTATATGGAAGAAGTATGATCGGATTTGTTTTTCCTGTAATCACAGTGGTAGTGATAAGTAGCTAGAATAGTAAGGAGCCAAGATCAGAGACATGAACAGGGTTAGGCACTCCTGTGTGTCCACATGAAAGCATGGTTAGACAATGAACTGGAGTGGATAGAGATACAAGAGACATGATAAATCATAAGAGGATGCAACTCTGAAGAACTTTTGAATCATTGAAAACAACCATCATATCTTCTATGCATCTTGTACTCTGTTAAGCACTTTAATGTTGTAGTGTTAATATTTGCTAAGGGGAATTAAACTTTCTACTAGTCATGTAAAAATACAGATTTGGTTAGTGAATATCTATTTGAAATATTGTGTTGGAGCATGACATGGAACTCATGATACAGGTAGAGGGTTTCCTGTCATACACTAAGCCATTGAATGCATCTCCATTACCACATATAGCAGTGCTTGGTTGCTCACGCCTGTAATCCTAAAACTCTGGAAGTGGAGGCAAAGGAACCAGGAGGTCAAGATCATCTCTGAGCTTCATCAAGTCTGGGTTACTTGTGACACTTTATCAAACCATGTAAAAATAATTAAATTTGACACCTAATCATAATAAAAGTTTGACTAATTAAATACTAATGAAAATAAAGTATTAGCAATAAAGCTTCAAAAATTTCACTGTTTCTCACTTCCTCATGAAATTCAATGGCAGATTTATAATATAGATTACCTGATTTATACAGGATATTGAAGACTTTTGTGTGGAAACCCTGTTGCAGTCTCATAATACTACAGCATTAAAATTTCATAACTGAAATTTATTAAAGATATGTTTTGACATTTAACATGTTTACTTTTCATTAAGTAACCTAATATTAGGTTGACATTTGACCTAAGAATGATGCATCTGTAGTAGATGTTCTACGGAACGATAGATAGATACTCTGTAGCTCTTTCTGGATTAGGAGACTATGACATCCTATGACAAGGAGACGCCAAGGTTCAGGGAAATGTTGATACTACCGTTTCAAGGAAAATATATTAAACATAGTAATGGGATAAAAATAACCACCAGTTGAGATTGTGACTTCTTTCCATTTTCTACCGTTAATTAAAAATAATCATAACAGTGATTTTAGCATTCAATAGGACCTGAAGTCTATCTTCATATGTATTTAAAAGAATAATTACTTCAGAAACAAAACACATGAAAATAAACATTCCAGGTATCTTAAAATACATAAATACAAATACTACCATTTTTTTAAAAATTGGATATTTTATTTATTTACATTTCAAATGTTATCTATCCCCTTTACAGTTTCCCTCTGCATACCCCCTATCCAACCCCTTCTCTCCCTGCTTCTATGTGAGTGTTCCCCCACTCACCCGCCCTCCCCCATCTCACCACCCTGGCATTCCCCTACACAGGGGCATCGAGCCTTCACAGGAACAAGGGCCACTCCTTCCATTGATGCCAGTTAAGGCCATCTTCTGCTACGTATGCCCCTGGAGCCATGGATTCCTCCATGTGTACTCTTAGGTTGGCGGTTTAGTCCCTGGAAGCTTTGGGGGCTCTGGTTGGTTGATATTGTTATTCTCCTTATGGGACTACAAACCCCTTCAGGTCTTTCAGTCCTTTGTCTAACTCCTCCATTGGGGTCCCAATGCTCAGTCCAATGGTTGGCTGTGAGCATCTGCCTCTGTATTTGTCATGCTCTGTCAGAGCCTCTCAGGAAACAGCTATATCAGGCTCCTGTCAGCAAGCACTTCTTGGCATCTGCAACAGTGGGGTAGATCCCCAGGTGGGGCAGTCTCTGGATGGCCTTTCCTAAAGTCTCTGATCCACACTTTGTGCCTATATCTCTTTTAGATGGGAACAATTCTGGGTTAAAAAATTGGAGATGAGTCTGTGGCCTCATCTTTCAACCGGGGGCATTGCCCACCTCTGGATATGGTCTCTGCAGGTTCTCTATCCCCCTTGTTGGGCATTTCAGCTAATCTCATCCCCTTTGTTTCCTGGCATCCTCTTGCTTTCCTGGTATCTGGGACTTTCTGGTGGCTACCCTCAGTTCCCAATCCCCCAGTGCTACACACCTCTGTTCAATTTCCTGTCCCTCTGTATAGCTTCACGATCGCTTCCCATCTCTGATCCTTCCCCTGCCCCCCCTCCTCTCTTCCTTCCAAGTCTCTCCCACCCTCTACATCCTATGAGTATGTTTTCCCTCTGTTAAGAAGGACTGAAGCATCCACACTTCAGTCTTCCTTCTTCTTGAACTTCACATGGTCTGTGAGTTGCATCATGGGTATTCCAAGCTTTTTGCCTAATATCTACTTATCAGTGAGTACATACCCTGATTGTTTTTTTTTTTTTTTTTTTTTTTTTTTTTTTTTTTTTTTTTGGGAATAGGTTACCTCAATCAGGATGATATTTTCTAGTTACAACCATTTGCCTAAGAATTTCATGAAGTCTTTGTTTTTAATAGCTGAGTGTAAATGTATGTACATTTTTTGTATCCATTTCTCTGTTGAGGGATATCTGAGTTCTTTGCAGTTTCTGATTAGTATAAATAAGGCTGCTATGAATAGAGTGGAACATGTGTCCTTGTTATATGGTGGCGCACCTTTTATGTATATGCCCAAGAATAATATGGCTGGGTCCGTAGGTAGTGCTGTGTCCAATTATCTGAGGAACCACCAGACTGATTTCCAGAGTAGTGTACCAGTTTGCAATTCCAGCAACAATGGAGCAGTGTTCTTCTCTACATATTCTCTAGCATTTGCTGTCACCTGAGTTTTTGATCTCAGCCATTCTGAATGGTGTGAGCTAGAATCTCAGCACTGATTGGATTTATATTTCCCTGATGACTAAGGATGTATAGCATTTCTTTTTTAATGAATATTTTATATGTTTACATTTCAAATGTTTTCCCCCTTCCTTTCCACTCCCGTCTAACTCCTCCTCCTGCTTCTAAGATGTTACCACTACCATCAATCCACTCCTACCCACTCACTCCCAATTTGATGCTTTTGCATTTCCCTACACTGGAAAAACAAGCCCTCAGAGGACCAAGGGCTTCTCCTCATATTAATGCCAGACAATGCCATCTGCTACCTATGCCGCTGGAGCAATAGGTCCCTATGTGTGTACTCTTGGGTTGGTGGTTTAGTTAGTCCCCTGCAGGTCTGGAGAATCTGGTAGGTTGATATTGTTCTTCCTATGGAGTTGCAAACTCCTTCAGCTCCTTCAGTCCTTTCTCTAACTCCTCCATTGGTGTCATTGTGCTCAGTCTGATGGTATCCTCATCTTGATCAGTAAGGCTCTGACAGAGCCTCTCAGAAAATATCTATATCAGGCTCCTGTCAGCATGCACTTCCTGGAAAACACAATAGTGTCTGGGTTTAGTGGCTGCATATGGGATGGATCACCATGTGGGGCAGTCTCTGTATGAGCTTTCTTTTCCTTCAGACCTACTCTACACTTTGTCCCTGAATTTCCTCCAGTGAGTATTTTGTTCCCCATTCTAAGAAGGACTGAAGCATCCACATTTTGGTCTTCCTTCTTCTTGAGCTTCATCTAATCTGTGAATTGTTTCATGGGTATTCCAAGCCTTTGGGCTAATAACTAGTTATCAGTGAGTGCATACCATATGTGTTCTTTTGTGACTGTGCTACCTCACTTAGGATGATATTTTTTAGTACCATCCATTTGCTTAAGAATTTCATGTAGTCATTGTTTTTAATAACCGACTAGTACTCCATTGTGTAAATGTACCACGATTTCTGAATCCATTCCTCTGTTGAGGGACATCTGGTTTCTTTCCAGCTTCTGGCTATTATAAATATGGCTGCTATGAACATAGTGGAGAATGTGTCCATGTTATATGTTGGAGCATCTTTGAGTATATGCTCAGGAGTGGTATAGTTGTGTCCTCAGGCAGTACTGTCCAATTTTCTATGGACCTCCAGACTGATTTCCAGAGTGGTTGTATCAGCTTTCAATCTCACCAACAATGAAGGAGTGTTTCTCTTTCTCTACATTCTCTCCAGCATCTGCTGTCACCTGAGTTTGTGATCTTAGCCATTCTGACTGGTGTGAGGTAGAATCTCAGGGTTGTTTTAATTTGCATTTCCATGATGACTAAGGATGTTGAACATTTCTTTAGGTACTTTTTAGCCATTCGATATTCCTCTGTTGAAATTTCTTTGTTTAGCTCTGTAGCCTTTTTAAAATAGGATTATTTGGTTCTCTGGAATCTAACTTCTTAAGTTTTTTGTATATATTAGATATGAGCCCTGTATCAGATGAAGGATTGGTAAAGATCTTTTCCAATCAGTTGGTTACCTTTTTGTCCTATTGACAGTTTCCATTGCTTTACAGAAGCTTTGTAACTTTATGAGGTCTTATTTGTCGATTCTGATCTTAGCACATAAGCCAGTTGTGTTCTATTCAAGAAATTTTCCCCAGTGCCCATATGTCTTGTACTCTTCCCCAATTTCTTTTCTGTTAATTTCAGTGTATCTGATTTTATTTGGAGGTCTTTGATTCACTAGTACTTGGGTTTTGTACAAGATAATAATAAAAATGGATCGATTTGCATTCTTCTACATGTTGACTTCTTGTTGAAAAAGCACCATTTGTTGAAAATGCTGTCTTTTTACCACTGATGGTTTTAGCAACTTTTTCAAAGATTAAGTGACTATAGCTATGTGGGTTCATTTCTACATCTTCAATTTTATTCCATTGATCAACCTACCTCTTTCTGTACCAATATCATGCAGTTTTTGTTAGAATTGCTATATAATACATCCTGAGGTCAGGGATGGTGATTTCCACAGAATTTCCTTTATTCTTGAGAATAGTTTTTGCTATCCTGGGTTTTTGGTTATTCCAAATGAATTTGCAAATTGCTCTTTCTAATGCTAAGAAGAATTGAGTTGGAATATTGATCTGTAGATTGCTTTGCATAAGTTGGCCATTTTTACTATATTAATCCTGCCAATCCATGAGCATGGAAGATCTTTCCATCTTCTGAGATCTTCTTCAATTTTGTTCTTCAGAGACTTGAAGTTCATGTCATACAGATCTTTCACTTGCTTGGTTAGAGTCACACCAAGATATTTTATATTATTGTGCCTATTTTGATGGGTGTTGTTTTCCTAATTTCCTTCTCAGCCTGTTTATCCTTTGAGTAGAGGAAGGCTACTGGTTTGAGTCAATCTTATATCCAGACACTTTGCTGAAGTTGTTTATCAGATTTAGTAGTTCTCTAGTGGAATTTTTTGGAGCCACTTAAGTGTATTATCAAATCATCTGCAAATAGTGATATTTTGACTTCTTTCTTTCCAATTTGACCACCTTTTGTTGTCTGATTGCTCTGGCCAGGACTTTCAGTACTATATTGAACAGGTAGGGAGAGAGTAGGCAGCCTTGCATAGTCCTTGATATTAGTGGGACTTGATATTACTGGTTTGCTGTATATTGCTTATACTAGGTTTAGGTATGGGCCTTGAATTTCTGCTCTTTCCAAGTCTTTTAACATGAAGGGGTGTTGAATTTTGTCAAATGCTTTCTCAGCATTTACTGAAATGATCATGCAATTTTCTTCTTTGAGTTTGTTTATAAAGTAGATTACCTTGATGGATTTCTTTGTATTAAACCATCCCTGCATCCCTGGGATAAAGCCTATTTGATCATGTTGAATGGTCACCTTGATGTGTTCTTGGATTTGGTTTGGGAGAATTTTATTAAGTATTTTTGTGTTGATATTCATAAGGGAAATTGGTCTGAAGTTCCCTTTCTTTTTTTCGGTTTTTGTGTGTTTTAGGTATTAGTGTAATTGTGTCTTCATAGAATAAATTGGGTAGTGTTCCTTCTGTTTCTATTTTGTCTAATAGTTTGAAGAATATTGATGTTAGCTCTTCTTTGAAGGTCTGATAGAACTGGGTTCTAAAACTATCTGGTCCTTTTTTTGCTTGGAAGACTTATAATGACTGCTTCTATTTCTTTAGGGGTTATGGAATTCTTTAGATAGATTTTCTGATCCTCATTTAACTTTGGTACTTAGTATCTGTCTTGAAAATTATCCATTTCATCCAGATTTCCTAGTTTTTTTTGGGGGGGGGTATAGGCTTTTGTAGTAGGCTCTGATGATTTTTTAAAATTTCCTCAGTTTCTGTTGCTATGTCTCTGTTTTCATTTCTGATTTTGTTAATTTGGAAACTGTCTCTATGCCTGTGGTTAGTATGGTAAAGGGTTTATATATATTGCTGATTTTCTTAAAGATTCAGCTCCTGTCTTTGTTGATTCTTTGTGTAGTTATTTTTGTTTTTACTTGGTTGTTTTCAGCATTGAGTTTGATTATTTCCTGCCATCTACTCCTCTTGGGTGTACTTGCTTCTTTCTGATCTAGAGTTTTCAGGTGTGCTGTCAATCTGCTAGTGTATGCTCTTTTTACTTTCTTTTTGGAGGCACCCAGAACTATGAGTTTTCCTCTTAGCACTACTTTCATTGTGTCTAATAATTTGGGGTATGTTGTGCTTTCATTGTCATTAAATTCTAAAAAGTCTTTAATTTCTTTCTTTATTTCTTCCCTGACAAGTTATTATTAAGTAGAGAGTTGTTCAGCTTCCATGTATATGTCAGATTTCTGTTGTTTTTGTTGTTATTTAAGACCAGTCTTAGTCGGTGGTGATCTTATAGGATGCCTGGGATTATTTCAACCTTCCTATATCTGTTGAGGTCTGTTTTGTGACTGAGCGTATGGAAAGTTTTCAAGAAAGTACCATGAGGTGTGAGAAGAAGGTATATTCTTTTGTTCTAGGGTGAAATGTTCTACAGGAACCTGTTTAATCCATTTGGTTTATAACTTCTTCTAGTTTCACTGTCTGTTTAGTTTCTGTTTCCATGATTTGTCCACCATTTACTTTTTTGAAAGTCTATTTTATTCAATATTATAATAGCTACTCCAGATTGTTTCTTAGGGCTATTTGCTTAGAAAATTGTTTTCCGGCTTTTGCTCTGAAGTAGTGTCTGTCTTTGTCACTGAGGTGCATTTCGTGTATGCAGAAAAATCCTGGGTCCTGTTTATGTATCCAGTCTGTTAGTCTATGTCTTTTTATTGGGGACTTGAGTCCATTGACTTTAAGAGAGATTAAGGACAGGTGATTGTTGCTTTCTGTTATTTTTTGTTGTTAGAATTGGCATTATGTTTGTGTATCTCTCTTCTTTTTGCTTGTTGAAAAATTACTTTCTTGCTTTTTCTAAGGTGTAGTTTCCCTCCTTGTGTTGGAGTTTTCCATCTATTATCCTTTGTAGGGCTGGATTTTTGGAAAGATATTGTGTTAACTTGGTTTTGTCATAGAATATCTTGGTTTCTCCATTTATGGTTTTTGAGAGGATTTCTAGATCTAGTACCCTTGGCTGGCCTTTGTGTTCTCTTAGTGTCTATATGACATCTGCCCAGGATTTCTGGCTTTCAGAGTCTCTGTTGTGAAGTCTGGTATAATTGTGATAGGTCTGCCATATGCTACTTGACCCTTTTCCCTTACTACTTTCAATATTTTTTCTTTGTTTGTACATTTGGTGTTTTAAGAATTATGTGATGAGAATTCCTTTTCTGGTCTATTCTATTTGGGGTTCTGTAGGCTTCTTGTATGTTTATGGGCATCTCTTTCTTTAGGTTAGAGGAGTTTTTTTTAAATAATTTTGTTGAAGATATTTACTGTATCTTTGAGTTGAGAATCTTTGCTCTTTTCTATACCTATTATCCTTAGGTTTATTCTTCCATTTTGTACTGGATTTCCTGGATGTTTTGGGTTTGGAGCTTTTCACATTTTGTATTTTCCTTGACCGTTGTGTCAATATTTTCTATGGTATCTCTGCACCTTACATTCTCTCTCTGTCTCTTATATTCTGTTGGTGATGCTTGCATCTATGACTCCTGGTTTCTTCCTAGTTTTTTTTTTGTTTTGTTTTTGTTTTCTGTTTTCTTTTTTTAATCTACAGGGTTGTCTCTTTTTGTGTTTTCTTTAATGTTTCTATTTCCTTTTAGATATATATTTTAGAATCTGGATAGTTTTGCTAAATTCCTTCACCTGTTTGGTTGTGTTTTCCTGTATTTCTTTAAGGGATTTATGTGTTTCCTCTTCAAGGACTACTTTTCCTTTTTGTTTTCCTGTGTTGTTCTGTATTTCTTTTAGGGAATTATTTATGTCCTTCTTAATGTCCTCTATCATCATTCTGAGATTTGATTTTAAGTATGAATGTTGCATTTTTGGTGTATTGGGTTAGCCAGGGCTTGCTGTGGTGGTAGAACTGTGTTTTGATAATCCCAAGTAGTCTTGTTTTTTGTTGCTTAGTTTCTTGTGCTTGCCTCTAGTCATTTGGTTATGGCTATTGTTAGCTGGTCTTACTGCCTGACTGGAGCTTGTCCGTCCTGTGAGCCTCTGATCTTAGCTATGGCAGCACTCCTGGGAGATCTGCTATCATTGGTGGTTGTAGGGTGGGGAGAGCTGTGATCTAAGGTGTTTCAGCACTCCTGGGAGACCAGCTCTCTCTGCCTGGGGTTTGGTAGGGAGAGCTGTGGCACAAGCTTATCTCCAAGGTAGAGATGGAAACTAGAATCACAATATTATTTTGATGAGATAGGAGCATACTTGTAAGTTCATGGTCAGCACTAGAGTACACAGTGTTCCCTGTATTTAAACCAACTCAATGATTAAGAGTGTATAATACTCTTGAGAAGGACCTAAATTTGATTTCTTACACTCACCATGTCATGTTAATAAGGGCCCATGAATCCAGAGATTGTGATTTTTTTTTTTTTTTTTTGGTTCTTTTTTTCGGAGCTGGGGACCCAGGGTGTACCTGCTCTACCACTACTAAACAGCCCCTGTGATGCCTTTTATGGTCTCAACACACACCACACACACAGAGAGAGAGAGAGAGAGAGAGAGAGAGAGAGAGAGAGAGAAAGAAAGAGAGAATTAAAAATAAAATCTTTAAAAGTAAATAAGCAATGGAAAAAAAGCCAAATACAATTTAAACAAATACAAAAATCAGGCATAATTTTTTTCTATTCTATCTAACCACACTAGATAACAGGAATCTACAGCAATAGAAATCATAGAACATAGGTGGATGTCATAGGTGGATGTCACATGGAAGTACAGCAGCCCACTTTGATGGATCAATAGATTAAAAATTAGGATAAAATCCAAAATTCCTAGGATGAATACAAATTAAATCAGAGTATATCCAAATATATGTATTCAAAGGAGTAATTCATAAAGGAAAATTTTACAGATTTCTACATCAAATTTTATCAAATTTTATATAAATAGCATAATAAGGTATCTTACTGTTTGCAAAAGGATAGAAGAAGACAAACACAGAAAAAATAGTTAGAGAGATAGTTTTCAGGGCAGAATTTAATGAAGTGGAAAAAAAGAATATTACAAAGAATCAACATAACAACGACTTGATTCTTTGAAAAGATAAATGAGATACACACATTCAAGACAAACTAACCATAATGTAGAGAGCAGAATTAAATTAATAAAATTAAAATATCCTCTAAAGTATTTCAGAAAATTCCTATGATTCCTATTATTCCTTAAGCACTTCTATTCTAACAATCTTGAAAAACTGAAAGAAATGGATGAAATTGTTGGTGCTTATGACTTTAAAGTATAGCTAGATATATAAGTAGTGTTGACTCCCAAAGCAGATAAAACCACAACAAAATAGAAAGTTATACTTCATATTAAGTAAATAAGTCACAAAAATGTAAATAAGTCAGTCTCAGAAAGACAGTCGTGAGTTTTAAATTGTAAATCTTAGATTTTTTCTCTTTTAAATGATTCTGTGTGAATTTTATGTCCTGCTTCCCAATCCCACTCTTCTCCCAGTCCCTCCATATCTGGCTCCTATCCTTGGAATCCTCCCTCAGAAAAAAAAATGCCATAGGAGCTGTGGTGTGTCACTGTTGATCCCATAGTATATATATATTCTTTCATGCAAACAGCTATATGTACAATTAATGTTTATTACAATGAGACATTGGTCTTGTTCAAGGTCTCTGGTTTCTGCTATACTTTTCAATATTGGATCCTCATATATCTTGTTGTTGTCCTGTGTCACAAAGATCCCACAGCCATGTTTCTGCAGAACTGGCTCATTCAAGCACTCCCACAGTTCATAGATGAGGTAGATGTTGGGGTGGACTATCTCAAAGCCCTGAATCTGGGCATGACTGGTAGCTGAGCTCATCAGTCCTACAGCTCTCCCACATCCATACCACCAGGGTTAGCTTTCCCGCTTTGCTCAGGCAGGGGGTAGGGCCATCTCTCTCATGCCCCACTTTCTAAATTTATATATAAAATTATGTGTGTACATGAAATGACATTGAAGTGAAAGTGTCTGGGGGAGTGAAAGAATGTAGTTAATAAGATTCCAGGGATTGTAAGAAGGTATGGGAAGAATATACTCAAAGGACATTATAGACTTGTATAAAAATATTCTTACAAAATCAGAAGCAAACAGGATGAATATATAATGTGGTGGTTTGGTACCCCATAGGCTCATACATTTGAATGCTTAGTTATCAGGGAGTGGCACTAATCAAGAAGGATTAGGAAGTATGGCCATGTTGGAGGGAGTATGTCACTGGGGGTGGGCTTTTATGTATCACAACCCAAGGCAGATGCTCTCTCTCTCTCTCTCTCTCTCTCTCTCTCTCTCTCTCTCTCTCTCTCCCTCCATGCTTCCTGTCAATCAGTATGTAGAATTCTTGATTGCTCTCTAGCGTCATGTCTGCCTGATTATCACCATTCTTCCCACTGTGATAATAATAAACTAAACCTATGAAACCTATGAAAGCTTCAATTAAATGCTTTCATTTTATAAATAGTTGCCATGGGCATGGTGTCTCTTCATAGCAGTAGAACAGTGACGTTGACATATACTAATAAAAATGGGCACTATTTTAAATGTTTTGTATCAATTTGAAAGGGCGGATCTTCTCTTTCCAAATAGTAACAATGTCTGGCTTTTGAAATTATAATTCCGATAATGATTTAGTGGTGTGATGTATTTCTTTGTGGATAAAAATTGATACTTCACTATTATAATGTCTTTTCAAATGTTACCTAATATCTCCATTTATCAGACAGTAGAATCTATTTTATAACACTAAAGCATTGCCTTGCCTTCTAACTTCTTTGGTCAGTGTAATGCAATCAAACTGATCATATGACAGTTGTAAGCATAGGTCTTAGTTGATGTTCAGCAAGTGACCTTGTTCTCTTTTGCTCATTAGAATCTGCTAGAAATCAACCTTAGATTGGGCCTTCTAATAGCTATAACATCAGTACTACAGAAAGATCTTTAGTAAATCTGCCTAAACAAGATAAGCCCAAGCTGTTAGGCCACAGGGCCAGAAACTCCTGCCAACAAGTTTGTCCAAGCATAGTAGAACTGCATATGCATCTAGCAGAGCATAACAACACAGATTCCATTGCTAGGCCACTGTGTCAAGCAGCATTCCATGTTGGGAGCCAAGGTATCGATATACCTAGGTATGGTGCTCTTGATGAGATCAGGCAATTATCAGGTCACAGACCAAGACCTTCATCAAAATCCAATAAGTAAATAGAAATTGTAAATCCCCTCTAAAGAGCCACATGTCTGATTCACTGATTGGGTTAAAGATATTCAGATGGAGCCAATGAAGCAAGTGGCATATTTCCATGTAGAGAATTTATTCTGATAAAGTCTGCAACCAGTAGACGGAGGCCAAGATGACTGATTTAAGGATTAATAAAATTTCAAGTTTGCATTTATCGGCAATTGAGAGTTTTCTATGTGCCAACATAGCCCTATTTAATTCAATGCCCACAAATATGTTCTCTATAGAAAAAAATCCTTATTAGTTAGTACTGAGAAGAGTCAGGACACAGACTCGAGTCTTTGCCTCTTGACTGCCCTAACATTAGGGTCTCACTCTACTTTATTGATGTACAAAGTGAGAGGATGATGCTCCCTTTCAAGAAATAGAACAAAGATTAAATAAGACAATACATGGAAGCATTGAATCATTAGTGCCATTACAAGTTTAATTATGATTTTATCCTCAGAGCTCTAGATGTACTTGGCAGGCTATATTTTCTCTCTGGAACCTCTGCAGCTTGTATAATCCTGGTGGACTCAGGGGATCATTCTTTTTATTAGAGAGATTTTGGTCATCCTTTTACTGGGAAAAACACAATTCTACCCTGACCTGGAAGCTGCCAGATTGGTCAGGGACGATTTTTTCCCTCATTCCAGTATACTTGGTGGGAAGGCCTGATATAGAAACATAAATTCTCCCATATAAGAAGGATTCACAAGTTCCTTTGATGTAGGAAATTGCCACAGTTTAAAAGGAATATTACCAAATATTAATGCACGATACAATGGTAAGCCTGTTATGTTGGAAATACAATTACTTTTGAATATGTCAGAACACATTGTAGCAAGTTCCTCATTTATAATTATCTCGCCTAAAAGTCTCCCAATTGGAAAAGCAATCCACACATTGTTTTGAAAGACATTTATTCTAAGAAGAGTCATGGTCAGGGACATTCCAAGTTCTACCTAATAAAATAGATACAGTGTTAGAGTGTAAGGGCAGCTGAGGTATGAGTGGTTATCTGCCCTCATCTGAAGTATCTCGTTTTCCAATCATTGTTTGATTTTCTCAGTGGTTTAAAGGTCACCATCTCAGACAAACACTACACTATTGTGGTGAGAATTAATGAGTTGATATAAGTTTGTAATTTTACTTGCTAAAATTCAGTTTTCTGGTTTGAGAAATGCACCATACCAGAATCTCCTTTCTGCTTTTCTGACCTTTTACTATGGTTACTCTTGGGTGACTCACATGTGCCAAAGCTGGAGAGATGGTTCAGCATGGAAAGGCACCGTTTACCAGGCATTATGACCCAAGTTCCAAGTCCAAGCCCCCTAAGGTGGAAAGACAGAACTGGATCCAAAAAGTTTTTCTCTAATTTCTACACACGAGCTGTAGCATGTATACAATGACACAAACAGATATGTGCATGAAAGAAAGAAATAAAATATAATAAAATTTAAAACCATCTTGTGGAGAAGGTAGCTATTTTTTATGTGGTATTACACTGATAATGTCAAATCAGACCATGACTAGATTCTGTGGCTCCCAAAAGTCTACCAAGTCTTGTTGAAATTGAGAATTTGTTAAAAAGTCAGGATATGTATATGATGCAAACATTTCAGCAATCCTTTAGAACTTTATGTGGTCTGACACCACTGGATTAATCTTGTTACATCCTAACCATTGTTGATAGTATCTGCTAGATCTCCTACATGATGTTTTAAAAATAGTTTTATTACATTTACTTGCTATTAGTGTGTATGTTTGGTATGGGGCCTGAGATATCTAGTTGTACCACAGTACTGTGTAGGCTGGTGACAATTTGTAGAGTTTTTCTCCATTTCTTTTATCTATGTGATTTGTGGGGATTGACTTTGGCTATCAGGCTTGATGGCAAATGCCTTTACCAACAGAGGAAATCTTTCCATTCCTTTGAATGCATCCTCACACTGTAGGATCTTTGCAAAGTCATATATATATATATATATATATATTAATACTGTCACTTGTAAAACATTTTGAGACTGTTACTGTGTTAAAAACAAACAACCAAATTTTTTCCAACCAAAGTAGTCATTTGCAAACTACCTAATCTGTGTTGATAAATCCTTGCTAAATATTAGAATTATCTGGGGGCTCTCAAAAATAGATTTTTGGACCAGTCTCCAATTACTAAGTAGATCTTTTGGATAAATACTCACTTGTCACCTGTGCATTCTCTCATATCTAGAACACTGTCATTTTAAAGAGAAAATAAAAGCAAACCAAAAACTTCTAGAATTAGAAATAGACGGTCAATAGAAAATTGGCCGCAGGGTGATTTTTTTAGATGATTTATATTATTGCTTTGTGTGAGCATTTTATTTTGTCTCACTGATCTTTTGCTTGTATATTATCTTTCCAATTTAGTGTTTCTGTGAGTTTTGTTTATGTTTGTATCTGTGTGTGTTCTCTCTCTCTCTCTCTCTCTCTGTGCTTTTATTCTTTCTTTCTTTTCTTCTTTTTTTTGTTTGTCTGTTTGTCTTTCTGAGGAGGTTGGAGCTGGCTGGAAAGGTATTAAAGAGTGAGAGGAGCTGAGGGATGGGGAAAAGGACTAATAATATGAAAAGAAAAAACATGCAAAAGAACCTGCTTCCATGCCTGATGAAGTGTATTTGATTCTTGTGACCATGGTTGAAGGAGAGAGTCACCTCTTAAATTTGTACTCTTATCTCTGCACACACACACACACACACACACACACACACACACACACACACACACACACACAACAGAGAGAGAGAGAAAGATATGCAAGAAATAAGTGTGAAAAAAGTAAAGTGACAATAGAAAGCAGATTGTACCAACCATTTCCTTCTATGCATAAATGTGTGTGAGTAGGCCAGCTCTCTCTAAGTGAAGTATTCTGGCTAATGCTTTTGGAACATTTCACTGTGGTTCTAGGAAAAGCTGCCAAAGGCTGGATGCTGCTGCTTGGCACTCACTGTGCTCTGTCCTGTTCTCTGAGTACTTGGAGAAAAGAGTGATCAGCTGACATGTTGAGGTGATGCAAGTAGCCAGCATTCCTGAGGTGTATTCTCCTTGGATTCATCCAAGAAGATGCCACAGTGAGAAATGTTGGAACACATTCAAGGATTAGCCTTGTATTAGAATGACTTAACTCAAACCCAACTAAGGATTAGGCCCACACTGAAGGCTACATTTATGCTGAACTGCCTCTTTCGGATGTATAGGTTGTAGTTTCAAAGACAGTAATTAAACTCTTCTCACAAAGCCAGCATTAAGCACCTCCTAATTCTCCTAATTAAAAAGTGCCTGCTGTGCCAGTTTCAGTGGTAAATCATTTCTGGTCCTCTGTCTTATTCTCTTGGCACTTGGAGTCTGAGAAAGTCTGCTAATCTGATAGAACCTTCTATGTCTTTGAACAGTGCTCAGTTTCTTGGCATATACACTCTCGTTTCACTTGCTCTTTTCTCACACTCAATGATTTGGATGGGTGACTAGATCCATAATTTATTCTGTACTTTATTGAATTTGAACTTCATCCTCAGCTCTGTGTGAGATGAGGTTTTAAAACAAATCACAGTACAAACATTGTCATTATGATAATATACAACACATATTAGATATTTGCTATATGTTAGGCATTTCTTCCAAGAAGGTCTATGAAGGAGTCACAGTTAGAGCTGAAATAGGTAGGTCATGGGGGTTATGGATGCAAAGACTTTTTATGGGTGTCATTGCCCTTATATTAATGGTCTGTATTCTTAACCTCACCCGTGAGCTCTTCAGGATGACCTATTATTCCTTCTATTCTTGCCCTTGTTTATCATGCTAGCATAGACCTTCTCTTACAAGCACAGACTTGAAGAAGCTTTAATTAGTCAACCTATTCTTTCTCTTCTACCTACAGTGTGTTTCTCCAGAGACTGTTATGGAAGTCTTTTCAGGAAAGGGTGATGGGTGAGACATCATGTTAGTATATGAAAGACTAGAGAGATGGTTATGGATTGATGGTAAATGTTCATTGATAAAGGCAAGTGTATTCATTTTAAAGAATGCTTAAAGGACTCAAAATTTTAAAAAAGAATGATAAATCATCGATCTCGTTGAGATGTTGTTGGTGTCAGTCTTTTCAAAAGAAGTTGAGCTTCTTTATCTGAAAGAGTAGTCAACACTCAAGTTGTATGTGATCTATAAGGGGATTTTAATATTATTGTTGCCTCTTGAATGTGAGGCCGAATAACAAACTAGCCTCAGTTTACTTGTATTTATAATCAGGTATGTCCCACCCACTGTTCCGACCTTCTGAACTCTTTTTAAGGACTGGGTAATAGAACATAAACAAAGTATGTTAATACATGTAAGGTATTCTTGAGGAGAGATGAAGAATGGAAAGGAAAAACTGATAAATAATTATTTCAAATATATTAAATAATATAAGAAATACTGCCTGGGAGATTCAGAAAGAACTAAACCAAGTTTTATTTTGTTTTGTTTTGTTTTTTTTTCTGGCCCTTGTAGTGTAAATTTTTGGGCCTTCCTCCACAAGTGGTCCCATTAAGATGACTGAATTGCAAATACCTGCCAGTCTATGTGACAATTTCCTTTCAACTATAGATTTAGAGGACTCATCCTGAGTCTTATAGTTCAGCTTGAATCTGAATTCACCGTGAAGCGATCCACCAGAGCAGAGCAGAGTCAACAGTTGTGGTGGTCTGCAGGAGGACTAGGAGCTAACATCTGTGAGAAGAGAGAATAAATTTAAGAAGACACTACAGTAGAGAGGAGGGAGCAGAGATTAGGTCAGAGGAGTTTGGAAGGAAGCCAAAAGAGGATAACCTCATTTTCTGCCAACAGTTTTATCTGATGCTGAGAGAGCTTTGCGCTTTAGTTCAGCTGCAAGGGTTTTTAATGTTCAGTCTTCAGAATCAATGATCTGTATATATGGATGAGCTTACAACCCAACCTCACTTTATAAGTTCGTATTGATAGTGGCTGCTATGGATGAGACTTTAAAAAGAGGATATATAGAAATTGCCCACTTGGCATTGCAGTTTACCTCCAACATACAGAAAACAACCAAGAGAGGGGGGATAATGAATTACTGTGGTTCTAACATAATGATTTTCAAATGTAGATATTTGTTATGGTTTGAGACTGCAGTTTGCCCAAATCTTTAGAAATAACCTAGACACTTTCCTGTGAAATATTCTGCTAATTAGAAGCAAAAAACTTCACTGGATATAGATAAGTCTTGTGTGTAGGCTAAGGAATCAAGAACCCCTTATGAACAACAATGCCAAGCAACCAGAGCTTCTAGGGACTAAGCCACTACCTAAAGACTATACATGGACTGACCCTGGACTCTGACCTCATAGGTAGCAATGAATATTCTAGTAAGATCACCAGTGGAAGGGGAAGCCCTTGGTCCTGCCAAGGCTGGACCCCCAGTGAACGTGATTGTTGGGGGGAGGGCGGCAATGGGGGGAGGGTGGGGAGGGGAACACCCAAAAAGAAGGGGAGGGGGAGGGATTAGGGGGATGTTTGCCCGGAAACCGGGAAAGGGAATAACACTCGAAATGTAAATAAGAAATACTCAAGTTAATTAAAAAAAAAAAAGAATACTTTTGTTTAAGTTATGTTTCTTTAATATATTATATTTGTGGTGACTTTGACAACTGTCTTATCACTGTAAATCTCACACTATTGTCTATACGTGACTATAAGACTGTACAGCAGAGCCATATGGATGAAATGAGATAATGTAATTAGTTTAGCACAGTGCCCTGGTGTAGGCAAAACTCAACAAGTGCCAGTCACTATGCCTAGTCAGAGTCTGTAGATGGTTTTCTAATTCTGTAACTTTAAAGGTGAGGAATGATGAATCCCCATAGAAATCTGGACCTAGAATAATTTCTTTTTGGAAATGGTAGTGGTCAAAGTTTGGTAATGTGGTTTCCCTATTTCAAAAAGCCTAGAGCAAATCCATTTAAAGGTGACTCATTTAATAGATGAAGAAAGTGAGGCACATAATAAGTGATTTTTAAAATAGGATCCTGAAGTGTTTCTTTTTTAGTAGGACTCAGATGAAGATGTGCCACCTGACATGTGCCCTCCAGGACTCGTTTCCCCTTTTGCTGGGATAAGGTGAGGAGAGACTCTCTTTTAGCTCTTTGAAGGTTTCCTGAGCTTCAGATGACTCTCTTTGTCCCCACTGCTTTCTAAGCTTTCTACATCTAGTTTGTAGATAGGTGTAGCCTGTAGGCTACTGGAGACTAGGCAAGGTGCTTCCAACTGACTCAATTAGCTACTGATGCTAGGTGCTTCCAGTATCCTAGACTGATGGTCTATCAGATCTGTTTCTCCTTGTTTCCCAGCCCTGCTCCCTCCTCTTTCCCTCTCCAGGTGTCAACCTCTTTTACATATTCTACACATCACACATTTTCACCATCTGACTCCAAGGAACCCAATCTGTGAGAAAGATCTAAATTCCAATAATAAACAGAACGAACACCAAACTTCTGTTCTATTTAAAACTTAAGAAGTCTTGCAGCACCACCATGTCATCTCAAGCACTAGAAGGAGCAGCAATCAGGGAGTGTTAAGTATTTTAATTGCGTGGTGTTGTTTGCTGAGGAATAGACAATGAGATGGGGCAGGAGTTAAGTTTGGAGACAACTCCAGTACCAACTGGCAATCAAGCCCTGCTCCTCCGGTGCTCGCTGCTCACACTGATTATTGGGGCTGTTTTTCCATAACTTACAGCTTGTCTCATTGCAGAGTGTACAAGTTACTTGATACTTCCTTTTGCATCTCCTCTTTATTGTCCGTGGCCATTTTCTTCGTATTTTCTGTATTTCTGCCTCAATGTCAGAAAAATCTAGAATTTTTATGCAAAAAGTTTTCTTCCTCCTAGGAATGTCTGATGCAAAATGTGTTCATTAAAGCATATCATAAAATTGTAGACATAAATGCTACAGACATTACATTTTTATTTGAAAGTGTCTTTGACATGTGGTTTTGTAGTATATGTTATACTTTTAAAAGATCACTTGTGTTTATTCATTGAAATATAGATCAGGTATTTTCACTACTGATCTCACTGCATAAGTAAATGAATAAATCCTAATGAAAATAGTTATTTCTTTACTATTTCATAATTACAAAGGCCCTCTAATTATTATTTCTGTACTATATCTTTCTAAATATTTGTGAATGTGTGTATTTTCTTGTTTTTCTGATCTACCTTTTCTCTTTCTTATTTCTTTTATTTTTAATACACTATAATTACATATTTCTTCATTTTACTTCTTCCCTCCAAAGCTTTGCACTTACTTCTGCTTTCCTAAATAAGGCCTGCTCAGTCTATGTAATGCTACTTGCATACATGTTTTGAAAGCTGGCCTTTTTGTATTTGATAACCAATTGTTGTCCTCTTCTCTGGAAAAGACTTTTTCTCTCTTTCTCAGAATTCCTTGGTTGCCTGTGGGTCTTTGAGTACGGTTGAGGACTCATGTTTTGTCCCCAGGCACTTTGACGTGTCTCTTGCTGTTCTTGTTCAGCTTATGTTTAGATATTCATGTTCATGAGTCTTTATAAGTGTAGCTTCTGACATTCCTAGGAAACGGTCTTATAGAAAACTCTTTCATCCTCTGGATCTTAGGAACTTCTCCCTCATACGTCTCTTGAGCTTAGGTATAGAAATTATTTTCTAAATGCTTTTTTAGGTTAGGTTTCTGGAAACAGAATTACTAGATCACAAGCATAGTCTTATAGGTTAGGAATTATTTCCAAATTACTTTCAAATTATATAGCAGGAATGTGTAAGTTCTTGTTTCCCATCACTCAAGGCAAACACTTGCTGTACAGCTCAGCTCACACTGGCATGTGTTTACTATGTAGACCGTGCTGGCTTTAAGCTCGCATCACTTCTCTTGCCTCAGTTTCCCAAGAGTTGAGATTACAAGTGTAGCAACCATATCCAGCCTCCACCACTTTCAAAAGTAAGCAGACATTTAGTTCTGCCATTGTAACAAGGACCTTTGAGGATTTTCAACATTTTTACTTTTCCTGTTTTAGTGCTCAGATGGATAGATTGTCCATTTCAGCATTTTTTCTTATTTTTTTTAGTATTTTATATCAATTTATATCCTTATTCATCTTTATAGAAATTTTATAGAATTTCCATAAATCCATTTTGTTATTCTTACTCTAAACTTACCTTTGACTTTGGTTTTAATGGTGTTATAATGTCTTTTAAAAATACTTTAAAAATTCAAATTTATCAAGTATTTTCAGTGCAAACTTCTTTTTGGTTAAATAGTTTTTCTATTTTCAGCTTAAATAGTCTCAAGTTTAAATAAGTTTGATTTTAAATTAAGTTATTAATTTATACAGGATTCATTTTTCATTGTGATGTGAAATAAGGACTGGGGAATTGTTGTGTGTGTTAATTGTTGTTGTGTGTGTATAAATGAGTTTGTGAGTGTGAATGTGAAACCAGAAGTCAATGTTGGTCTTTATCGTTTCCTCTTATTTTTGAGACAACATTTCTTTCTGAACTGAGAGCTAGCTGTTTCAGCTACAACAGCTGGTCATCAAGCTCAAAGATCCTCTGTTTCTCATCTCTGCAGCTCTGGAATTGCAGATTTACACCACCATGTCTGGGTTTTATGTAGATTTTAGGAACTGAACTTAAGTCCTCTTGCTTCCAAATGAGAACACTTTACCCTTCCATAATAACTTCCGATGGTAAAAAGCAAGCTTTCTACATTGATTTGCTCTCAAAATGTTTCAAGTCAAAATTTATTTACCTCTAAAACTTTAGAATCCTGCATCATTCCTATGAGGAATTATGTCTGCATTTTGAATTAATTCCTTAGAAATATTTTTGGAGAGTTATCCAATAATCAGTGGGTCTTTGTGATACCACTTTTCCTTAGTCAAATGGACATGGTACACATGTCTAATTATTTATGCCATATTTAGTGCCTTTTGTAGAGAAAGCTCCATTGATGTGTTATGACTACACATACAGATCTAGCTATAGTTGCTTCCTCTATGTTGTGAGTTCTGCTGTGAATTCTGGAGTAAACCAATTGTTCATCACAATATTCAAGGAAAAGATGTTGGCTTGATTACTTAGTTCCTTAAAAGATGTGCTATTCTTCTAGAAAACCTGAATTCGGTTCCAAGAACCTGTATTCAGCAGCTCATTATTTCCTATAAATCCAGGGTATATGACTATCTGATGCCCTCTTATAGGCTTCATGGGCACCCCTGCCACACTCATATTCCCATTTACACACACACACACACACACACACAAACTCATACCCACATAAACAAAACTAAATATTTAAAAATATTTAGAAAAGGTATGAATAGGTATAGACATTTGTCCTTGGACTATATTCTAAACAATGAAGTAAGCAAGGTAAGCAAATTTTATATAACACATTTTATTTGTGATATAGAAATGGTTTAAAATATACCAAAGGTATGTGGGTTCCACTTTGGGGGGGGGCACTTGAAGTTAGTGTCCTACAGTTTCCTGGAACCAATTCACCACTGATATTGGTCTGTCTACCTGTCTATCTGTCTGCCTATATCATCTATTTATATATCTTAAGTATATTTAATTATATAAGAGACATTACATACTTTTTGCTGCTTCCATGAATGGCATCCCAATGCCACATATTTTAAATGGTGTGTGCATTGAATTTATATTTAGCAATCTTACTAGCATGTCATGACTATGATTAATAATTTGTGATTTGGGATGCTTATATAGACAAATTATGGGCCCAGGGAAATTAAAGTTTTGTTTCTTGCTTCCTAAATAACATACCCATTTCTCATTTTTCCTTGTCATGATGTATTGATCAGCACTCACGTACCATGTTAACTAGAAGCAAGGACTGGTAGTGTTGTATCATTTTTCCTTATATAAACACGAAAGGCTCTGGGAATAGCCCAATAAAATACTTGCTATACAGTATGGGAACCAGAGTTCTAGCCTCAGTACATATATAAAAATTCTGCCAGCATTGCCAAAGTTTAGATAGAGGTGTACCTGGAACTCTTTGGGAAGCCAGCATGAGCTACCGGGAGAGTTCCAAGGCAGTGAACAATCTTGCCTCAAGAAGTAAGGAGAGTTATACTGATGTATGTATGTATGTATGTATGTATGTATGTATGTATGTATGTATGTATGTATATCTATATCTATCTCTTTCTATATAACTAATAGTACCAGCCATGCTATGAAGTCTGAACTACAACAATAACTAATATGGCAAGATATCTGTACAGGGTCAATAGTAGCACTCATAGCTTGGTGTTAACCAGCACCTGTCTAATTTGACTTAAAGCTCACCTAGCAGGTGGATAGCATGGTGATACTGGAAACCTAGTCAATTACCCAGCTCTAGTGAGGTCATAGATCTTAGAGGAGAACTGACTGCTACGATTTTTCTAAAACAGTGTAATTCCTAACTGTGTTCCACATACTTACTCTTATGCTCAGAGATAAACGTAGTTCACAGTATTCATCAGAAAACGTTCTTCTTGTGACAGATAGAGATCATTACAGGAACCCACAACTGGTCAAATGCAGAAAACAAGTGCTGCTGGCATGCTCAGATCTGATGGATACATCTACTAGAATTCCTGAACCTACAAGGCCCAGTGACCATCATGGGGGAGGGGGGAGAAAGCATGTAAGAGAGAGGCCCAGAAAATCTCTCAGATCATAAATTCTATAAATGACAGGGATGTCTCATTCATGATACCTCAAAACTATGGTTGCCAAAAAGATCTGAACAAAGACAATAGCAGTAAATCCACTATAATGGAAAGGAGAATATCACAGAGCCCAGCCCCAGACAAAAACTATAGACGACTGAGGGATACTGAGAATGAAAGAAATAGTTTTAGTCTATCCCATGGAGGAGCCTTGTAATTGGTTAGCCAATTATGTCATACAACACTGAACAAATGTAGCAGGTTATCTATCTATCTATCTATCTATCTATCTATCTATCTATCTATCTATCTTCATCATCATCATCATCATCATCATCATCATTATTATCTATCTATCTATCTATCTATCTATCTATCTATCTATCTATCTATCTACAAGTTGGGAGAAAGATATGGAATGAAAGAAATGGTATTATGTTTTAATTTAAGAATGTTAAAAAACAAGAAAGGAAGACATAACCTGAGAAATGACACTGGAGGCTGACCCTTGACTTAGACCTGTGTGCCCCTGCACACACACACACACACACACACACACACACACACACACACATTGAAGGAATCTAGAAATATAATCAGTTTCTTTCAAGAGTGCTTTGGTAGTTGGGTACTGGTTTTACCATCCATTTTGATCAATCACAGATTGTGTAATGATAAATAACAAAGGATTGCAGAGTACCAGATCCACCACTCAGAGTATTAAGAAACTGCAAAACTCAAAGTTTTTGCAGTCCAGGATTCCAGATATTAGGACTTCTGGCTCAGTGTAGGTGTGAGGAAGACCATACGCAGTTAGCATAGTAATAAATGTCATCTGTACCATCTTGATGAAGTGGCAGGAGATATAACTCAAAGTATAAATGTTTCTTGAGTAAGGCCCTGGTTTTCCTGAAGAACAGCAAAATGCCAATGGAAGGCAACACCTGAGTAAAGTTAGCTCCATGAAGACCGAAAAGAAGAAAGCAGTTTCTCCAAAGAAACCCCTCAGAGTGAATTAGGAATGAGATTATTAGAAAGATACAAAAATCCTCCTGTCAGGCAGTGTGTTATGAAGGCCCCTGGCCTTTTGCTTGACATACGCTGCTATTGAGACTATCCCTCTTCTGTCAGAGAGATATACGATGTCTGACCTCTGCATTCTCATTTTTCTGGTATCAAATTCAACATGACTGGCAATATAAAGTGACATTTTAGAATCCTATTGTTTTATATATTTTAGGATTGTAGTGGTACAACCATAGGGTCTCCTTTCAAAAAAACCACTGGATTTTTCTGACTTTTATGCACAGTATTTCCTTCAAACTGGAAGACAGCAAATATTTAATTTTTATGCTGTATTCCACCCTCATTTCATAAAGCTTACTAAGAATGGAATAAAACATTCAGGTTCTATTTTGTACCTTATTTACATTCATGTCTAATGAGAATGAAGTATCCAGCTTAATGTAAGCATTGGAATTGTAATGAAAATCTTTGTGATAAAAATCTTTGTATTGTTTGTGCCATTGACTATATTATATGTTTATCAGTTCCAAGGAATTATATAGCAGAGCTTGGACTCACTGGAAATGTAGTTTCTCATGCTTTCCAAGAGTAAACTTCCTAATAATGAAGAGGAGAAGAATAAGAAAATATATCGATATAAGAGCTCTGGTTCAGAGAAGCATAATCTGTATTTCACAAGGTATCTCACCACTGAAGTATTTGTTACTGACAGATTCATGTAGTTAGGAAGCCATTGCCTTCTGTAGTGCATCCTTTGGTGATCTTGGAAGCCTTCAGTGGACATTTTCTATATAATGCCCATATAGATGAGCATGTTTTAACTAAGTTGGTAGCAAAGCAAAAACAAAATTGTGATCCTGATGATAGGGTCTTGCATAGATGAGGAAGGAATGTTAATAAGCATAAGAAAATGTTGTTGTAAAAATATAAATGTAAAAAAGAGTTATTGTCTTTTACCCCGCTAGGTCCGCGCCACAGTGTCCCAAGATATCTGCTAGATATCTTGTTGGAAACACATCCCAGCCGCACCTTCCTACACTCAAACCCCCACAAAAAAGAACACACAACACAATAATCTTAGATCCAATTGGTAAGATATAATTGCCCACTTAAACATACAAAGCCCAGTACCATCCATCCCTTGGAACATTAATAACAACCTGTAAATACACAGAGCAGAATCTTAACATCACCTGCCATGGCTTCTCCCCTCTCTCCATCTCCCCTTCTCCTCCTCTCTCCCTTAGTCTCCTCCTCTTCCTTCAAACTTCTCTCCTGCCCATCCTTTCTTCTCCTCCAATGATAGGCCTTCTTCTATCCTGTACCTGCCCCTCACCTGTTCTTTACAAATTCAATGGGGAGGTGGTTCTGGAGAAGTCACCTGAATTCTGTGTAGTGACTAGGCAGCTGTCCTTGGGGCAGTGGAATTAGCATCAAAATACAGTAACTTCAGGGCAAACCACAACAAGAGAAGATAAGAGAAGGTAGGGAGAGAATAATTTGAAATATATTATGTATACACACACACATGCAATTGTTCAAAATATCCAATAAAATAGGAAAAGAACAATTTGCTTGTTTTATATGCTCACTATTATAAATCTAGATCACACATGATAAAAGTGAAGTGTTGATGGTAAGGGGATTATTGCCAATCAGCTCAGCAGGAACTGATGACCACTGATAAATTAAATTGTGCTGGAGATTCAAAATCTTTAGGCATCAGAAATACTATCTTGCTACAAAAATAGAAAGAGCACCAGTGGAAGGGGAAGCCCTTGGTCCTGCTAAGAGTGAACCCCTAGTGAATGTGATTGTTGGGGGGAGGGCGGTAATGGGGGGAGGATGGGGATGGGAACACCCATATAGAAGGGAGGGGGAGGGGTTAGGGGGATGTTGGCCCGGAAACCGGGAAAGGGAATAACATTCGAAATGTAAATAAGAAATATTCAAGTTAATAAAGGAAAAAAAATAGAATTCTTTTCAGGATAGGGTTTCTCTGCGCAGCTCTGGTTGCCTTGGAACTCGCTCTGTAGACCAGGTTGGCCTGGAACTCAGAGATCCATCTACTTCTGCTCCTTGAATGCTGGTATTTAAAGTGTGTGCCACTACCACCCAGCTCAAAAGTAGAATTTTTATTGCTACAAGTTCTACATTATAGAAAACTAAATCTTGTTCCTTTAGACCTCAATAGCCCTACCCTACCTAGTTCTTGATTTCCAATCATGCACAGAAATGTCATGTTTTTGTTTTTCTACAGATATGCAGAAGAGGTGGAATGAATAATTTATCCACTGGTTTATATTTGAGCTATGTTAACTGAATACTAATGATGTATAATATGCAAACTCGAGCCTTAAAATTTCTATCAAAGATAACATTTGTGCTAGGCATGGTGGCACAGGCCTTTAATCCTAGCCCTTGAGAAGTAGAGACAAGAAGCAGATTTCTGTAAGTTTAAGGCCAACCTGGTATACAAAGTGAGTTCCAGGACAGCCAATGCTGCTCCAGAGAGAAACCTGTCTTGAAAACAAAAACAAAACAACAGAAAGAAACAAACACACACACACACACACACACACACACACACACACACACACCAGAGAGGAGAAAAAGAGAGAGAGAGAGAGAGAGAGAGAGAGAGAGAGAGAGAGAGAGAGAGAATGAGAGAGAGAGATTCATGCCATTATGGAAAGGAAAGGTAAGGGTTAACAGTGTAATCAATATCAACGCAAACACAGTCTGGGTACAGGAGAAGATATCACAATCCTCTGTGGTAAAAAACATTCTACTTATCCCCACATGCTAATATCAACATTCACGTGGATTGAATGTTTTATATCAAATAATTGTGCATTGTGAAATCTTTAGTGGGTGTCAAGGAAAAACAATGAGAACACATTTGGTGAAGTACAGAAGCATCCTATTCTTCATGGCTTCCTAAAGAGGCTTTAAGTGACACCTGTTAGACACTAGGATGAATCCTCTAGGCAAGGAATTTGCCTGCAGAAAGGCATTTCATTATAAACTTAATCTCTTGAACCAAAGAAGTCAGAACCCCATCACTCTTTCACATCAGTAAAATGACAAACTTATACATCTGTGCATCTGCTATTACTAGAGCTTTCTACCTTTACATAGATAACTTAAGGTGTTTAAGATCTCATACTCTTTCTCATTTATCTATCTATCTATCTATCTATCTATCTATCTATCTATCTATCTATCTATCTATCATCCGTCATCTATTTATCTATGATATATCATCATATATCTAAAGCTCTTACAATCAAGGATTTCTTCACATTATAGTTCTTAGTAATTACAGTGGACACTCTTTAGCTCTTGTTTTTGGGTAGATAAAACTATGGAGCTTTGATCGCAATAATATTGGCTGAGTTCATTGCTTGATATGTAAAACTTTTTCTCTGTAAAATGCAGAATTTTCCCCACACTTGATTATTTCAAGGACTGGGACAAAAAAGGAATAAAATTGGTGTGTTGTGCTTTGCATTTGTGATGTCCCAGGTCTGGTTTCATCTTTGAATTGTAAAAATAGAGTTTATACTTGTAACCATAGATTTTGCCTAGGCAGAGCTCTGCATTTCCATGACCTTAAGTGATAATCACCAAATTCCTTAAACAAAAAGCAAATGTACAAGTCATTTAAAAATTGTTGTGGTTGGACTTTGTGAAACTTGCAGAAAGATGTCAATTATAGTAACAAAAAAGAAGGGTAAGTATGTTTCTTGTCAGATTTCACAGTGTAAAAGTGGGCAGGGCATGATGGATTGACTGACAGTCAGTGTTTACAAGGTCTTCTCTATGCATTCTCTTCTGATTTACCCTTCTTTTTCCTATGTCTCTGAGTGATTCTTATTCATTGAAAAGCTAGAGATGGGGAGCGAAGCATGGTATGATATATACACTTGTGTATAAATTCTCAAAAAAATTAAATAAAAATATTTTAAAGTAATCAGGATGAAGATGGAGCTGACAAGTCTTTTATGCTCCAGAAGCTTATTCTAAAGTGACTTGAATGTTTAAGCCTTCAAATTTAATTTGTATGCTTCATAATGCTTCGTTGCTTATAAGGAACCTTGGAGTATGTGAGATTAGTTCTACACCATCATAACGATGTAGAGAAGAGATACGAAACAGCTTCATTGCAGGTGGGAGATAAATGTCCTGTCAAATAGATAAGGGAAACTGCTAAACTATCTAAAAAATTATGTTTCAACTAGGAGAATCATAGAAAGTATCATGGGTGAGATAATATTTGACTGAATCTTTATTGGCACATGTGTATGTGTGTGTGTATGTGAATGTTCATGTATGTGTATGTGTGCTTCTGTATACTACATACATGTCACAGCACATAAGTAGAGTTACAGCAAGATTTGAAGAACCAGCTGTGTCCTCCCACAGATGGGATTCAAGTCATCAGGCTTGGCAATAAGGTACCCTTTTCAGCTAAAATATCTCCACAGCCTTTGATGAAAACTTTAAGGCTGAGCTGTTTCTGTTCAGTTGAAAATGAGAAAGTGGCCCTAGGACATTACAATTATGATCACGTAGAACATAGTGAAAAAGTTATGGAAGTGGGAAGGATAGGAGAGGTTAGAAAAGTAGTATCCTCTTAGTTTAAACTAGAGAAGAACTGCAAATAATCTATATTTATCTTGTGTGCTATATGTTACACTGTAGTGAAAAGACTATTAAATGCAAAGTCACATATGAGTTAGAAATAGTCAATTTTGATAGCTTCTATTTTCCTAAGACATAAAAATGCACCCCAAAAGATCTTGAACAACATTTTAGTTAAAATATTCTAAAGTATTACAATAATTGATGAAGGAGTAGTGAAATAAGAATAATAGAGAACTATTATAATTGAAAAAATTAGGAAGGTAGAAGAACTAGGATAAGGTCCCAATTAAACACCTAAGAGAGGCTGAAAGAATTATGAGGAATGGTTGTGTTTCAGTGGTTTTTATACGATAGCAAATGGTGTAATGTTAATAGGATCAGAGGAACAGCAGGGATGGATGGTGTATGTATGTATGTACGTATGTATGTATGTATGTATATATATATATGTGTGTGTGTGTGTGTGTATGTATTTTTTTTGCTTTAGATTGAGAGTATGTATTCATCATGTTCTTTATATTTTAGTAGTATTTTAGACTAACCCACCTTAGGCTCCCAATATTCATTTTATTACACAAGTTCTAACTCAGATAAATTTTCTTCTTTTTTGTTAGGCTTACACATTGCACTGCCTATTAAGATAGATGCATTATTGTGTTGTTTTTAGTAATATTTATAGGCCAGACTACATGAATAACATTGGCTAATTAGCAAACCTAAATTAAATACAGCACAACTAATAGAAATTTTGCATCTAATACTGGAACCTAAAATTGAAATTCATAATAATTTAGCAGTATATACAATATTAAAATAATATTCCATTAAAACTCAGTAATATTAAAATAGTAACCACTGTGGTTTATTTGAAAATAACAGAACTAATTGATTTATTGATATATACCTATGATATTAATGTTTAAATTCCTTTCCCTTTTATAATAGAAACTCTATTCTCCAATCATAGAAACAATCAAGGAGAGAAGAAATCGATCCTCACTTGTGGCTTTTTGCTTTCTACAAATGTTTTCTTGTAAGTGGAAATAGCCTCTACAAGGTCTTTTCTTCAGTAAAGTCTGTCAAGGCCATTGCTAGTAAATACATATTGAGTTGGGGTTCAGTCTTTAAGGGAGGTCCATCTAAAACTAACTTCTTTTCATTCAAAGAGAAGTGCTGACAATATTTTCTTTGTTGAATTTTAATTTGAGAGGGGCTTTGCTCAGCTTGGGTGCAGGAGAAAAGCCAGAAAGCTGTGCTTTCCAAGGTATTCACACAGTTCCTATGTTCTCTGTGTTATGCTGTTATTCTTATCATCAGATGTGGTGACACAATGATTCTTTTTTCATTACATAGAGTTGGACACAGACCATAAAAGTAATGAAGTAACATAACACTTCATTGAGTAGACACATTGAACCAAATTATTTTCCATAAAATAGTTATGAACTCATTTGAGTTTTGGAAAGGATGAGTCAACGATGAAAGAGTAAGTAGGAGAACAGGTTATGATGCTGTGTAGAACTGTTAATCCCAACAAATGTGCAACAATTTTACTGGATCAATGCTGAGAGTTGGAGTTCATTTCAATACAAGTTTCTGAGATGACACCCACAGTAAAAGACGCAACATTTGTTTTTCATGAAGTCAAGCTCTTGCATAATTCTAGTTCCATTATTTTCTATTTGCATACAAGCTTTCTTAGTATTTCTCAGGCTAGAGTTGGGAGATGGCTCAGTGGTTAAGATCAGCGACTACTCTTCCAGAGGTCCTGAGTTTAAGTCTTAGCAACCACATGGTGGATCACATAGATCTGTATTGGAATCTGATGTGCTCCTCTGGTGGGTCTGAAAACAGATTAACAGTCAACTCATGCATGAAATAAATAAAATCATATGGGAAGGGGTAACAGGGAGGGGGAGCACGTGGATGGTCCAAATACAAGGACACCCACATTCATAAAAGAAACTTTACTAAAGCTCAAAACACAATTTTCACCTCACACCATAATAGTGGGATACTTCAATATCCTACTCTCATCAATGGACAGTTCATGAAAACAGAAACTAACAATAGACACAGTGAAAGTAAAAGAACCAAATGGATTTAGCAGCTATATACAGAACATTTCACCCTAAAAGAAAAGAATATACATTCTTCTCAGCACCTCATGGTACTTTCTCAAACATTGATAAGATAATTGGTCACAAAACAGACCTCAACAGATACAAGAAGACTGAAATAATCCCATTCATCCTATCAGATCACCACAGACTAAGGTTGGTCTACAACAACAACAACAACAACAACAACAACAACAACAACAAAAAGAAAGCCCACATACACACAGAAGCAGAACAACTTCCTACTCAATAATAACTTGGTCAGGGAAGAAATAAAGAAAGACATTAAAGACATTTTAGAATTTAATGAAAATGAAGGCACAACATATGCAAACTTATAGGACACAATGAAAGCAGTGCTAAGAGGAAAATTTATAGCTCTGAGTGCTTCCAAAAAGAAAATGGAGAGAGCATACACTAGCAGCTTGGCAGCACACCTAAAAGCTCTAGAAGAAAAAAGTAAATATACCCAAGAGGAGTAGACTTCATGAAATAATCACTCAGTGCTGAAATCAACCAAGTAGAAACAAAAAGAACTATACAAAGAATCAACAAAACCAGGAGCTGGTTCTTTGAGAAAGTCGACAAGATAGATAAACCGTTAGCCAGACTAATCAGAGAGTACAGAGACAGTATGCAAATTAACAAAATGAGAAATGAAAAGGGAGACATAAAAACAGAAACTAATAAAATTAAAAAAAAATCATATCCTACTACAAAAGCCTAAACTCAACAAAACTGGAAAATCTGGAAGAAATGGACAATTTTCTAGACAGATACTAGATACCAAAGCTAAGTCACGATCAGATAAAACATCTAAATAGTTTTATGAAGCCTAAAGAAATAGAAGCAGTCATTAAAAGGCTCCCATCCCCCACCCCCCAAAAAATAGCCCAGGACCAGATGGGTTTAGTGCAAAATTCTGTCAGACCTCAAAGAAGACCTAATACCAATACCCTTCAGACTACTCCATAAAATAGAAACAGAAGGAACACTATTCATTTCATTTTATGAAGAGACAATTATGCTAAAACCATACAAACCCCCCCCCAAAAAGAAGAGAACTTCAGACAATTTCCCTTATGAATATTGATGCAAAATGCTCAATAAAATTCTCACAAATCAAACCCAAGAACACATCAAATAGCTCTACAGTGGTGCTGGTATACAGGCCTACAGGAGGGCAAAGCCACTTTCAGAGTCAGCAAGACAAGCTAACAATGGAGACAACCTGATGGCGAAAGGCAAGCACAGGAACCTAAGAAACAGAAACAAAGATTACTTGGCATCATCAGAGCCCAATTCTCCAACCAAAGCAAATACTGGATATCCAAACACATCGGAAAAGAAAGATTTAGATTTAAAATCACATTTTATGATGATGATGGAGGGCTTTAAAAAGGACATAAATAACTCCCTTAAAGAAATACAGGACAACACAGGTAAACAAATAGACGCCCTTAAAGAGGAAACACAAAAATCCCTTAAAGAATTACAGGAATATAGAACCAAACAGGTAAATGAAATGGACAAAACCAACCTAGAGTTAAAAATGGATGTAGAGACAATAAAGAAAGCACAAAGGGAGACAACCCTGGAGATTGAAAACCTAGGGAAGAGATCAGGAGTCATAGATGGAAGTACCACCAACACACTACAAGAGATAGAAGAGAGAATCTTAGGGGCAGAAGATACCATAGAAACATCAACACAACCATCAATGATAATGCAAAATGCAAAAGGCTCCTAGCACAAAACATCCAGGAAATCCAGGATGCAATGAGAATATCAAACTTAAATATAATAGGTATACAAGAGAGTGAAGACTACCAACTTTAAAAGCCAGTAAATATGTTCAACAAAATTATAGATGAAAACTTCCCTAAGCTAAGAAAGAGATGCTTATAAATATACAAGAAGCCTACAGAACTCCAAATAGATTGGACTAGAAGAGAAATTCCTCTTATCACATAATAGTCAAAACACAAAACGCACAAAACAAAGAAACTGTATTGAAAGTAGTAAGGGAAAATATCAAGTAAAATATAAAGGCAGAGCTATCAGAATTACACCAGACTTCTCACCAGAGACTATGAAAGACAGAAGATCCTGGGCAGATGTCGTACAGACCCTAAGAGAACACAAATGCCAGCCAGGCTACTATATTCAGCAAAACTCTCAATTACCATAGATGGAGATACCAAGATATTCCATAACAAAACCAAATTTACACAACATATTTCTAGAAATGTAGCCATACCCAGGATAATAGATGGAAAACTCAAACATAAGGAGGGAAACTACACCCTAAAAAAAGCAAGAAAGTAATATCCTTGCAAAGACACCAAAAGAAGAGAGACATACAAGCATAATGCCACCTCTAACAACAAAAATAACAAGAAGCAACAATTACTATTCCTTAATATCTCTTAATGTCAATGGACTCAATCCCCTAATAAAAAAGACATAGATTAATAGATTGGATACTTAAAGAGGACCCAGCATTTTGCTGCATACAGAAAACACACCTCAGAAACAAAGACAGACACTAACTAAGAGTAAAAGGCTGGAAAACAACTTTCCAAGCAAATGTTCCGAAGAAACAAGCTGGAGTAGCCATTCTAATATCGAATAAAATTTACTTTCTACCAAACGTTATCAAAAAAGATAAGGAAGGACACTTCATATTCATCAAAGGAAAAAGCAACCAAGATCAACTCTCAATCCTAAATATCTATGCTCCAAATGAAAGGCACCTACGATCATAAAAGAAACCTTACTAAAGCTCAAAAGACACATTGCACCTCACACAATAATAGGAGATTTCAACACCCCACTCTCATCAATGGACAGATCATGGAAACAGAAATTAAACAGAGACATATAGAAACTACCAGAAGTTATGAAACAAATGGACTTAACAGATATTTATAAAACATTTCATCCTAAAACAAGAGTATATACCCTCTTCTCAGTACCTCATGGTATCTTCTGCAAAATTGACCATATAATCAGTCACAAAACAGGCCTCAAGAGATACAAGAAGATTGAAATAATCCATGCATCCTATCAGATCACCACGAATAAAAGCTGGTCTTCAATAACAACAAAAATTACAGAAAGCCCACTTTTTACATAGAAGTTGAACAACACTCTACTCAATGATAACTTTGTCAAGGAAGAAAAAAAGAAAGAAATTAAAGACTTTTTAGAATATAATGAAAATGAAGGCAAAAACATACCCAAACCTATGGGACATAAAGAAACCAGTGCTAAGAGGAAAAAAATCATAGCTCTGAGTGCCTCCAAAAAGATATAGGAGAGAGCATACATTAACAGGTTGACAGCACACATAAAAGCTCTAGAACAAAAAGAAGCAAATACATCCAAGAGGAGTAAAAGGCAGGAAATAATCAAAGTCAGGCCTGAAATCAACCAAGTGGAAACTAAAAGCACTATACAAAGAATCAACAAAACTAGGAGCTGGTTCTTTGAGAAAACCAACAAAGTAGATAATCCCTTAGCCAGACTAACAAGAGGGCACAGAGAGTGTACTCAAATTAACAAAATCAGAAATGAAAATGGAGACATAACAACAGAATCTGAGGAAATTCAAAAAAAAATCACCAGATCATACTACAAAAGCCTACATTCAACAAAACTAGAAAATCTGGAGGACATGGACAATTTTCTAGACAAATACCAGGTACCGAAGTTAAATCAGGATCAGATAAATGATCTAAACAACCCCATAACTCGTAAAGAAATAGAAGCAGGTATTAAAAAGTCTCTCAACCGAAAGTAGCCCAGGATCAAATGGGTTTAGTGCAGGATTCCATCAGACCTTCATAGAAGACCTCATACCAGTACTGTCCAAAGTAGTCCCCATAACAGAAACAGATGGAGTACTACCCAATTCCTTCTGTGAAACCACAATTACACTTAAACCTATACTCCACCAAGACTCAACAAAGAAAGAGAAGTTCAGACCAATTTCCCTTATGACTATCGATGCAAAAATACTCTAAAATTCTGCAATCGAATTTAAGAACTCATCAAAATAATCATCCATCAAGATCAATTAGGCTTTATCCTAGGAATGCAGGGATGATTCAACATATTGAAATCCTTCAAGCTAATCCACTATATAAACAAACTCAAAATAAAAATAAAACACATGATCATTTCTTTAGATGCTAAGAAAGCATTTGACAAAATTCAACACCCCTTTATGATAAAAGTCCTGGAAAGATCAAGAATTCAAGGCATACATAAACATAGTAAAAGCAATATCCTGCAAACCAGTAGCTAACTTCAAACTAAATGGAGAGAAACTTGAAGAAATCCCACTAAAATCAGGGACTAGACAATGTTGCCAACTCTCTTCCTACTTACTCAATATAGTACTCAGAGTCCTAGCCAGAGCAATCAGAGAGTGAAAAGAGGTCAAAGGGATACAAATTGGAAAGGAAGCAGTCAAAATATTTGCAGATGATATGATAGTATTCTTTTTTTTATTATTATTATTAACTTGAGTATTTCTTATATACATTTCGAGTGTTATTCCCTTTCCCGGTTTCCGGGCAAACATCCCCCTCCCTCCTCCCCTTCCTTATGGGTGTTCCCCTCCCGACCCTCCCCCCCTTGCTGCCCTCTCCCCAACAGTCTAGTTCACTGGGGATTCAGTGTTAGCAGGACCCAGGGCTTCCCCTTCCACTGGTGCTCTTACTAGGATATTCATTGCTACCTATGAGGTCAGAGTCCAGGGTCAGTCCATGTATAGTCTTTGGGTAGTGGCTTAGTCCCTGGAAGCTCTGTTTGGTTGGCATTGCTGTACATATGGGGTCTCAAGCTCCTTCAAGCTCTTCCAGTTCTTTCTCTGATTCCTTCAACAGGGGTCCTGTTCTCAGTTCAGTGGTTTCCTGCTGGCATACGCCTCTGTATTTGCTGTATTCTGGCTGTGTCTCTCAGGAGCGATATGCATTCACATTTTGATCATCCATCTTGAGTTTCATTTGTTCTAGGCATCTAGGGTAATTCAAGCATTTGGGCTAATAGCCACTTATCAATGAGTACATACCATGTATGTCTTTCTGTGATTGGGTTAGCTCACTCAGGATGATATTTTCCAGTTCAAACCATTTGCCTACGAATTTTTATAAAGTCATTGTTTTTGATAGCTGAGTAATATTCCATTGTGTAGATGTACCACATTTTCTGTATCCATTCCTCTGTTGAAGGGCATCTGGGTTCTTTCTTAAGTAACCCCAAAAGATCCACAGGAGAACTACCAAGCCTGATAAATAACTTCAGCAAAGTGGCTGGGTATAAAATTAACTCAAATACATCAGTATCCTTCCTCTATTCAAAGGATAAACAGGCTGAGAAAGAAATTAGGGAAATGACACACTTCACAATAGTCCCCAAAATATAATATACCTTCTGTGATTTCAACCAAGCAATTGAAAGATCTTTATGATAAGAACTTCAAGTCTCTTAAGAAAGGAATTGAAGAAGATCTCAGAAGATGGAAAACCCTCCCATGCTCATGGATTGGCAGGATAATATTGTAAAAATGACTATCTTCACAAAAGCAAACCGGAGATTCAATGCAATCCCCATCAAAATTCCAACTCAATTCTTCATAGAGATAGAAAGAGCAATTTGCAAATTTATTTGGAATAACAAAAAACCCAGGATAGCAAAAACTATTCTCAACAGTAAAAGAAATTCTGAGGGAATCAACATCCCTTATCTATACCTATTTACAGAGCAATAATGAAAAAAAAATACTGTGTAGTATTGGTACAGAGACAAGTAGATCAGTGGAATGGAATTGAAGACACAGAAATGAACCCTGTCTTGGTTAGGGTTTTATTGCTGTGAACAGGCACCATGATCAATGCAAGTTTTATAAAGGACAACATTTAATTTGGGCTGGCTTACAGATTCAGAGCTTTAGTTCATTATCATCAAGGCGGGAGCATGGCAGCATTTCAGCATCCAGGCACGTGTGGTGCAGGGGGAGCTGAGTTCTACATCTTCAACTGAAGGAAGCCAGAAACAGACTGAGCATCCTCAGGTGGCTAGGAGGGTCTCCAAGCCCATCCCTGTAGTGACACACTTCCTCCAACAAGGCCACATGTTCTAATAATGCCACTCTCTGGGCCAAGCATGTGCAAACCATCACAAACCCACGCACCTATGGTCACCTGATTTTGACAAAGGAGATAAAACCATCCAATGGAACAAAGATAGCATTTTCACCAAATGGTGCTGGTTCAACTGGAGGTCAGCATGTAGAAGAATGCAAATCTATCCATTCTTATCACCCTGTTCAAAGCTTAAGTCCAAGTGGATCAAGGACTCCACATAAAACCAGATACACTCAAACTAATAGAAGAAAAAATGCAGAAGAGTCTCGATCACATGAGCACTGGGGAGAATTTCCTGAACAGAACACCAATGGCTTATGCTCTAAGATCAAGAATCAACTAATGGGACCTCATAAAACTGCAAAGCTTCTGTAAGGCAAAGGACACTGTCATTAGGACAAAACAGCAACTAACAGTTTGGGAAAAGATCTTTATCAACCCTACATCTGATAGAGGGCTAGTATCCAAAATATACAAAGAACTCTGGAAGTTAGGCTCCAGAGAGCCAAATAACCCTTTTAAAAATCTGGTACAGAACTAAACAAAGGATTCTCAGTTGAGGAATATTTAATAACTGAGAAGCACCTAAAGAAATGCTCAACATCCTTAGTCATTGGGAAAATGCAAATCAAAACAACTCTGAGATTCTACCTCATACCAGTCAGAATGGCGAAGATCAAAAACTCAGGTGAGAGCAGATGCTGGTGAGGCTGTGGAGAAAGAGGGATACCCCTCCATTGTTGGTGGGAATGCAAACTGCTACAACCACACTGGAAATCAGTCTGGAGTTTCCACAGATTATTGGACATTGCACTACCTTAGGACACAGTTATAACACTCCTGGGCATATACCCAAAAGATGCCCCAACATATAACAAGGACACATGTTCCACTATATTCATAGCAGCCTTATTTATAATAGCCAGAATCTGGAAAGAACCCACATAGCCCTCAACAGAGGAATGGATACAGAAAATGTGGTACATCTACACAATGGAGTGCTACTTAACTATCAAAAACAATGACTTCATGAAATCCATAGGCAAATGGACTGAACTAGAAAATATCATTCTGAGTGAGGTAACTCAATCACAGAAAAACATACTTGGCATGCATTCATTGATAAGTGGATATCAGCCCAAAAGCTTGAATTACCCAAGATACAATCCACAGTCTACATGAAGTTCAAGAAGGATGACTAAAATGGGGATGGATCACTCCTTCTTAAAAGGGGGGAACAAAAATATCCATAGGAGGAGGCAATCTTTGGAGCAGAGACCGAAGGAATGGCTATTCAGAGTCTGCCCCACATGTGGCCTATATATATATACAGCACCAAAACTAGATAAGATTGGCGAAGCTAAAAAGTGCATGCTGACAGGAACCGGATTTAGATGTCTCCTGAGAGACACAGCCAGAGTATGTCAAATACCAAGGTGAATGCTAGCAGCAAACCATTGAACTGAGAAGAGGACCCCCGTTGGAGGAGTTAGAGAAAAGATTGAAAGAGCTGAAAGAGCTGAAGGGGCTTGCAACCCCACAAAAACAAAGAACCAGAGCTCCTAGGGAGTAAACCACTACCCAAGGACTATACATGGACTGACCCAAGGCTCCGGCTGCATTTGTAGTAGAGGATGGCCTTGTTGGACACTAAAGGAAGGAAAAGACCTGGGTCATGCAAAGGTTGGACCCCCAGTGTAAGGGAATGTGGGGGAAGGATGGTGGATGGGGAGGGGAACACCCTTATAGATGAAGGTGTGATAAAGGGCTTATACACAGGAAACTGGGAAAGGGAATAACATTTGAAATATAAATAAAAAATAGCCAATAAAAAAAGAAAAAGCACAAAGATCTTAAAATTATCATTAGTTAATCCAAATATTTGAATATTGATATTATTTTGAAAAGTTAAAATTATGTTGCTTTACCTAATGGCTGTAAAATATCTGGTGAGGTAGAGGATACCCTTCCTGGAGAATTAATATATTTGTAATATTTTACTTTAAACATTAAAATTTAATTTACTTACTTATCACATATCAGGAGGGTCATGCACATGTTACAATGAAGTATATGGAAGTCAGGGGATGTCTAGCAAAAGCAGATTTTCTCCGTCTATCATGGGTGTTCTGGGGATTGAACTGAGGTTATCTGGCTTGTCATTAAGTGTTATTATCCATTCAGCCATCTTACCGACCCCTTGTAATACAGACTGGACATTGTCTAAAACTCAAAAATAGCTAAAAATAGCAAAATGAGATTCAACATTTTATTAATCATTAGCTCATTTGTACAGAATCCATTGGAGCAGATATTTTAAAAAATGCTTTAAAAAAATTAGGGTATGAAAATTTCTCATCTTAGTTCTGACATTTAAGGCACCTGGAAGCAATTTTTGTCATCTTTCTCCAGGAAAAAGTATGGACAAACTGAAAACTGATAAAAATTTAACTTATTAGAGAACTGTGTTTTCAGGTCACACCAACTAAGGAACAAATGAAGCCAAAGCTGCAGCTGAAATCTGCTTATTCGGGGCACAAGCTGTTAGAATGTATAGTGAAAATTCTGACGAGTTGCTGAGGTAAAGCATGCACTGTCATGAAGGAATATATTTCTAGGGTCACAGCATCAGTAAGAACACACTTTCACAAATTATTCCAATAGAAGTATTTGAGAATTTTCTTTTCCATGTTTTGGCAGGAAATGGGCGACAGCAAAGACTACAAAATAAACTAATGCTGTTTTCCACAACAAAGACTTGTTCACCATAGAGAAACTGCCAGAGCAAAATCATACTTTGTTGATGAACACTGCTTCCCCTCCAACCCCCTTCAGTTTCCTTGTCTTACCATACAGTGGTAAAATAAAGTTATACCATTAGAATGATTTATGGGACCTACATTGAAGGTACCAGTCTACAGGAAGGTTGGTGCTTCCAGTATAGATTACAGAACAAAGAACACATTTTCTCTAAGTTCTGCTGCCATGGCAGGGTTTAGCAAAACAGCAGATTACAGTGAAACACTTGCCTAAAGTGGCTGATCTGAGAACAAGGCACCAAGTCAAAAGAGAAAGAGGCATGGTTTTTAAAGTCCTTGGAAAAATATCTCCAAGGACAAGACTTCTCATCAGAGAAGCAAGAGGCAAGTAGATACATTGGTTTCAAGGTTTACAAGGAAACATACATCCAAGTACAGCATCTGAATTTCATTTTAAAATGTAGATTTTAAAACATAAAGCTAATTGACGGAAGTTAAAAGTAAAAGTAAAATTCATTTTGTATAACTAGAACATAGCAGAATCCAAAAGACAAATGAAAATAAGGCAAGGACTTGCGGCTGATGATTTCAGGACTATTTATATTCTGTGATTTAGATATTTTTGCATTCTTTGCCTTAAATTTTGATGGATAAAGTAGGTAAATTGATAATTAAGTCACCAGCGTATTAGGACAATGAAACATGCTAGTTTTAAAAGTACTTATCATAAATTACAAGCAGGCTATAGTCTGTAGTATAAAATAAGTTTCAGCTACTATTGCTATATTACTATACATAAAAAAGGAAAATGACCATAAGTCAGTTAGAATTATTGCCTCACATCCTGTGCTTTGTGCTATTTTGGATATTATGTCAAATGTTTTAAACTGTTGTTTACTTTCCTGAAATTCTAGGCATAAAGTGAAACAATTAGCTCTTACAGTTACTCTGATGTAAACATAAAAGATCACACATGGGTCATTTGTAGGAAATAAATAACTTTCCCAATGCTTAATGTGTGAAAAACAGTCTTGTAGTTTGGTAGAAAATGCAATATGTATGTTTTCATTCCAACATTAAATTTTCCATCGTATTAGCTAATTTGAAGAATTGTTCTAAGCAGATTGAAGTGCAATTATTTATTCAGTTTTTGCATATTTCTTTAGAAATATTTCCATTTAGAAATATTTTTATTTAGAAATAAATTGAACACAATACAGTTTCAAATCTGTACTTCAATTTGAACTTCCTGCTGTAAAATCGGTCAGATAGAACTTAAGATGAGAAAGAAGAAAATAGAAATGCCATGAGCTCAATCTTGGCCCAAGCCTGTGTATGCAGCAGCCTCAGGCACTGATGTGTGTCAGCAGTATTCAGCAAGAACTTCAGTTCATAGCTACCCCAGGAGTCTGAATCTCTTATACATCTGACCCATGTGTCAAGAAGTAAAGGTTACAAGTCATATTCCTCCTGGCATAGAAAGTCCTCGCAGAGGAAAAAAATTGCCCAAGGAAGAAGTATATTTTCCTAACATGTAAAGCAATCTCTGCCCTTGTAAATATTTGAGGTCTTTTTGGATGGCTGATGGAAATTTACTAAAGGAAACATGAATGTTTAAAAAATAGCTTCAATATAGAATTTCTATTCATTTGAGAGAAGGGGGCACCTTCTTCTTTGGTTCATTTGATATCAAATTGAATCCATATTCTCATGCTGTGAGACTGGGGATTGTGCCATCTATTAAATTAACTGGAAAATTTGGCAACTCTCTAGGTTAGTGCATCAGAGTCAAGAAAATTTCTTGTCCCTATAGGATGACTTGACTGTAGTACTTTAAAAACATCCTTTCCAAAAAATGCAAAGAAAACATTCAATTATAGTATAGTGAACAAGCATTCTGTTTCACTAGAATACAACCATTAAAAATAATGTTAGGATGAAGCTGACAGGATGTCTTAGCTGGTAAAGATACTTGCTACTGTGTTTGATCCTTGGGATGCATGTTGTGGATGAGAAGAAATAATTCCTGCAGATTGTCCTCTGATATGCACTCGTATGCTTTGCATGCACAATAAATAAAGCAATACAAATTTAATGTTAAATATCCACATCCATGCTCACTATTAGATCAAAGGAAAGACATAGGAGTTGGTATAAACATGAGTTTGACAAATATCTCTTCTTTAAAAATGTTCTTTGACACAGATCTCACAAAGGAGGAGCTGAGGGTGTATAGAAATGGTGGAGGCAACGCAGAGATAAGAAAGCAGAACAGAATGTGGTCTCTTCAGGTTCTATCTTCCAACTCTTGGACATTTCTTGGTTCCCAGTTAAGGGATTGGGCCTCCCATACACCTCAAAATTTTTGACCCACAATTGTTCCTGTCCAAAGGAAATGCAGGGACAATAAGTGGAGCAGAGACTGAAGGAAAGGTCATATAGAGACTGCCCCAACTTAGGATCCATCCCACATGTACAAACCAAATCCTGACACTATTGCTGATACCAACATGTGTTTGCAGACAGGAGACTGGCATGGCTGTCCTCTACTGGCATCTGACTGAGACAGATGTAGAAACTTACATCCAACCATTGGAATGATTCCAAGAACCCCTATGGAAGAGTTAGGAGAAGGAGATTGCAATCTCCCAATCCTATGGGGATTCTTCCCCATAGGAAGAACAATATTATCAACTGACCAAACCCCTCATAGATCCCTGGAACTAAACCATCAACCAAAGAGCATAGACAGGCTGGTTTGTGGCCCTCGATACATATGTAGCAGAGAACTGCCATGTCTGGCCTCAGTGGAAGGGGATATGCTTGGTCCTATGTAGGTTTGATGACCCAGAGAAGGGGCATGTTAAAGGGGTGAGGTGGGAGTGGGTGGGTGGGTGGAGGAGCACCCTCTTAGAGGCAAACTGGAGAGAGTATGGGGTGGAATGCTTGTGGAGGGAGGACTTGGAAGGGAGACAACTTTTGAAATGTAGATCAATAAAATAATTAAAGGAGAAAATAATGTATACAATTTGGTGAGTTGGAACTATGTAACCATATATGTTATCATTACCACAATCAAAATAACAAAGCTCCATTATTGCAAAAAAAAAGCCTAACAGAGGTGAAAATATGGCTAAAGCACATTATTTACATGCGAGGAAGTGTCATACGAGGAAGTCTCTTACTCTGAACATTTCATGTGCAACAATAAAATGGAAAGCTTTCTTTAAAATGTGGTTTAGAAATTATTAGCTCAGTGCACATTGGTATCAGGCCCTTGGAGAGATGGGATGTACATTTTGCTCTGTGGAGCTTACAGTGTGGAAGAAAAGTCAGACAGTTATGTAATCTAACTAAATAAATTATATCAGTGGAACATATGTGAATTAAACTTTTTTTTCTACAAAAAGGGAATGGTTTGCTGGATGAGAAGAAACCAAGAATATTGTTTCTTATCTCATTTTATAATTGGGAAATAGATACTTAGGGATTAGTATGCCTAGTCTTTTTTCTGGTATGAAATATTTGACAGTGAGCAAAACAGATTAAGATTTCTGCCCTCAAAGACTTTAAAATCCAGTGGGGAAGACAGAATATAAATAAAACATGAAGTGATATACAAGAAAAAGTTGTAGTTACTGCTATGGGAAGAGGAGAGTGATGAAAAGCAAGGGAGGTCAGCGAAACAGAGGGCTTGGAGCAGTGAGTAGTTAAATTGTGATTTAAGTAAAGAGATCAGCAACGGTCCCAGAGAGAAAGATAAATATGAACTAAGATTTGACGATGGTAAGAAACAGACCAATACAGTTACCTGGAGTGTCGTTACCTGGGTTCAGGGAAAAGTCAATTCAAATATCTGCGAGTATGAGCACATGGGGTGTGGTTGAGAAAAGCTATGAAGGTATGAGATAAAGTGGCAAGTTAGTGATGATGAGTGTAGAGCTTTAAAATCAGTTAGTGTTTGAGGACATTGCATCAAGTTTTTTCCCCTCAGTGTGAGGCCATGACTCATAGAGAAGTTTTAAGTAAAGTAGAAGCCTTACCTGACTTCTGCTCTAATAGGATCCCCTGGGCTACTTAGGAGAATACACTCTAGGGACAGGAGGAAAAGAAGGGTGTCAAGCTAGGAGTTTCTGACAGTGATCCAGGCAAGAGATAATGATGGCTCAGGCAATGAAAGAGTAGGAGGCAGATTGTAAAGCTATTTTAAAACCAGAGTCAAGAGTCTTCTGATTCACAAAAGGAAAATACATTGACACATTAAGGTGACTCAGAGAATTTTAAGTCAGGGGTCACCAAGAAAGTTTTTATACAGAAGGGGAAGTGACCAAATACTAAACTCTTTGACATTCCAAAACAAGTAGGCTGAGGAGATGATTAAAATGAGAATATGAGACTGAGAATGAGAAAATAGTGAGTGAAGAAAATTCAAGAAGAATCTAATATGGTACTGTAGAAGTCAGTATACAGTGCACATGAAGAAAGAGGAAGTTATGATGCCATGTAATGCCCATCAAGGTGAGGGCCACTTGAGGACTTGGATTTGAGCAATTTGGATGCTATGATAGATGGATGAAGTTTCTAAAACAATAGGATTGTGAGAAAATGATTGAAAGAGCAATTTTGATATTTCTTTTAGTTTTCCTTCTAAAACAAGTGCTGATAAACATTGTAGAGATCTGAGAAATAGAGAGAAATTTAAGACAGAAGCAATGTTATCATGTTTTTTTCTCCATCTTTATTAAATTGGGTATTTCTTATTTACATTTCGATTGTTATTCTCTTTCCCGGTTTCCAGGCAAACACCCCCTTAACCCTTGCCCCTCCCCTTCTCTATCGGTGTTCCCCTCCCCATCCTTCCCCCATTACCGCCCTCCGCTTAACAATCCTGTTCACTGGGGTCCAGCTTTGGCAGGGCCAAGGGCTTCCCCTTCCACTGGTGCTCTTACTAGGATATTCATTGCTACCTATGAGGTCAGAGTCCAGGGTCAGTCTGTGTATAGTCTTTGGGTAGTGGCTTAGTCCCTGGAAGCTCTGGTTGCTTGGCATTGTTGTTCATATGGGGTCTCGAGCCCCTTCAAGCTCTTTCAGCCCTTTCTCTGATTTCTGTAACGGGGGTCCCGTTCTCAGTTCAGTGGTTTGCTGCTGGCATTCGCTTTTGAGATTGTGGTTACCACCTAGCCGGAATATGTGTTGATGAAGAACAGCTGGAGAGCTGGCCATCCATGAGGGAAGAGTGGAGCTTAAGGAGAAACAGCAATGTAGTTTTTGATAATTACATGAAGGGGCCAGTGAAACAGTTTAGTGGCTTAAAGGTACTTCCGACTAGAGCTAATGACCTGAGCTCAGTGTCTAGTAACCTGGGGTGGAAGAAGAGAACCAACTCTCACAAGTTGTTTTCTGCCCGTCTCACATGCGTTGTAAAACATGCACACCCGTCCATATATACACTATCAGTCAGTCCATCCACCAGCCAACTCTTAATAAATAAATGTAAGAAAACATTCTTTAAATACCATGTAGGCTCATTGTTTGGGATAGGAGCAGAGAAGGATAAGGGCATCCAACAGAAAGGATGTGGGGAGGATATATAGCTGTGGTAGTATGGGGCAAGTGTTCTAGTTGTTTCCTTTTACAAATAGAAAGCAAGCTCATCAGTTGTGATGAGATTAGACTTGCTAATGGTTTTAAGAGAGACTCATATGTAATAGGGAAGAAAAGCAGGGGAGATTGGCCGTACAAGGCATTGTCCTAGAATTCAGGAGAAAGTTGTCTATATAAAAGAGTCTTTCTTCAGCTTTATCTAAGTGTGCTCTGTGGCATTAGCCTAGGAGGTAGCATGAACTGACCAGAAGGGATTCTCTTTCTCCTTCCTTATCATGCTTAAGTCCTAGAAGCGACATCAACCCTTTAAATTCACCTTCAACTCTTTACCTTAACCCTCCAGTTCATAATGAATTTTTGGCAAAGTTGAGGTGACTCAACCATTACCCCTTACTTATTTCCTAATATCATACAACAATCCAGAGGCATTTTGATGGATTATCATGGATTCCTGGTATATTAGTTTCAATGAATTCTTGCAGTTATTTTTAAGATGAATAATAGTATTAATGAAACAGAATGAATACAGAAATAGAAAGGGATATGGGTCATTTTGTACTTCAAGGACATTCAGTATGAGTCATCGTGACTTTTGCTGGTTTGCATGATCCATTGGACAGTATAAAAGAGTCCTTCCTCAAACAGACACAGTCTACCCATTAGTCAAGGAATTAAAGTCTATATACATGGAAAGTGAAAGAGTTATTTCCATTTTCATGATTCAGGTTTTTGTTCAGCATACCAAGAATATAACATAAGTAGATTAAATTGACTGCCCAGATTTTTCTTTACCAGCAACAATATCAAGTGGCCAGCACTGTAGCAGTCACACTATTTGAATTTTTTTTTTTTGGTCTTGGTGTCTAATGTGGTATCTACATACAGAATACTTGAAGGTGGTCCTTTCCCTGCCATACATGGATCTAATAATTCTACTAAATCTATAAATACTGTTTGATATTAGTAATTTTCATACCTTTTTCTTTGCAGGAAGTTTGGAGAGAAGATGGAAGATTGTTTAACTGCATTAGTGTCCTACAGAGGAAGGCATGTGTAGACTTAGAAAGGCCCAACTGTTGCAATACATTTATCTTTTAATACCTGCTTACCTATCAAGGTAGTGTGTGACTCTAGATGCTTATTATGTATTGGAGGTGCCTGCCTCATCAAGCTACAACATCTCGTGCATACAACAGCTCTTCTTTAACAACTGGAAGTGCTACATGTGAGATACAATTCAGTCAGGAACATGAAAGTATATATAAATTTATACGAAAAGTAGGTCAAATGCCATGCTGCTTATTCCTCCACTTTGTCTTTCCAACTTGCACTTTCGATGTCTGATGAAATTTTCTAACACCAAATGAATGATGAAGACAGAATTTAGTCTTCGTTTATTCATGGTCATACATGATATAGATGGTACACAAAAAGGTACTATAGGTCTGTCATCCCTTTCTGTGGCATCCTTAGAGTGCAGTGGTGAAGAAATTTCAGGAGGCTGAAATTCAAGTTTTCCACTTGGTTGATTCATTCTCTAGAAAAATTAAATAACTAGATGTATATGTTTATGCCTATTCATTAACTGTGGTCAGTAGCTTTGCAGGATGGTCTGGGAAACTCAGGAGACATGTCTGGAAAATTGGTGATAAAGAAAATTAGGCAAAAATTGAAGCTATTTGAATATGTCTGCTTGTGTGAACACCTAGTGATGAGCGGCCTCAGTAGACTGTGACGTCATGAGTCAAAAGGATCCCATGGGCTGTTCTTTGGACACCAAGTTATTTTTCCAGCTCCCTCTTTCCTAGTCTAATAGGATTACTCACAAAGTAGCTTTGGAGTCATGAATGCAAGTTTCCAATGGTTTCTGTGTTTGAAGGCCAAATTTAGTTGTTTATGGCATGGACATCTTTCTTAAATACCTCTAATTTAGAAAGCAAGTAATAGTTCAGTGCTTATTCCCCTACACATGACAAAGTGACTACATGCTTGTGTTTTTCTTAAACTCCGTAACACTGTTCTTGAAAAATTAGAATCCTTTTGTAGTAACTGGGAAAACTGAAGTTGGAAAAAAATGAAATATTTGGGAAGAACCATGCAAAATGTGGTTTGTGTAATTTTCTAGATCAGGTATATCCACTTGGAAGGTCCAAATAAAGAAACCAAATTATTCTTCCATGCAGGTGTCTCAGCATCACTGCAAATTGAAGCAGATTTTGTAGAGTACAGGGAAGAGAATAATCTAGTCTAGTGAATACTTGGGAGTCATCTTTGAAGTTTAGGCTTCATTCTGTAAGGAATAGCAAATGTTGAGAGCCTATGAGTTAAGAACTAACCAGATTCGAGCAGAAATTTAGGGCACAATCTATTCAGGACAGGATGAGGGAAAATTTGTTCTCAAGTATGGATACTAAGTCTTGTGCTATTATGTTTGCTTATTTGTGACAGAATGATTACTGTTAAAATGTTAGATACACTGAGTGGAGTGAAAGGTTATCTTTAACAAGGTTGTTAAAGTAAGACTCACAGAACTTTGAAATTGATTACACAGCATAGCCCGTGTGGGGGATGTTGTCTATGTGTGATATATCTGGGGTAGGAAAGAAGTATAATTTTGGTATAATGACTATGGACATTATTTTAAAGTCCAGAGTCAAAGTAAAATTGAAAGTAAAGGAGACATTGTGATTTTCATTTATATGACTGAAAGAAGACAGCACTTCCAATAAGAGAACAGAGGGAGGAATGCTATGCCTCATTTCTACGTCATACTGAAGCTCAAAGAGCGAGACACTGTTGTAAGCATATTTTTGTTATTTATTTTGGGCATAAATCTGATGTCAGTTTTCATTCTTCTTATTTTTATAACTTAAATTTGGAAATCTTAGACGCATACAAGTAACTAAGTTATGTATTGTTGAGAAAAATGGGCAGTCTTGAAACTTATAAGGCTCTGCCAAGGAAGAGAAATGGAAAGAAATATGTATCTAATTTGCAGATATTGAGGTCTGAGCTCAGGTGTAGGGTATTTGCCTAACAAGCTCAAGATCTTGGGTCCAGACAAAACCCCAAAAAAGTAATCACAAACATAAGATTAAAACAAAGAAACAAATGAAGAAAAAACAAACAAAAGTAAAAAACCAAACAACCTCTTCCCAAAGCCCCAAACAAGGAGTGAATTTATACTGCACATTCAAGCTATTTGCATAGATTTCTGAAATTAATAAGCTGACTTGCCAACCTGAGGTCCTGGGTATGAAAATCAAGCCATTAGTTCAAATCTCATTTTAAGCAGTGATGTCCAGGGCAAGATAGAAGCTTTGATAGGGCAATGGCCTCACCACAATTGATGGTCTTAATTTAAAAGTATCGATCTTCTGTAAGAAAACCTTGGGGCAGATACAAAATTAAAATTAATCATTTTGAACATTAAAATCAATGGGCAAATAACCATAAGAATACTTGCAGTAATAAGTCACAGAAATCACCTTCTTAGTGCTTACTTCACTATATACTCACAGGTTAAAAAAAGATACCTCTTAGGTATGGGCCAATTATTTCTACCTTCTGGAGTTCCTATCTATCTATCTATCTATCTATCTATCTATCTATCTATCTATCTATCTATCTATCTATCTATCTCTATCTATTCTATCTATCTATCTATCTATCTATCTATCTATCTATCTATCTATCTATCTATCTATCTTTTTTGCTTTATTTTACACTTCAGATTTTACTCCCCTCCCAGTCCACCCTCCGATTATTCCACATCCCATACTTCCTCCCCACCCCTCCACCTACACCTATGCCCTCACTCTCACTCGGTCTCCAAGAGGATGTCCCCACCCAACCCACTCACCCCATCAGACCTCTAAGCTCCCTGGGGTTCCCAGTCTCTTAAGGGTTAGGTGCATTTTCTCTGACTGAACCCACACCCAGTGAGTAGTTCTCAGGTAAAAATCTGGAATTAAAGACTTTCTTATGAATATGTGACTTGGAGTTGTAAATATATTAGAGGCTTCTCTTCATGCATTCTGGAATCCTTGCTTAGAAAGTGTGTCTTGTATAACAGTGCTGTGGTTGAGAATAGAAGAATGCTGGCCTTAGCAAACATGCAGAGTGGCTCAAAACTATGCTCAGGCTGGTGGAATTTGGGGAGAGTAAGAGTATTGCTTCCCAAGCTGATTTCTTCATTGGGTTTAAAACAAAACAAATCAAAACAAACAAACAAACAAAAACAAAAACAAAAAACATAAAACAAAAAAGATTTTTTTGTAATTCACTTCTTAATATCTATAATAAATTATTTAATGCATTAATGGCAATACGTTACTTAATGGTGTGCAGAACTTCACTTTGTCCCAATGCATAAATCTTTCTTCTACTATGTCATTGTTTAATATGTAAATGGCATTTTCTGGTTATAAATTACAGAATATCATTAAAGGATAGTAAACCATCTCATCACTCCATCTGTATATGTAACTATTGTGTTGTTACATATTTTGTTGATATTATACTATTTATTTATACTTTTTATTCATTTATCTTTTTTACTTAACATTAGAACTACTCTCACAAAGTAGCTCTTGAAGGTGCAGATCAATATAGATGTCTTTGTGCTTCTTGAGGAGTCCAGACTACACTGAGGGGAAATTGAAGATATTATCAGGAGAATCAATCGTATCTTCAGTGTTCATTACATATAAAAGGAAGGAAGGATGAAAAGCGAAATTTCACAAAGTAGTGGGTATAAGGCTTTGTGCATTTTTCTCAACAGCATATTATGAACATTTTTATACATGCTTTTATGTATGTCTTTAGAGCAGTTTTCGCAACCTTCTTAGTGCTGTGACACTTTAACACAGTCAATGTTGTAGTGACTACAGGTTGAGAACCCCTTCTTTAGAGCATGAGATTTTGCTATTAATTAGCTTAGGATCATGCCTAGTTCTTTAAGTATATGGATGGAACAGGTTATATCTCCTTGTACAAAGTGAACAGGTTACATCTCCTCGTACAAAGCTCAAGTCCAAGTGGATCAAGGACCTCCACACAAAACCAGATACACTGAATCTAATAGAAAAGAAAGGGGAGGGGGGAGAAACCTCAAACACAAGTCACAGGGGAAAATTTCCTGAACAGAACACTAACAAAATAGACAAATGTGACCTCATAAAATTGAAAGGCTTCTGTAAGGCAAAGAACACTGTTATTAGGACAAAACAGCAACCAACAGATTGGGAAACGATCTTTACCAGTCCTATGTCCAATAGAGAGCTAACATCCAATATATACAAAGAACTCAAGAAGTTAGACTCCAGAGAATCAAATAACCCTAGTAAAATAGGCCACAGAGCTCCAGAGCAGCTGTAATAGCTCCATTTTACACCTGGGCACATAGGCCATGCTACTAATCAGAGTTATTGTATTTCAGAAATTGCCATTACTTTTTAATTTTACTTTTGGTAACATTTCAAATATGTTTCATGTGACTATATGCACAATATATGCTGCTGGATGTTGGGTATTGATGGTCCCTTTCTTCAGTGACCCATAACACTCCATTTCTCTTTCTTTCTTTCTTTCTTTCTTTCTTTCTTTCTTTCCTTCCTTCCTTCTTTCTTTCTTCCTTTATTTTATTTTCTTTTGTGAAATTTTTATTGTTTTTTTTAATTTATTTACATTTCAAATGTTACCCCCTTTCCCAGTTTCCCATCCACAAATCCCCTATCCCATCCCCTCTCCCCCTTCTTCTATGAGGGTGTTCCCCACATCCATGCACCCCTTCCTGCTTCCCTGCCGTGACATTCCCCTACACTGGGGAGTTCAGCCTTGGCAGGACCAAGGGCTTCTCCTCCCATTGGTGCCCAACAAAGCCATCCTTGGCTACATATGTAACTAGAGTTATAGGTCTGTCCATGTGTACCCTTTGGTTGGTGGTTTAGTTCTGGGAGCTCTGGTTGGCTTGTATTGTTGTTTCTATAGGGTTGTAAGCCCCTTCAGCTCCTTAAATCCTTTAATTCCTGCAATGGAGACTCCATTCTTAGTTCAATGGTTGGCTGCAAGAGCACACCTCTGTATTTGTCATGCTCTGGTTGAGTCTCTTAAGAGACAGCTATATCAGGTTCCTGTCAGCATGCACTTCTTAGCATCAGTGATATTGTCTGGGTTTGGTGGCTGTGTGTATATGGACTGGATCCCTAGGTGGGGCAATTGATGGATGACCATTCCTTCAGTCTCTGTTCTACTCTTTGTCCCTGTATCTCCTCCTATGAATATTTTTGCTCCCCCTTCTTTTTTTCTAAAATTTTTATTAGATATTTTATTTATTTACATTTTAAATGTTATCCCCTTCCCCAGTTTCCCCTCCACAAACCCTCTATCACCTCCTACTCCCCCTGCACCCATCCATTCCCACCTCACTGCCCTGGGATTCCCTATACTGGGGCATCAAGCCTTCACAGGACCAAGGGCCTCTCTTCCCATTGATGCCAGATAAGGCCACATATGCAGCTACATATGCAGCTGGAGCCATGGGTCCCTCCATGTTTACTCTTTGGTTGGTGATTTAATCCCCGGGAGCTCTGGGGAATCTGGTTGGTTGATATTGTTATTCTTCCTCTGGGGTTGCAAACCCCTTCAGCTACTTCAGTCCTTTCTTTAACTCCTCCATTGGGGACCCTGTTCTCAGTCCAATGGTTGGCTGTGATCATCTGCCTCTGTATTTGTCAGGCTCTGTCAGAGCCTCTCAGGAGACAGCTATATCAGGTTCCTGTCAGTAAGTACTTCTTGGCATCAGCAATAATGTCTGGGTTTAGTTTCTGTATATGGGATGGATCCCCAGGAAAGGCAGTCCGTGGCCTTTCCTTTAGTCTCTGATCTACACTTTGTCCCAGTATTTCCTTTAGACAGGAGCAATTCTGGAGATGAGTGGGTGACCCCATACCCCAAATGGGGTCCTTGCGATCAGGTATGGGAGGAGACAGGGATGATATACAGAGGGTCAGGAAATTAAATGGAGGTATGTAGCCACCAGAAAGTCCCAGATGCCAGGAAAGCAAGAGTATCCCAGGATTCACCAGGGATGAGATCAGCTGAAATGCCCAAGAAAGGGGAGGGAGAACCTATAGAGACTTTATCTAGAAGTTTGCTCTACCTTCAAAGAAGGACTGAAGCATCCACATTTTAGTTGTCCTTCTTCTTGAGCTTATATAAGTCTGACTTTAAAAAGATGGTAAGTTTGAATCAAAGAGCATGTATAATTATTTAGATGTAAATACAAGTGTTATGAGTTGACTTTCGTAGAAATTATTTGCATTTATGTATATGGGTATTTTGAATGAATGTATGACTGTACACCATGTGCATATGATGCCTACAGATGCAAGGATAAGAAATCAGATCACCTGGAGGTGGACTTAGAGATAGTTGTGAACTGGTATGTGTGTGCTGGGAAAGGAAACTATGCTATCTGAAAGTGCTCCCAGCACTTACAACTCTCAAGTTATCTCTTCAGTCCCTGAGTTGGGATTTTTAAGAAGAGTTGAGGTTGGTTTTGTTGCTGTTGATTTGTTTGTTTATTTAACAGTTTTTGGAAATCATTAGAAAACAAAAATTCCCAGGTTAAGAGAAAGGTGGTAAACTAAGAAAGTCACCCACTTTGTTGTCAAACAAGTTCATCCAAATTAGTATTTATTTGATGCCTGGGACATGTTTGTATTAGTTAATATTTTCCAATTGCTGCTTTTTCAGTGTCAGTACGATACCGAGCAAAAGAGGAGATTTTTAAAGGTCTGGTCTGAATCAATTCTGCTTCCATGAGGAATAAAATCATCACTTAATATATCATATGCATCATGCTAGCATCTAAAATGCTTACCAATGTGACAGCCTGAAACAAGCGTGTCGGTTCTTACACATAACACTGGTTACAATTAAGAGCACGCGACTTTCTTCATAAGAAAACAAATTATATGAAAATATGGTTCAGAGAATAAAAGTTATATGACAATGTACATAGAAATTATGTAGTTTCAAGATTATTCAAAGTCTATATAGAACAAACTGTCTGAAGAAATGACTCAGTCTGCAAAATTCATGCCTAACAAACTTGAAGACCTGAGTTCAATCCATTGCATCCACATAGAAAACTGGGTTGGTGGGAGGTGGATGCAATCCCAAGTCTGGGAGGCAGAGTCAGGCAGAAGTTCATTTGTCAGGCAGCTCAGCCTAATAGTTGAGCCACAGATGTCAAGAGAAACTGTAGAAAATGAGGTGAAGGGCTTTTGAGAAACACTGCAAGAGTATTTGGTTCAGCATGTACACACACACACACACACACACACACACACACACACAGAGAGAGAGAGAGAGAGAGAGAGAGAGAGAGAGAGAGAAACACATGCACACACACACAAGATTCTATTTTTGCTCATCAAGTAATAAAAGTTGATAAAGCTGATCTCCAAAAAATTGGAGCGTGAATTGTCACAGCTCCTTTTTTTTACATTTCAAAATTCATATCCATTATCTTTAAAATTTCATACTGTTTGTCTTTACAATTTAGCTTGTAGGGATTTAACTTATAAAGAAAACAAAGAAAGAGGTATTTACATCTATACTAGGAAAGAATTAGAAACAACTGAGAGAACCAGCTTTAGGGAAATGTTTACATTATAGTATGTCTTCTCACTATGGTTAGTTTTATACATTTATTAAAGAAACATGGTCTCAAAGAACATTTAATTATATATAGAAATGTTTGTGAAAAATATTGAATTAGAAGTGAAAATTTTTATATTTAATACTTTCTGAATTTTTTTAACCCTTCCTTCATTTATATGCCCCTTGAAGCCCAGACCAAGGAAGAGAAAAGTGTCCTTAGGGTAAAAGGATAAGTAAATAAAAGCCAGCAAATGTTTTAATAAGCTTCATAAATATTTCATAGTAAACACCAGTTAATATGATCTTACTTCATAAGTTTCCTGATATAGCAATAAAGTTAATCTGCTCTAAACACCCTGGTAAGTACAGGTGTGTTCCTTACTATATGCCCAAATATTTTGGAATCAAGAATGAAAGACACACACACACACACACACACACACACACACACACACACACACACACACACAGAGCTTTATTTTTAATTTAGCCTAAGCAGCTCAACAGCTGGGCGATTCCAAACATCCCCACAGCTATTCCTGAATTATTACTTACTAAAACCTAATTTTCATCCTGGTCTCCACACACCCAGGCCTGCTACCTTTATGAGCCATGACCTCGACTCTTACCTCTTGACAGTGTCTCTGACTCTCTCTGTGCTACACTTCCCAGGCCAAGATATTCTCCTCCTCAGCAATGGCAATTCTCATCCCTCCCTGGGAACCTCAAATTCCTGCCTCTGTCTCCCTGTTCAGCCATTGGCTACTGGTAACTTTACTTACAAATTAGGAGCTGGGGGCAGGGACCATCAGCATCTCACACACAGACGTGCACAGAAGAATTCCTGTGTAATTTATATAAGCAGTAAACCAAATCCACAACATCTCCCCCTTTTCATCCTTTAAAAAGGCCTTTTTTTCTCAGATATACATTGAATATAAATAATTATAACAGTTATGTAAACTATAAAATATGATATATGCTAATAATGTCCAGTCCATCAATTTTGTCAATTTAGGTACACTACTCTAACATCCATCCTTACATAAAGAACATATAATTCTATAACCTGAATTATGTTCTGATTTTAACTCGCATTACTACCTAAAAACCATCCTCTCAAATCTAGATTATCTTTCTTAGTGCTAGACAGCTTAAGTTTGATTATGAGACTACAACTAGTTTTTAACCCTGTCAGAGATCCGAGAATGAATTAAATATTGCCTGAATATATAGGAAGCACAAAAACATAGCTTCCAAAGCTAGACCAATTTACAGAGACAGTGGACTGCCTGGACAGTCCCCCATTCCTCAAAACATTGGAAGATCTGTTTCAACCTTCTGGCCCAGAAACATCTTAGAGAACGTAAGTGAAGCAGGAACTATGACAGACTAACTTACTTTGTTTTGGCCAGGCTAATCTCTCGACTATCTCATGTCATGTGTCCTTTCCTGGACAGTATTTTTTGTGGGTAGATGATTTAAGGCAATTCTTGCCCATTGGTTACCTTGTCATAACTGAAGCAACTCCACACAGAGGTTATGATGCTCAATGTCTTCTTTAAACTGTGAAGATGGCACTGTCAGGCGCACACATTTCTTAGTCAAAATTTAATAATAGTGAAATGATCATATTCTGTAGATTTATGATATTTTTGAAGACTATATAAAGTATATCTTAACTGTTAAACCTTGATTACTCTTAGATATTTCTATTTGAATAATATTGAAAAGACTTTATTATAATTAAATCAGAATCTAATATAACCATGAGCTTGCTATCTGGCTGGTAACTTGCATTAATTAATCATCTTAAACAATTTGTAGTAGCAACTATAGAAGGACTGGGTTAAAGCCTTGTATTCCCAAATGAGTTATATAAACACAATGCCTATCAAAGGGTAACAATATTAATTTCAAATTTAGTATTAATATACAAAGATTTATATCAATGAAAACCATAAATATGTATCAATATATAAATTCTGGACCAATATAAGAAATTATAACTTCATTTCTGCATCAATTATACATATTTCTATCAACTTTGTCTGTACAATTATTTGCTCAAGAATAAATTTAGTAATCCATCCCATCTATTTCCTACCTGTTCAAAATTATGACCATTTCCAAATTATCCCTTAAAATAACAACCTATCTATAATTTAGAAAATAATAATAACCAGACACCAGACCCAAGGAATCAGGATGACAACCCTACACATCTTCTTCTAGCTGAATAGGGATAGCGAAAATAATTTGAAGGGGTGCGGAGGGGTAGAAAGATCGATTAGAAGTAAGAAATCTAGTTAAAAAAAGAAATCTATGAAATAAGACTTCTGAAAAAAAAAAGAAAACTAGCTTTACCATCTGTTATCAAGTTTCTATATGCCTAGAAGGCTCAGGACTTGACTGAATTTCTGACTACATTTATCTGAAAGACTGGATGAACAGAGTCCATTGAGAATTAGCAGCTATTCCTGATTCTGTCATTTTAGCATGCCATTGGATGAATCTTGTCAGAGCTGCACATTATGTAATATAGGAATCTTACAATAAAATTTTAGTAATTTGGGAACTCAATTAACATAATATAAGCAAGAAGCCAAATCCACAACTTCCTGATGATAGGAAACCATGATTATTTGTAATAATTATTAGAGCCCAGTATAAAATTAAAAGGTAAAACCCATGGTTAAAATAAATATTAATGGGTACAGGTACTCTCTGCTTTGGCAGGTCTGGTCCATAGAGTTAAGAGGTCTCTGAACCTTCCCCCTTACACTACACTTCTACCAACCTACCAGAACCTAGACTAGAAAGGTGCAAGGTCACTAAGTCCTTCCCTGACTTTCTCCATTCAGAACATTCTCTGATTCCACGTGGTGAAGCTAAGAAACACTGTCTCCTCCTTTGGCCCTACTATAAATCTCTATAGCTGCACATACTCCCCAGAAGAGGATGTGACCATCCTCTACTTGCAACACACACAAGATATGCTGATCTATCTATTTATCCCTTCTCATGAATTTAGAGATTGTGAAAATCTCAGGTCTGATGCATATTCATCCACTTTATAAATCCTGTCTCTTTTGAATGCTTATAAATGTGTTCCGAGATTGCAAGAAGGACAAATCAAAGAAAATATGAATAACCCCCCTGGATGAATTCCAAGAAAATACAAGCATCTGAATGAACTAAGGATTTGAATTCTGGATATGGAAATGAAATTGAATGACGAGCTAGAAATTCTGAATAATTTAAATTATACTGGAAGTGAAAATCTCAATAAGTCAAAATAATCTTTGGTGGGAAGCCTCAGGAATAGAATGGACAGAATATCAGAGCTTGAAGATGAGGCAGATAAAACTTAGCTGGGGAATAAGCCACGGGGTCATAATGGGATACAAATGGTAAAGAAGAAATCAAAATAACTGTTTCTGGATAGCGTGCTATTGTATACTACTATATTACTCTATACTACTATACGACTGTACTACTCTACTACTTAGTGACACTCTTCCACTCCTGATAATTTCCTACTCTCATTTTCTAAGTTGTATCACCTCCTCTTACCATTATACTATTTGTGTGTAAAAATAAATATAATTAGTTACCTGACGGTAATACTAAGTGCTTTCTACTAGATCCACGTGGTTAAGTATATTGAACAAAAGCACGTTTCAACATACATGTTTAATAAATCTAGCTAAATAAACTTGTATCCACTACCACTCCATTAAACAATACCCTTTGCAATAGCCATAAGTAATATAAAATAATTTCATGTAACTCTAGCCAAGTAAGTGACCTGTATGACAAGAAAGAAAGAAATTAAGGAAGATAACAGAAAATGAAAAGATCTCCCATGATCATGGATTGGTAAGATTAGTATAATAAAATGGCAATATACAGATTCAATGAAATTCCTATCAAAATTCCAATGCAATTCTTTACAGACTTGAAATAACAATTCTCAATTTCATATGAAAGAACAAAAAATCCAGGATAGATAACATGATCCTGTACAGTAAAAGAACTTCTGAAAGTATCACCACTGTAGATTTCATGTTGTAATACAGAGCAATAGTAATCTATATCACATGGCATTGGCCTAAAAACATACAGGATGATCAATGGACTAGAATCGAAGACCCAGACATAAACCCATACACCTAAGGACATTTTATTTTTGACAAAGAAGCCAAAACCATGCAATGAAAAAAGAAAGTACATTCAACAAATGGTGCTGGTCTAAGTGGCTGTCTACATGTAGAAGAATACAAATAGATCCATATTTATCATCCTGCACAAAACTAAAGCCCATATGGATCAAAACTTCAACATAAAACTGGACACATTAATCTAATAGAAAAGAAATTGGGGAGATTCCTTGAAGACATTGGCACAGGAGACAAATTCCTGAACAGAACACCAATAGCCCAGGCACTGAAATCACCAATTAATAAATATTACCTCATGAAACTGAAAATCTTCTGTAAGGCAAAGGACACTGTCAATTGGACAAAATGCTAGCCTACATAATGTGAAAAGTTCTTCACAAACCCTACATCTGACAAATGTAGGACAAATACCCAAAATATATAAAAAGCCCAAGAAATTAGATACCAACAAACCAAATAACCCAATGAAAAATGAGTCACGGAGCTAAACAAAAAATTCTCAATAAATGAAACTCTGATGAGAGAGAAGCACTTAAACGTTTAACATCCTTAGCCATCAAGGAAATGCAAGTCAAAATGACTTTCAGAGTCTGTCACCCATTTTTCACTGGGTTATTTGGTTTATTGGTGTCTAATTTCTAGGGCACAGGAGGTAAAGGTTGTGAGGGACCTGGGAGGAAGAGAGGAGTGGGAGGGAGAAAAGGGTAGGCAGGATCAGGTATGAAACAAGACAAGGATGATATACAGAGGGTCAGGAATTTGAACAGAGGTGTGTAGCAATGAGGTAAGGCCTACATGCCAGGAAAACAAGAGCCTTCCAGGACCCAACATGGATGAGATTAGCTGAAATGCCCAACAAAGGGGAGGGAAAACCTGTAGAGACCATATCCAGAGATTAGGCAAGGCTTCCGATTGAGGGATGGGATCACCTACTCATCTTCAAATGTTTAACCCAGAATTGCCCCTGTCTAAAGAAAATATAGAGACAAAGTGTGGAACACAGTCTAAAGGAAAGCCCATCCAGAGACTGCCTCATCTGGAGATTCATTCCATATATAGACACCAAACCAAATGCTGACAGGGGCCAGATTTGGGTCTCTCCTGAGCCTGTATCAGAGTCTGACAAATACAGAGGCAGATGTTTGCAGCCAACCACTGGACTGAGTACAGGGACCCCAGTGGAGGAGTTAGAGAAAGGACTGAAGGAGTTGAAGGGGTTTGCAATCCCATAGGAAGAACAACAATATCAACCAACCAGAGGCCCCAGAGGTCCCAGGGACTAAACCACCAACCAGGGTACACCTAGAGGGACCCATGGCTCCAGCCACATGTCTGTAGTAAAGGATGGCCTTGTAGGGCATCAATGGAAGGCTCGATGCCCCAGTGTAGGAGAATGCCAGGGCAGGGAGGCAGGAGGGAGTGGGTGGATGAGGGAGCACTCATAGAAGCAGGGGGAGGGAGAATGAGATAGGGGGTTTCTAGAGAGGCAATTGGGAAAGGGAATGGCATTTGATATGTAAATAAAATATCCAATTAAAAAAAAACTCAAGGTGATACACATACTGGTGTGGATGTGGATCAAGGGGAAATGTCCTCCATTGATGGTCGGAGTAGAAACTTGTACAACCACTCTGGAAATCAATCTGGTGATTTCTCAGAAAATTGGGAATAGTTTTATCTCAAGACTCAGTCAGCTATAGCACTCCTGCAAGATTCTCCTCCATATCACAAGGCTTGCTCGACTATGTTCACAGAAGCTTTATTTATAACAGTCAAGTACTGGAAATGTTCCTGAACTGAAAACTGGATAAAAATAATTGCTCCAAGACAATCTCACAGAGAATATAATAGAAAAACTTCAAGAATGCTCATAGCTTTTGTTCTTAAGGACTCTGGTTGTGTTATTAACACATAAATAAAAATTCTGTCTTGTTATTTGAGTCCAGTGGAGTCTTTAGGAAATTCTTCATCCATGTTCAAACTGTCTGAGAGCTGGAGATTTTCTTGAAGGATGACTGGCTTCTTCTCTTTCTGTATTTTTGAGGTTCTAATGTGAATGTATATTTGGTATTTGTATTGTAAAGGCGGCCATGAATATACTCTGTTAGTGTTGCCTCAGCTTATCAGCTTGCTTTGACTTATTCATTTACCTACTTACTCATTTACTTGGACTGAACATATTCACGATATCATTCTATGAGTAGATGATTTCAGAACTTGGGTTTAGAAGTAATGATATAGTATTTTGTTGCCTGTGTGAAGTGGCCACAGGGGCAGTCATGATTTTAAATGGGCAGTGTGTCTACTGCGTTTCTATCTTTTCTGTTTTTATGTTCTTTGAAAAATAATGATAGAAAAAGCAAAATATCTATTTTCAAGCAGAGGAATGAGGAAACTGATCTGGAAGACAATATGAATGTCATCTAATTTTCAGGGTAAGGAATATTCTTTTGTCTTAATCTTACATTATTTGGAAGTTTAAAACTTATCGGCTACTCAGCCATACAGCAGCAAGGAGTGTTAAGTTTGTACCTTGGGTTCTGAATTTGGCTGACCTCTGCTATAAAACAACGTTCAAAAAAATCAAGTGAAAGAATAAGGGAGAGAGAAATGGATTGCTGAATAAATGAGTGAATGGATTAAATGTAATTAATACTGTATGACCTTGATAATAAATGCATCATTATTCAAAAATTAAAATTTAATCATCAGACCTAGTTAAGTTGTGCTTAATTAATGACTTAATTCCAAAACTGTTAAGGTTACAGATAGCGTTTCAAGTAGAGTTCATTTTGCATTATAAAAGCAATGCATAGTTACTGCAGAAAACTTGAGAGTTCTGAAGGGATGGACTAACACACCAGCCTTCATCATTTTCTGTCAATAACTGTTATTTACTTTCTGATAGAACCATTCACTGAACAAGCATCTTTTTCTGTACACTCCAAGACGATCTAAGGAAATGGTTTTGACACTATGGTGTTTCTTCCTTCAATTGGGTAGCTCTCATACTGTAATATCTGCTCCTGTGTAAATTCTCCATTGAAGGTCAGCAGTGAGTGCAAGGTTTTTCTTAGGAGCATGACCTACTGTCGTGTCCAACTGTGCCTACCCAAGCACAAGTTTTCCCATGCTGCTGAGAAAATGGGAGCAGTCAATGTCTCCAGTGGCTGCAAAATGTCTGTTATTTTCAGATTGCATCACAGGATGTTTTCCTAAATCATTCACTGGAAAGTGACACTCAGCATGGTCTGTTGTGCTTGAGAGTCCCTGGACCCAAGGGCAAGGATATCTATCTGCTCTACTTGGGATCCATCTGTGTAAAGCATCTTTTGATGCATCCTTCATCATCTGCCTTTGCACTGTCAGTCAAGGCAAAACAGGATTGAATGCACAGGTGAATAATATTGACTCCTTGGTGCTTGGCCCTTTCCATTTCCATAGCTTCCTCTTCCACTGAGCATAGGCTGAATGTGGCCACACTGGTATGATTCCTTTGCTCCAGGAAGAACTTCCATCTGGTATTCTTCTACAGAGGCAGGTCTCTTCCTTAAACCACAGATGTTTCATCTGCAGGGACTGGCCTTGCAGGCTAATGCTCATAGCATTTCTTTCCAGAAACAGCCAGTGATTATTTTTACAACAATTTAGTTTCACTTTTTTCTCCCCATTTCTCTCTCCCTTGGTCAGAAAGCTATCTTTTGGTGAGTGCGTAAAGGAGTGATTGTAGGCATTTCTTGCATTAGTAATATTCCTTCCAAATCATTTGTGTCTGTTTCCAGAACTATTTCCCCTCTAAGGGCTCAGACTTCTGGAAACCAACTGTGGGATGTCAGCAATTTTTTTCTACTTTCCACTGAGTCACATTTTTCCCCAAGGGATTTCACACTATAGTGCACTGGCTTTAATTGGGACAGTGGAGTCTGGGTAACAAAGCAAACTATTTTGAGAAGCTATTGATTTCTATCTAAAAACAAAATACTGTCTGCCTACACCACTGAAAGATAGATTTTCCTTTCTTAATTTACTTTTTATCAAACTAGTAACCTATTAAAACTAATTAACAACTTTTGACCTCTATGCCACACACTCTCAAAATTGTGGCCTTAGATTATTAAGGATTATAAAGCATTCTTTTTTTTTTTAACTTGAGTATTTCTTATTTACACTTCGAGTGTTATTCCCTTTCCCGGTTTACCGGCCAACATCCCCCTAATCCCTCCCCCTCTCCTTCTTTATGGGTGTTCCCCTCCCCATCCTCCCCCCCATTGCCGCCCTCCCCCAACAATCACGTTCACTGGGGGTTCAGTCTTAGCAGGACCCAGGGCTTCCCCTTACACTGGTGCTCTTACTAGGATATTCAATGCAACCTATGAGGTCAGAGTCCAGGGTCAGTCCATGTATAGTCTTTAGGTAGTGGCTTAGTCCCTGGAAGCTCTGGTTGCTTGGCATTGTTGTTGATATGGGGTCTCGAGCCCCTTCAAGCTTTCTAGTTCTTTCTCTGATTCCTTCAACGGGTGTCCTGTTCTCAGTTCAGTGGTTTGCTGCTGGCATTCGCCTCTTTATTTGCTGTATTCTGGCTGTGTCTCTCAGGAGCGATCTACATCCGGCTCCTGTCGGCCTGCACTTCTTTGCTTCATCCATCTTATCTAATTGGGTGGCTGTATATGTATGGGCCACATGTGGGGCAGGCTCTGAATGGGTGTTCCTTCTGTGTCTGTTTTAATCTTTGCCTCTCTCTTCCCTGCCAAGGGTATTCTTGTTCCCCTTTTAAAGAAGGAGTGAAGCATTTGCATTTTGGTCATCCTTCTTGAGTTTCATGTGTTCTAGACATCTAGGGTAATTCAAGCATTTGGGCTAATAGCCACTTATCAATGAGTGCATACCATGTGTGTTTTTCTGTGATTGGGTTACCTCACTCAGGATGATAAAGCATTATTGTTTGTTATTCCACTTCAGGATAGTTTCAAAGAAGCCTACAAGGTATTGAAGTGTTTTTATTTTTTGTTGTTTTTTTGTTTTTGTTCTTGTTTTTGTTTTTTGATGCCTTACAAGATACTAATGGAAGGTAAAAGTTCGTGATCAACAGTTCAGATACAACGCAGATTAAAGGTTTATTAACCTTCAAGGCTAAAGAAGAACTATGTTTACACAGCTATTCTTTCTGCACACATTGATTGACTATTGTCATGAACCAGGTACCGAACTAGATTGCTACCCATTTATAGTAGAGATGAGGATCATAGTAATTTTGGCACAATAATACCATACTCAAAATAACTTTTCTGTGATTTCCTGATACTTTTGTTTTCTAGAATGAGCCGTACACACTTCAGAACAGTATCGTTTGATAGAGCATAGTAATGACAGTTGTCCAGTTGGGTGGCTGTACATGAAAATCAAGCACTTAAAATGTAGACAGTATAGTTAAGAAGGAAACATTTGATTCAGGGAGAGGAGCTGAAAGAAATGACTCAGAACTCAGACTTTGCTACTCTCACAGAGGTACTGGGTTCCCAGCACTTACAAGGGGTACCACATAGCTGCTTGTAACTCCAGTAGCAGGCCAAACAACATCTCTTCTCACCTCCACAGGTACCATATGAATGTTATGTATATACATAAGCCGGGACTTATATACATACCCATACAATTTAAAAGTAAAACAGTTTGAAAGGTTTTCATTGTTAGATAATTTCATAAATCCAAACAATGTTTTTTTTTTGAGAAAAATCTAACCACCATTCTTTCCCCTTCATTTTTCTCCAACACCAGTTTTTCCTCACAACTTCAGCATTCTCTTTTTGAAGCTCACTGAGTCCACTTAGTGAGCATGTATTTCATTTTAAGATAGTTTCAGTCAAAGAAGCCTACAAGGTATTCAAGTTTTTGCATGGGTATGGGACCATCTACTAGCCTCAGTAAATAGAGCACAGTTGCCGCTCACAGGCCACAACTGTGAACAAAACTGACTTTTGCCCCTTCAGAAGACATCAATTCCAATATGACCTGAGTTAGGGAATGGAATTTCCTAAGCTCTTCTCCTATCTGTGCTGGGATTTTGACTTGCTTGATCTTGTATAGATTTTTATCATGCAGTCCCATGTGCTGTGAGTTCATGAGTGCAATGTCAATGTCATGACTATATATATTGTTTTACTGATGTCCAATCCTGCTGGTTATTACAAGCATTCTGGACTCACTTCTATGATGGTCCCTGGGCCTTTTGAAAAGGGTCTATGATATAGATCTCCCATTTAAGGATAAGCACTCCCCAGACTCTTCTTTTCTCCATGTTGAATACTTATGGCTTTCTGAATGCATAACTGTCTACGGAAAAATAATTTTCTCTAAGAGTTGAGAGATAGATGAATCTGTGGGTATACATATCAGAACTTATTGGGTATTTTATTACTTCCTACTTTTAGCAAAATAGTAGTAGTCTTCTGCAAGGGCTTATGATATAGTTACCCGGGTGTGTCCATTTAACTGACCCAGGCATGGGTTTCATCTTGTGGCATGGGCTTTAATTCCAGTAAGACAGTGATTTGTTACTCTAAAAGCATTCATATAACTATTGGATGAGGGGCATATTTTGCCAGTACAGTTGTTATTTCTCAAATGGTTGATATCTGGTAAAACTGTTGATTATTTTTCTCTCCAACTAAGATACATTGTACCTTCCAACACAGTTAAAGATAGCCAGTGGGGTAAAGTAAGGATAAAGAGATGAGGCAGGTCAGGACCAGCTTGATTTGTTCATATTCTATGACTCAAGGATGCTGTGTCTTCAGTTACAGGGTCTTACCATCAAGTTCTGAAGAGTAATCAAAAGCAATGACAACAGCCTACAACATGTTGGGAGGTCTATAGCAACCCACAGACCAACAACTCAAAAAATTTTAGTCATACACATGACAGTAGGGTTTTTCTTTGATAACATATGGTGTCAGAGGCAAGCGTTATCCCTCTGCCCTTGGGTAATACCATTTAACCTTTTTAATGCTCATATAGATGTTAGGAAACTTCTACACTATTAAGTTTCCAAACGGTACTTTCTTCTCCATATTTCCTCTACTTCCACACCCATGTTGCTATTGTTTCCACTTCCTATTCACACCACCAGTGTCCTGCCCCCTTTCAATAATTTTTTTCACTTTATTTTCATTGGCTTTAATTTAAACAGCCACGCATGTTAAGTGGTTTCAGACTGGGGAGTGCAGCTTTATAATCTTGAGACATACAAAGGCTTCGTCTTCAATCAAATTTCCAATGTTTTTTAAAAACTCCTTGGTGGTGTGAGGCAGAAACTAATTTTAAATAAAATATTATTTAATGTAAAATGTGGATTGGAGCCAATTACTGATCTAATGGAATTTGTAAAAGACGTCTTCTTAGGACTTGTGGAATGGCGAAAGCTCAGATTAGGTTGGAAAGTACAGAGTGCGTCTGTCAGCCTCTATTCTAGGCTGCATTCATCTGCTTTTTCTCCAAGCCCAGTGAGGTGAATACATGCTACTGATTTGATGTTCTGATTTCGTTCTACCCATTCATGTTACAGAGGAGAGTGTTCAATTGGCTAAGTGCTATAACATATCCTCTTTGTCACTTTTTTTTGCAATATTCAACAGAGGAAACCTAGGGAAGGAAGGGTTTCTTTCCACTCACAGTGAATACTGACTATCACAGCAGCAGGGACATGCAGCACTTTGTGTCCAGACAGGATACAGAGAGTCACGTGTGCTTAACTCACTGTCTTCTTGGCATTTATGTAGCTCCTAAGCCTATGGAATGGTGCCATACACCTTTTTAAATGTGATATCAATGAACCCATGTCAATCAACCCCACCTGAAGGCCTCTTCACAGCTATGTTTTGAAATTTGTCTCCACAGTGATCCTAAATCTCATTAAGTTTGCAATAAAAAATAACAATCACCCCATCCAGTTGGAATGAATAACTGATCACATTCTATCTTTCCTTTACCAGAAAAACATAGTATTGATATCTTGCATCTGCCTTTTCCCTACTCATCCTCCATCCAATGGGGTAGAGGCAATTTCTCATAGTGTGTCATCACACTGCTTCTTACAACTATGTAATTTGGTAGATGAAAATATCCTGAGTACTTCTCAATTCCGCAAACCTTTCTAGACCTTGTAGGTTAACAAGATATCCTTATCAAGATGACTACGAAGTATTTAAGTGATACAGTTCTTCCATCCCCTGCCTTTGATCATTTGGGAAATTACTGAAGTGTGATAAAAATGATTTCTGATTACTAATCTAATATTGTTGACCTCATTTCAGAGATGAGTAAACTTTAGTCTTTATAATTGGAGTTCATGAAAAAAAAATACTGAATGAGTTTGGGAAAAATCGCAGCTTGTTATCCTATTAATAAAGGAATGTGACAAACATTAAGAAATTTCTTACTCGGGGGTTGGGGATTTAGCTCAGTGGTTAGAGCGCTTGCCTAGGAAGTGCAAGGCCCTGGGTTCGGTCCCCAGCTCCGAAAAAAAGAACCAAAAAAAAAAAAAAAAGAAATTTCTTACTCAACTCCAGGATAATGTAAAGTCTGGATTACATTCTGGATCAAATTTATTACTTTACTTGCTTTGAATGTGTTGTTATGCATTACATTTTGTTTTGAGCATGAATTATTAACATATGAAATGTGCCCCTCCCAGAGGGGATCAGTCATTTGTCCTTGGGGGCAAGGGAGAAAAAAGAACCTATTGTTTATTTAACCATGGCCCAGAAACACACATATACAATATACCTGAGATATTAATATGTCAGGGCCTGGGACATGACACTAAAGAGAAAAAAGGCTGTGACTGGTGCCATGGTCTAAAATGCAAAAAAAAAAAAAAAAAAAAAAAATGCTGCCAAAATCCCAAGCTCTCCCTCCTTCTTATTGTTCCCTGTGAGATTTTTGTGTCTACAAAGGCAATTTATGTTCTTAAAGTACTTGTGTGAATTAATTTTCTCTGTTATCATTTCCAATTTTGGGGAAATTCGGAAAGTCAAGAAACCTTTGTCTAGAGACAAATCTAAGAACACAGAAGAGTTGGTTGACTCTGGGTCTCAGGACTTCTTTAAAAATCTTCCAGGTTGCCTCCCTTTTCTCCCCTAAGGCCTAACCTTTATTTGCAGAACTAAGTACTACAAATGACATCTCACATGCAGGTGACTTTTAATAAAAATGATTGGCCCATGTAGTCAAACCATGTGGCCGTCTGATATTCCTGAATTATGGATAGTATGGTTTCACGTGGGAGTAGCACACAATAACCCTATTGCCACACCTTTAGGTAAACGTGCACTGCTTTGAAAGGAGATTGTTAGGAAAGGGAAAAGGCCACAGGAGGGGAGAGGATGAATCAAAGAAAACTTGATGGGAGTATGATTGAAATATATCAAACACAAGTATGAAAAAAAATATATTTTGCTATTAATTAAAAAAATATATTTTTTGCTATTAATGAAAAAAATTGTCTGCTGGATTAGATACACATACTTCCTCGGTGTAACACAATGAGAACACTTGGCTTACCACATGTAGACTAAGCCTTAGCTTCAATACTTAGGATAAATAAAGTAAAAATTTGATGCATTAAAATATTTCTTGAAGGGGCTCGAGACCCCATATGTACAACAATGCCAAGCAACCAGAGCTTCCAGGGACTAAGCCACTACCTAAAGACTATACATGGACTGACCCTGGACTCTGACCTCATAGGTAGCAATGAATATCCTAGTAAGAGCACAGTGGAAGGGGAAGCCCTGGGTTCTGCTGAATTATGGAAGACTGAACCCCCCAGTGAACTAGACTGTTGGGGGAGGTAAAATATCAAACACAGAGTATGAAAGGCAAGGGGGGGGAGGATGGGGAGGGGAACACCCATAAAGAAGGGGAGGGGGAGGGATTAGGGGGATGTTTGCCCGGAAACCGGGAAAGGGAATAACATTCGAAATGTAAATAAGAAATACTCAAGTTAATAAAAAATATTTCTTAATATTTCATGAATATTTTGGGACATTTATAGACACACACCACACAGACACACACACACACACACACACACAGACACACACACACACACACACACACACATACACACACGATAACTGCAAGGTAACAGTTAAGCATGCAAAATTTTGCCAATATGCTTTTGTTAAGAGGATTTATTTCTTCTTAGTTTATGAGATTGGATGTTTAACTTGCATGATTATCTATGTACGATCTGTGTGCAATTCTCATGGGAAAATGAAGGGGTTGCTGGAGTTACAGAGAGTTGAAGGAAACTGAGTGGGTACTAGGTACTAAACCTTGGTCCTCTGCAAGAACAAGTGCTACCTTTGATTGCTGATGAAGCTCTCCTTTTATTGATAGCATGTTTTTCTAGATATGTAAACCCTTATCATTATTATATCATACATCAAGCTTGTCCCGGCTTAACCATTTTTTTCACTAGCTTCCTTAACAGCCTTTCCTTCCTGTGCCTTCCTTCTCTCATTCAATGCACTGATGTATTTCTAGGAAATATCAACAGACTTCCCTCCCTTTGTGAGTTTTAAGGCTGGGTTTCCCTGTGTTATCTTTGGTGGCTTCCTTTTGTACCTTTCTTCTGGTTCATGTTAAGGATCTTCTGCTCTGCCACTGGCCATCATGGAAGCTTCTCGCCATCTGTTTTCAAAACAAAACTTGCTGCAGTGTATTATCAGACATCTCACAGTGCTGGTGGGATTTTGGAGTGAACACAAGCTTGGTTTGTGTTTGAAACTGTATCCCTGCCCTTCTATTTCTTCACTCCAGTCATGGCTTCAAACCCAGTACACTGAGCTTATTTACCTCTTTCTCTCAAGTAAAAGTGAGATGATCTAAAAGTTCGAATGATGGAAATATATATGTCAAAATGTGTTTACTATTCCTAGTAACAAAATAGGAGAAGAAAAAATCTAAAAGGGAATTGAGTGGACTGGAGAGATTTCCTAGGGAGTAAAGCATTTGATGTGTGAGCATAAGGACCTCAGTTTAGATCCCGGAAACCCTAACAAATCCAGATACTGTTAAATGTATTCTAATACCAATATATCTATAGCAACATGGGAGACAGACACAGGGGACTCTCTAAAACTTCACAGGCTAGCTAGCCTGGTGTGTGTAGTGACAAGCAACAAGTGCCTGTCTCTCACAAGGATAAAGATGAAAATAACAGTTGAACTGACAACGGTCTTCTATACACTTATCATGGCACATGTACTCCCCATGCACACATGAACACACATACCATACACATACACATGCACATAATGTGCACACTAAGCATAAACACAAAGTATTTTAATGGCTAGTACAATATTAAACATCTGGAAAAAATATAAATTAAATTGGTTTACCTATCAGATGAAATATTATGTGGCCCTAAAATGTTCTATATTTCATCTCCTAGAGAGACATACATGAAATAATTTTCAGTAAAACATGTAATTTATTTATTGCTTTATTTTTTAACTCATTCAAAACTCAAATGTTTCTCCCAGGCATTGAATAGTGGAAAATGTAGAACAGTTCTTATTACAGCTTACATTCTCCTGAAGGAAATAATAAAATAATGATATGCTAATATACAACATTAAGAAGTGAAACACATTAAAGGGAAAGAGAATGAAGTGTGGCATGGTTGTGACTTACCAGGAGATGTAGAACTTTCACTCACAGTAAGAATTTATTATGAACTCAGATTGGGGATTGTTAACCATGCAGCTAATTGGCACCATGGAAGAAGGTCAGTAAGGGTAGTGGCTGAGGTGGATGCTGGCCTATTGTGTTCAAGAGACAGAAGGGAGGGTTTTGAGATTGGATCAGAGTAGATAAACGAAGATCAGGAGATGAAGATGGGGCAGTGATAACAATGATGTGTTTTCTTGGTTAAGGTTTCTATTGCTGTGAAGGGACAACAAGGCCACTACAACTCTTACAATTAAAGTATAATAAGGGGTGGCTTACATTTCAGGGATTTAGTCCCTTATTGTCATGGCAGGAAGCAAAGTTGAAAGCATGAAAACACAGTGCTGGAGAGGTAGCTAAAAGTTCTACCTCTAGGTTAGAAGATAACAAAAAGAGATAGATACTGGGTCTGGTTTGATCTTTTTTCTTTCCTTTTTTTCTTTATCTTTTCTTTCCTTTTTTTTTTTTGATATCCCATTCCTCTCCCCCTGCTTCTATGAGGGTGCTCCCACACCCACCACCCACTCCCTTTCGCCTCCCCACCTTGGCATTCCCCTACACTGGGGCATTGGGCTTTCACAGGACCACAGGCCTCTCCTCCCACAGATGTCAGATGAGGCCATCCTCTGCTACATATGAAGTTTGAGCCATGGGTCCCTCCATGCGTACTCTTAGGCTGGTGGTTTAATCTCTAGGAGCTCTGGGCAGGGGGTGTTGTTTGGCTGATGTTTTTGTTCTTCCTATGGGGTTTCAGTCCCTTCCCTAACTCCTCCATTGGGGTCCCAGCGCTCAGTCCAATGGTTGCTTGCTAGCATCCACATCTGTATTGGTCAGGCTCTGGCAGAACTTCTGAGGAGACAACTATATCAGGCTCCTGTCAGCAAGCACTTCTTTGCATCAGCAATAGTGTCTGGGTTTTGTGTCTGTATATGGGATGGATCTCCAGGTGACACAGTCTCTGGATGACCTTTCCTTTAGTCTCTGCACCACACTTTGTCCCCGTATTTTCTTTAGACAGGAGCAAATCTGGGTTTCCCCAACCAGGGGCCTTCTAACTTCTGGATATGGTCTCTACAGGTTCTCTCTCACCTTTGTTGGGCATTTCAGCTAATGTCATCCCTTTGGGTCCTGGAAGCCTCTTGTTTTCCTTGTATCTGGGGCTTTCTGTTGGTTACCCCCAATTTCCATCCCCCATTGCTACATACCTCTGCTCAATTTCCTGACCCTCTGTATATCATCCCCATCTCTTCCCATACCTGATTCTGCACCCCTTTTCTCCCTCCACATCCTCTCTTCCTCCCAAGTCCCTTCCACTCTCTATCTCCTGTGAATATTTTGTTTCCCCTTCTAATAAGGACTAAAGAAGGACTTTAATCTTCCTTCTTCTTGAGCTTCATATGGTCTGTGAATTGTATCACGGCTATTCTGAGCTTTTTGCCTAATATCTACTTATCAGTTAGTACATACCATTCTTTGATCTTTTGAAATCTCAATGCCTACTCTCAGTGAAACACTTCTTCCAAAAAGGCTATATCTACTCCAAGGACACACCTCCTAATCTCTGCCAAGTAGTACCACTCCCTAATGATCAAACATCCAAATATATGAGTTATCTGGACCACTGATATTCAAACCACACATACGTTTAGAAGATTTGTGCTCCTTGGTTATGATGTGACAATTTTGAGTGAGAGGAGACAGAGACTGTTTTATTTTCCACCAGGACTTCTTGACTTGCTATTTTGGGAACTGACTGAAGTGGGAAAACGTAACCAACTGAATAGAATTTGAGAGGCTATGATGATGATCAGATAAAACACAAATGTAGGGATATGAAGATTTTTCTAGATATGTATTCCAAATAGTATCTACAAGATTTGATTGTGGACTTGCAAAGAAAAGAGAATGATGTCAGAAACTATTTGAGCACAAGGACTGCACTCCACGAAGGTTAAAAATCAAGAACATATGTAAGAAATTGGGAGGTGAACATCACACCATCTCAACTTTATGTCATGAGTAGATGTAAAAATAACATCTTGTAGTAAATGTCCAAAATTATGTACGTTGCCTTAATTAAAGCATTTCCCTCCAAGAGCCTAATCACAGGTAAATTAGAATGAATATATATTCTTTTATTTCATATCCTCCCATATGGGTAGGACTATTTAAAAATACACTTGTGTTTAGTCATTACTCTGTAGCTAATAATGTAACATCTAGCTTGTTTCCCAGAATCTGAATGGATCAATTTTGAAAAATGTCTATAATGTCATCAGAGTTATAGGAATGTTGGTTGCAGGCACTTCCATAAATCACTAAGTACGTCATAGCTGAGCCCATTTTTTGGCTGTGCAAATTAAATAAATTCTGAATGATAAAAAACTTGCAGTACTCACTTTGACTGTATTTGAAGATGGCATATTTTTCTGGTCTAGTTCACAACTTTGCTTAGAGCTGAAGGAGAAACCACAAACCACGATTTAATTTGCTAGTGAGCTGTCCCCATTGAGCTTGGCAGTGTGGAGGGCTCAATCAATCCTCTACAGGTCAATGGGTCTCACCCTGAGGAAATTTCTGTGGCAACTATCTGACTTTTTGTCCCTTCAGTGGGCACTGAGTGAGCAGAGCCTCCTAGCAAAGCTCAATGCACCCTGACTGTCATTAATAGACTTATGGTTCACCACTGACTTGCTCTGTAACTCCAGACCATCCATATGATCTCATTTGCTATCATTTTATTTGAGGAAGGAATCAAAGACATGAATTCCAGCTTCCTACAAGCCTCATGGACCAACTAAGGGAATGTCAGAGATATAATAATCCCTTAATTAGCAGATCATTTGGGATGATGGTAGTTTTAGATATTCATTTAAATATGTCAAATTTGATTCCTGAAAAACGGTCTTGTTGGTAATGTCTTGCTTGTGACTGAGCTTCAGTTACATAATTCTCTTTGTCCTTATGAAAATAAATAGCATTTTGTAAGAATCCCCACATTTCTAAGGCAACAGAATATAAGCCATAAGGGGGAGTTTCTTCCATTACTTCCACAAAGCCCGCTAAACTGTGACCTCTCAACTTCATATGGAAAAATAAAAACCCAAGATAGCCAAAACAATTCTGAACAATAAAGTACCACAAGGTACGAGGCATTCGTTTGCACATGTGAAGCTAAGATTTGTTGTACTCTAAGGTAGTCCAGTAAAGATTGGAATAAAGATGACAGTTTAAAAGATAAGAAAGGTGACTTTTTAAATGAGGTGTGCTGGAATTTAGTAAATTGAAATATAAATAATTTATTTCCACTTGTATAAAATATAAATAGAATTTGCTATGACTAAAGTATTGGCACTGGCGTCTCTCTCTCTCTCTCTCTCTCTCTCTCTCTCTCTCTCTCTCTGTGTGTGTGTGTGTGTGTGTGTGTGTGTGTGTGTGTGTGTGTGTGTTTAAATGAATGCTTTTGTCCCAGTGTTTTGAGAATTTCATATAGGAGCAAAATAAAATAGGATAAAATTGATTTCTAAAAGTTTAAAAAAAAATCAGACCTCCCTTTCCAAACTCCATAGCCTGATTGCTTTATTATTCTGTAAGACATATAGCTCTAAACCTATTTCTGGTGTGAGTAATTTGGATAAAATGTGGTACAAAAACACTTCAGGAGGTGAGGTGCTAAAAGCTGCTGGGATGTCTGTATGGGGATTCTTTCAGACACCCTAGTGAAAGTGTGAAGGAGAAAAACAAACCATTCCAAGGCATAGACAGAGAATACATACAGAATCATTTCTCTTACAGTAGACTCTCTTAGATCACTATGAACAGCTTTCCACTTCTTGAACCTTTACCTGCTGACTCCCTCATTGACTCCAAACCTTCCTGTTGATGGAGAAAATTCTCCTCATGAGTTTCTTTCTAAAGATCTCCTAAGGGAACATTACAAGGCCGAGAGAAAGTTGAAGATGTGTCTTCCCTTTGGTGCCCTTGGAGATATCCTGGAAAGGTTTGAATGAACAGCCACTTTGAAAAGCCAGCTGGCAATACATTCTCTAGTAAACATTTGACTCCGTGACCAGATCCCTAGTCGGAACTGAAGAATTGCCTTCCGTAGTTGTCATAATGGATATGTGTGAATGAATAGCTTTCAGCTCTTGCTCTTTCTGAGACTTGCTTTCAGGAATAGGTTTTTTTTTTTTTTTTTTTTCCCAAAAGAGGCTCCAGTGCCCCCAGCGCTTCCTTGAAAACAACCTGCGCCTAATGACTTGGCAATAAATCTTGTGGTAGCTTTGACTGACTGCTTTAATTTCCAATGCTGTGGAAGCAATCAGAATATTGTCAACTATCCCTGTGTAGTTCAGTATTTTGCTTTCTTGTCTCACTTCTTTGCTATCTCCCATGGTGTTGAACTTCTGAGCATTCTCCAGATACACATAAATTTTAACAGTATTTGCTCTACGAAAAACAACAAAAAAGCCTAATGCATGACTTTTTTAAAAGTAATTAATTATTTTACATACCAAACGTTGTCCACCTCCCATTCACAGAGTTATTTTCCCTCATTGCTAAGACTTCTACTAAACTTGGAGAGACACATAGTAAATATAGAATGATATTTTCCTTAAAGAATGGTACTTGAATAAGCATCATAAGATATATGAGAATGCTCAGAGGACCATAATTTATAATATCGTGAATTTTAACTGAGCATGGTGGTACAGAACTTTGATATCAGCCTTTGGGAAGCAGGGGAAGGAGGATCTCTGCTAGTCTGATGCCAGCTAAGTTACATAGTATGAAGCTGCAACCAAACCAAACCAAACATCCTCACTTTGGTAAAATAAAAGTAAATCTGAATATCCATCATCTGTATAATGGCTAAATATGCCAGTAAAAATCACACAAATACATACACATGTGATAAAAATCGATGAACTGTAGATTTATACATACCATTTGATGTGTATCTGTTTGCCTCTGTATATGTGTGTGTGCTTTGTGTATGTTTTGTGTGTGTGTGTGTGTGTGTGTGTGTGTGCGTGTGTGTGTGTGTGTGTGTGTGTGTGTATATGTGTTTGACCCGGTAAGGTATATACAATAAAGTAATGTATCTGTGTAAATATGCAAAAATGTATGTCTTAAAATCAAAGGAGAACATGGATTATATTATTTTGGAGATGTGTGTGTAGGTCTAAAATTATTAGAAAAAGTGTCCAATTGGCATATATTTCTGGTAGTAATCATTTTGAGGAGGAGAGCTAAGAACATACTATGGAGTATTCTTTTTTTATTAAATATTTTCTTTATTTACATTTCAAATGTTATCCCCTTTTCTGGTTTTCCCCTCCAGAACCCCCATCCTGTCCCCCTTCCCTGCTTCTATGAGGGTGCTACCCCCACCCACCTACTCCCTCTGGCGTCCTTGCCCTGGCATTCCCCTGTACTGGGGCATTGAGCCTTCAAAGACCAAGGCCCTCTCCTCCCAATGATGTCTAACAAGGCCATCCTCTGCTACATATGCAGCTGGAGTCCTGGGTCACTCCATGTGTAGTCTTTGGTTGGTGGTTTATTCCCTGGGAGCTTTGGGGTGTCTGGTTGTTTGATATTGTTCTTCTTACGGGGTTGCAAACCCCTTCATCTACTTCATCCTTTCTCTAACTCTACAGAGTAGAATATTTCCATTTGTACTTTCATACTGAGTTAATATTAGTGTAGATATTTGCTTTATACCATTCCAAAGCATTTTGGCATGTGATTTTATACCAGGAAGGACTCATAGCTTGGATTTAATTGAGTTATATACCTATATAAGTGTATCTGTTTTGGTTAGTGCAGAATTATTAGTATTCATGACTTCCCCAAGCATCAAGTATGTTAACACTATGTCTTTTTTTCCCTTTTCTTGGAGATTTTCTTTATTTACATTTCAAATGTTATCCCCTTTCCTGGTTTCCCCTCCAGAAACCCCCTATCCCAACCCCTCCCCCTGATTCTGTAAGGGTTCTCCCCTACCCACTCATCCACTCCCCCCTGCCTCCCCACCCTGGCATTCCCCTCCACTGGGACATCATCCCTTTCAGAGGACCAAGGGCTTCTCCTCCCACAGATGCCACATGAGGCCATCCTCTGCTACATATGTAGCCGGAGCCATGGGTTACACCACAGTATGCCCTTTGCTTGGTAATTTAGTCCCTGGGAGCTCAGGGGCGGGGTTCTGGTTGGATGATATTGTCGTTCTTCCTATGGGCTTGGAAACCCCTTCAGCTTCTTCTAAGTCTTTTTTAAATCACAGGATTATTAGTCGAAAAAAAAATCTTCAAACTTTAATTATAAATGTGGTTTATATGATAAAATTAGTAGATTTTTTTAAATTGAGGTTTGCTATTAGCACTTAAAGAATCTTTGAAAGAGCATGTTACTGTAATTATCTGTCTCCACTGTTGTGTTGTAACCTATCATGAAGCAATGATGATGAGTGTAGCAGGAGCTGTCAGAAAGGGGAAGAGAGAAAGAGGAAGGCAGGTCATCCACAAATCCCTTTAAAAGAAATGTTCTTGATGGCCAGAAGATCTCACACTAAGCTCTAACTCTTAAACGTCCGTTGCCTCCATCGAAGGTCACAAGCTGAGGGTCAATTCCTGAAAACATGGTCCACTGGTGACCCAAACACTGCCCCTGTTTTATTGTAGATAAACAACCATGATAAACAAGATGGCCAAGCCATAGGATCTGGTAAATCATACACCTCTGGTGTTCAAGTTTCTTTTCTATTTCTAGGACCAATTCCATGACCAAATCAATTTCTTTTAATTTACAGGATATAGTACTACTTTGAAAGAATTCAGGGAGAAGATAAAGCAAGAACTAGAATAAGAAACCATGGATATTTGGTAGTTCACCTCAGGCTTATAATAAATTAGTCCATTTTTACTCAGCCCAGGACTACCTGCCTAGAGAATGGCACCACCAGAGCGAGCTGAGCCCTCTACAACAACTAACAATTGAGACATTCCCCTACACACCCACCTATAGGCCAATCTAATCTGGGAAATTCCTCCATCAAAGCTTTCCTTTCAGATGATTTCAGGTCCTGTTGTCAAGCTGATCAGTAAAGCTAACTAAGACATCTGCATTCTCAATAACTTGTAAAACTTCCTCTGCTCTTCAGAACACAGTGAGTTTTAAACCTCTGTACGCCTTCGATTATGAACAGACTATAATATTGTTGCAAGGAGGAAAGATTATTGTGGATTAAAAGTACATGGTGTCTACTTTGCACATTGTTGGTCATCTTCATGCTATGGCCATGTCATGAACTCCCGTGGATTCCTAGTCTTGAATGCTCTGACATATATTTCTCCAGGGTAGACTGGTTTTTTCTTTACATGAATATCCTAAATCAGAGTGTCTTACTTTTGCTGGTTGCAAATAACGGAAGCCATTCTATCTGTAAGCTGATACCCCGAGAAACAGAGGGAGAAGAAAAACAGAGTTTGCTTGTGGGTTCCTGGACTGACTCTTTTCTGTGGTTATATTAATTATATGAACCAAATGTTCTGCTTACAGACTTCTTCATCTCAATTTTTGTTATGTCTAATAAAACATCTTCTAAGTATCTCTGCACGAAACAGTTCAAATGTAACAATCATATTTGGGTTCAAATATCAAAATTTCTTATTTTAACTTAGAAATTCATTTAGAGTATGAATGGATTTTTTAAAAGTGAGATAGACACGCTGGTACTTGGTATTCAAGCATATGGCCTGTAAACTTTTGCTAAATTTAAATTTTACTCTCCTGAAATGGAATACTAAAAAGAGAAAATCTGGAAGATTTACATGCATTTCAGTTCTCTAATTTACCATACAAATTAAAAATTTACACACCTAAGTTTAATCATGGCAACATTCAACTTCTTCACCTACATACCTCTGGCTGCCTTTTATTTCAGTATACCTTGCTCTCTCTTGCCCCTGGAAAATGTCTCTAAGTCCCTGAACCTGTCAGGTATCACAAGCGTGTAATTTCACTTTAACTGTATTCTAAAACCAGTAAGAGGTGCATTTGACATGGAGACTGTGAAAGAGTCTTATCTACAGCGACACAACTGCTACTCCCCTAATATCTATTAAATAGCACAGAATTACAGTGTAACAACTCCGGAATTGCCTGTGACATCTGCATGAATGCTAAATAGATTTGTTATGTTCAGAGTTATTGCAAAAAGTACTTCCTGAATTTTAAATGATTAAGACTTTTACAAATTAATAGTTACCCAGTGAATCACTCTCCAAAGGTACACACATTATTTAAAGATCACAGTTTAGCAGAATGTAGGCAACGACACGAATGATACTGCCACTCGCTTGAAGCTGTCATTTAGAGCAGTTAGTCCTAATGTTGAAAGCTTTCAGATGACATTATTTTAAGGAAAGTACACCTTTGCTCATCACTTTAAACTGCTTCCTGTCATCCTTCCCTTTTCCCTGGCGATGAGGAAGAAAAAAAAATGTAAGGAAAGAAGAAATGATAAATGTCCATATTATGCAGAATTTGCCTTTTTGAAATCCCATTCCCACTGTACTAGCTGGAATTTTGTAGAGTTATAAATCACAAAGAAATAAGAAGCCAGTAATGAGATAGAAGTATATTTGAAATATGGATGCAAATTTCTTACCACCTGCTGAGCAAAAGGGGACTGCAGAGACTGCCCTGGGAATGGCGGTGCCATTAGCATCTTGTAAGGTCTAAATTTGCAGCAGTGGAATAGAGGAGTTATGCCTGGGAAATGCCAAAGGCCCCTCTGATTTATCTCTCAGCTGAATGCTTCAGCCACATCTACATAAATATTTTAACGGGAATTTAATTTTCATTTTCGTCACGTGATAAATCTTTTTATTACACTCCATCGTTTTGTCCTAAGTGAGCTGCTTTTTTTCCAGGCAATTTGTGTTCATTCATCTTTTGTGTTTGATAAATACAATCTTGATATACAAAGGAGCAATAGTTTTATTTACATAAGAGCCTTGCCGGGGCGTTTTAATTTCAGCCACAAATTCTATTTATTTTAATGTGATTTATAAAGCAGCTACCACTTGGCTAATATTTAACTGCACCATTTATTCTTAAGCCGAGGGCATTAGGAAAATAGGGGCCATGAGAAGTGGAGTTAAAGGCATGCTACAAGGGCATGATCTTAGTGGATGTGCACTTAGAGCTTTAGCTGCAAATGTGTGCACAGTCATTTGTTATCAATAGTGGTGCTGCTGGCTTTCATTGAATGGGTGTGATGATTGAGGAAAGTATAGGTTTGACAGAGTCCCACCATTTTTCTGTTTCATGTGCTACATTGATGGTTTGACCTTGGTGTTACTGTATGCAGTGGAGAGGCTAGCCAACCTTTTTAGCCTTCTAGGTGAAAGATACACAGCATTGATTGCTTTCTTTGCCTGTGGATGCTGAGACCAAGAAGCAGACTAAGCAGACCATCAATCCAGCACAGTTGAGATGTTACAGTACCTTTGCAATGGGGTTGCTCAGCAATACTTTAACAAGCAGAGCCTTTTCTTGTGTAAGCTCCCCTTAAATTTTCAAAATATCTTATGACAACAGTTTACTTAAAGACGCAAACAGAATAGAGTGCCTCTGAAAATGGATAGTGACAATAGAAGAAAGGAAGCGTTTCTGCGCTTTTATTTTTCTGCCCTTGGTTGGTTTCCTGATTAGATTTATATTTTTAGGAATGGAAAGAGAGCTTAGTGGTCAAGCATACTTGTTGCTCTTACAGACAACCTAAATTCAGTTCCCAGCAACCACAAGGCTCCTAATAATCGTTTGTTACTCTAGTTTCAGGAAAATCTAATGCCTTCTTCCGTCTGCTGTGTATACTACATGCACAGACATATATGCAGACAAAACACCTACATATCTTATATTAATTATATTATAAAATAAATAAATCTTAAAGAAAGATTAAGATAAATTTGTTCTTGCAATATCATACAAGGATATAAAATATTTTCATTAATCTCTCACACACACCCTCTCCTCTCTTCCTTCTATACCTGTCAATATCCTGCAAAACTTTTATTTACATTCATTTCTTTTTTTCTTTGATCTTTGACCCACTGATTTTAACCAGAACTGTATGCATGACCAAACATTTGGAACTATCCAGTGGACCCTTTTAGGTTCACTGTTGGGCATATAACTGAAGACAATGACTATGTCACCCCAGAATAGTTCCGTGGTGGGTACAGGGGGACGGCTTCAGTGAGTGCATCTCAGATCAACTTTGACTGGTGATAGGTCCAGGCTCATTCAGACCCAGTGCAGAAAAACACACCTATGGTGTCAAACTGACAATGGCTATGCCATGCCTATTTTCTGCCTCTCACAGTCTTTCTATCCCATATTGCATGATATTTCCTGAGACTTAGCAGGAACGTTTAGGGCTGATCACTAATAGACTAATTATTCTCACCGATTTGTGCAGCCATAACTCTCCATTCAAAATCATTCCTTAATCCTTTGATTAAGGTTTAAAGAATAACATTTGTCTATGGCTATAAACATAAATATTTGGAAGGCAGTTTGATGCCATGCAAATGTAGAGTAGGAATGTCTCATCAGACATGTTTTATTTTACTTTTTACTATGTTTACAACATCATGCATATATTCCCTACAATGAAGTGGGCCACAAATCTAATCCAAGATCAGATAACTGTCCCTTAATAGTTGTGCCACTATTGCACAAGTGGGCATATTGTGGCTGAAATGTTGACATTGTAAAATATATTCTGTTCCACCAGATGAGAAAGAACATTGATGCATTCTGCAACATGGCACCATCCAGCGATTTGAAAGTTAGTCACAGGGGAAAAGTGTATTCTTCACGTCACCTCAATATCTCTGTATCTGCTGTATGATGTTGTCAGCAATGGGGTATTCATATTTAGTTTTGGTGGGCAGATTTTTAAGAGCTTCTTTGTTTTGGGGTTCCTGGGACAATTCACAAGGAGATATCTAACACATAATAGAGCAATCTTTGTTTAGTAAACACTGGCTTCAAGAAGAAGCATTTTCAGCCATGTACTGTCCTCTTCTAATTCTTGTTTTAAAACCTACATATTTCATATTTTCTTGACTCATGAAGGTTTCCACATGATTTTCTTTAGTATTAACATTATATATCCATATATATATATATATATATATATATATATATATATATATATTATCCAGATCATTCAGATTGCAATTGCAGGTATCTGTGAGGTGTCTGATGTGGTTAGTAGAAACCAAGCCTGGGTCCTCTGCAAAAGCAGCAAGTACTTTTTATTGCCATTTCTCCAGTCTCCCATTTGACATTTACATACATCCTTTATTTTTGTTAGCCCCCACCACCTTGTTCAGTGTTTTAAATGAATGTACATGGCATGAGTAAACTTGATAAATTGACACTCATTGGTTCATTTAGTATTTATAGGTGGTCTTCAGTAGTTGTTTTCAGTTTCTTTATTTTTACATACAACTTTTTTATTATTAATTGAACTTTCTACAAAGAATGGTTTCATTCTTCTAGGAAGGTCAATTATTTTTAAATTTTTTACGGAGTAAACAATAAACCAGTCTATATATGTGTTTCCTTCTCTCTACCTAGAAGTTCGCTAATTTTGATCTTCCTGTGAATCTCAGCCACATGGAGTGGGCAAGTCCATCCAATACATTTGCTTGTCCATACAGTTCTTTATGCCTCTCTCTACCCTTCCTGCTTTTATGAATCATGTCCAGTTCTGAGTATAATAGACACATGTCTGAAGGGTATTTCTTTCTTCAATTTCTTAGAAGCACAACACACTTGCTTTTCTAGAATGTCTCATTCTAAGTTTGCTTAGGCTGCAGTCACTATTGGATTTATCATTGCATCTGTCTTGGTTTCCACTGAAGATCTTGCACATAGTAAGTACACAAAACTGCTTATAACAGATGGCTCAGTGGTTTATGAAGAAATGGTTTTCCAAGAATACAGTTAGAAGAAAATCCTTTTTGTTATTACAAAGTAAAATGAATACAATAAAGAGAGATTTTTTGATTGAACAGAGGTTTTAATTAATATGTCTAATTACTGTTAGCTACTAACTAACATTTTACTTCCTGTGTCCATCAATTACAAATTCTGACATGTGTGCCTCAGTTTCTTCGTGCTAAAAGACAGAGAGTAATGATGATAAAGCAACCAAGATCATTAATCAAATGAGTTAGGGTATGCAGAGTGCAGATCTGCATATGTCACATCGTTGATCCTTAAAAATCCTTAAAAAATCCTTAAAAATACAATTATTCTTTTAGCCAATTCTGTGATTATGATTATTGATAATATGGTTGTGTTATTTTCTAACCTCCTTCCCCAAATTCCATGATGTTGTTTGAAGTTGTTATGCTGCCTCGAGTTTTCTTTTTGAGTAGAGACATCTTTGCACATTCAGGTCATTTTAAGATACCACATTCCCTTTATACCTCAAAATTTTAGCCTTAATATTGGTTGAAGTGTTTGTGTGGTTGCAAGATTCCCTGGGGAGAATGTGGTAAATAGCTTTCCTTGTGATCCCATTCCACTGATATTCCTTTATGCCAAAAATAATAATGGAAAATATTTCATCTTTCACTTTTGTTAAGTCTGTGAAAATGGTCTTTTCAGTTCTCATTACTGAATCCCTTCGTTTGTTCATTTTCTTTTCAGAGAGCTGAAAAGAATGTGGCTTTTTAACAAGAGGAAATCTGAATTGAGCTCCAAACAGGTCAGGTTTCTGAAGATATAGCCCCAGCAAAGGCTTCAATAATGTTGTAAGTTTCTTAAATGAAAGTGTGATGAAAATGTAAGAGGGCGTGTCTGTGTCTGCCCCAGCCCTCTGTCCCTAGAGGAGAGAGAAAGCAGGCATTTTACAGCCCAGGGTAACTGAGGAAAGTGCGGATGTCTGGAATATATAGATTTGGGATGAGAAGATGTATGTATGACAAAGCAATGACTTTGAAGACTTGGCTGCCAAAGAGAGCAGTGTGTGATTTTTATCTTCTTTTTCTATTTTTAATTTTCACTTTAAATATAAAGATAAATCTTTGGTTGCTTGATGTTTGACTTGACTGTACATTATAAAGTATGTTTTGTTACCAGCGAATTCTGGCTTACTCATATCCAAGGATTCAAAACAACAGCAATAAAAACCAAACCAAACCAAACCAAACCAAAGAAACCAATGCCAAAAAAAAAAAAAAATCCTGATCTCTTCTTTGAGAACAAAAATTCTAAACCATGGCTTTCTGGGCATTTAAAGCTATTGAGGAGATAATCATAGCATTCCTAAAAGTTACAGCAATCCAGTCATTACAGGCATTGTCTGATGTCCCCACTTGAGTACCACTGGTTTCAAAGAATACTTAATAAATCAGTGTTAACCACATTCAAAACACTGGGCTAAAGTATAGTATTTAACTCCTATAATCACCCTAAGACCAATACACTATTGGTTTCAGTTTTATAATGAAGAAAATGAAATAAAGGGACATTAAGTCATTTTTCTAAGATTACACAGATAGCAAACATTGAAAATGATCAAGTTTTTATGCTTCTCCAGTGTGACCCTCTTTTGACATACAGGAATAACTACCGAATCTTACATCTCTAGTGGCAAAAATACCACATTATAAAAAAGGGTGCATTTCAGGAGTTTATTCAAATTTTCTTCACTAATCGGTTTGCTTGAATGTAGTACACATTACACTACTCATTTTAGTTTTTATAAATATTTAATTGTGGGATGCAGGGTGGAGGGCACACGTGCCATGCTGTAACTCATCCACTGATAAGACAGTCTGCAGAAGTTGGTTTTCTCCTTCTATCATGTGGATTCCAGAGATTGAACTTGAGTCTTTAGGCTTTGAGTTAGCACCACTACCTGTTCAGCCATCCCAGCATAGTTCTTATAATAAAGATATTAGAAACACTCGGTAAACACAGTCAAATGCACGGTGTAATCCAGACTGGATCCTAGAAAAATATAACAAGAAGGAGGAGGAGGAGGAGGAGGAGAAGGAGGAGGAGGAGGAAGAGGAGGAGGAGAACAACAACAACTACAACAATAACATAACAATAGAACAATTGTTGAAGCCTGTGTTACGTGTTTCTCCAACCATAACCTCTTGCGTTAATAATTATTAGCTTTGGAGGAAGTAAGTGAAGTGTGTAGGTGATGGGGATTTTCTGTACTATTTATACTGCTTCTGCTTAAGATTGTTTAAATTAAAATTTAAAAAGAAGGAAATATATAATCACAAAGTCATATTATATCTTGGTTTTTATTATTTTACTACTTTCTATCCACACTTCTATCATGGCACAATAGTAACAAACTATAAATTTCAGGTTTTACAACTAAGGAAAGATGATGATACATTATTTAATCCATTCATAGATACGGGGCTGCTTACTGAGCAACTTGAGTATATGGCTTCCTACTGCCAAGTAATCATCTTCTGTGTTTCTAGATTCCCCTATCTGTCTTATTCTTCTGTTTCTCTGTCTATCTCTTTGTGTCTTTGTCTCTGCCAATCTGTGTCCGTCTCTTTTTCTCTGTTTCTCTCTATTTCTTTCACTGTCTTTTTTCCTCTTCTTCTCTATCCCCCTCTCTTAACCTTTCCTTTGATTTTAAGCTATAGAATGTTACATGAATTTCTTCAAACACTGGGAACAGATTTTTAACTGGCCATGTGAATTTAGTTCTTCATGACTCAGCCATCATACCAATGTAGATTTCTTTGACAAATGAAGGCTTATAGGAGGCTGTTCTTACCTCAAGGATGAGTCTCTCCCCAGTATTCTAGAACTTTCATCAAGAAATACAAAAATATCACAACTCGGAACTGATAAGACTTAGTTTATCCTGTAACCACACAGAAAACTTAAATATCAAAAGTGACTTTGCTTGAAGTGTTTAGGGCTCTTTCAACACATCGGTAGTTTTAAAATGTCTTTGTAACATCTTCCAACATACAAGGCTGTCTTTGGGATCAACATAGATTTGATAAAAAAAAAAAAAAGTGGCTTTAAATCTTCATGAAACCCCTGTAAAGAATTCTTGAGCAAAGTTTGTACTAAAACTCAATTGCATTGTGCTACAATTGTACATTTAAAAGTTATTTTTTTCTGGATCTAGGGAGACAGTTCAGTGGGAAAGAACACTTCCTCAGCAAACATGAAGCCCTGAGTTTGAAACGCCTGAGACCATGTGAAAAGCTGGGCATGACTTTTTGTGCCTGTAATCCTAGCATCTGGTGGCAGAGACTGGTAGCTACTGAGAGCTTGTTGGCTGGCCAACTAGTGTAGCCCAAAGGGCAAGTTTCTGGTTCAGTGAGACAGCCTGTCTTAAGGCAATACGACAGAGATAAAAGCAGTACACTTGGGTATTCATAGGAATACATATGCGTTTTGATTATCACTAAAAATGTATTCTGACATGAAATTTATTATACAATCACATATCCCACTGGGATAACAGGTTATCATGTACCTCAGAGGATTTACTGTATGAGGGTATTTTAATCTGCACCCTATGTCTCTGGACATGAGGGGTCAGGGATTCTCTGTTATTATTATTGTTTTTTAGAATTGTACGTAAGTGCACTGTGTTTGAGGAAGTCCAGATCATTTCAGCCAAAACTGAGCCAAGTGGCCAGAAGGAGCCCAGAGGCTGAGGTGGGCTGGTCCAGAATGAATTGCAAGTGAAGCTTGAGCTGGAATTTAGTATTGTGGTTTACCTTTTGTCATGTGAATTCTAAGTAAATCACTTCTTATGTTCGAAAATTTGGTGGTCTTAAACATTTTTTTTTTTAATTTCAGAAAGTCCGAAATTCAAGGTCAGTATCACGGAGCTGTAACCAAACTGCCTTTATCATAGAGTCCTTTGTTTAGGGAGAACCCAGAGTAGGTTTCTCTGAGAATTCCAGATGTTGGATCTACCTTTCTTGGCTCAAGCCTCTTTCCTTAGATCCCAAATATGCAGCAAGGCTTCCTTCACAGACCTCAGCTTATACACTGTTTCTATAAAGAGATTTGTCTCTACCACTTTCTCCCAAGGAATCTGATCAAATTTATTATCCACACAGGTAATCTAGGATATTGTCTCCTCTCAAAATACTTAATTTCATTTTCATTTCACATGTAACGCAGGACCGCAAACTCTAAAACTTTATCCTTGCGGTTACTTCATCTAACTACCTCTTCAGTCTGTAGAAAACAGTAGCCACCAAGTTGCCCTGTTAATCCTCATGTTATCGTAGTGAAGGAAAACATCATTTTCTCCGTTCTGTTATCAAATGAGAGGAACAGGTAGAAAAAATTATGCAATGTTTTTATCAATGACTTATAATTCATATTTTTATTTGCAAAGAAAGAATACATTTGTTTGGTATTTTATCAGCTTGGAGAATACTAATCAATATGGTGACATTAAGTAGCAATCAATTAATGCTTGACCATTAATGGTGACCTTGAAACAGCTTTAGAATTATTGAATAAAGATTAAATAGTAATACAATAATGTCAGGGAGATGGCATTTAAATTTTAAAAAACTTAACAATTCACAGAACAGTGTTCATGATAAACAAAATCTGATTTGACTATATATCAGACATCCTGATACTGGATGGCAAAGTTTTCAGTCTTAGAGAACTAGGGCTATGTGTGGTGTTAGCTGACCCAATACTGGCTACAAGCTCTTCTTTAACCTTGAAATATGACATTCCTCGTCTCTTCTTAAGCTTTCTTGTTTTTTTATGGAGTGAATTGCCTATGAAATTGTCTGATCATATGCTACTCATTTATTACATTATTATTTCCTCTGACATCCACTTATTTGATACAATCGTAATATCTACTAGTTATAGAAAGCAACAAAAATATAAAGAAGAAAATGAATTACTTCTTATACTTCATAAAATAGCCTTTATTAAAGTTTGGAGTAAACAAATTAGGATTTTCTACCCACAGATACAGTTGCACTTAACAAGCGCTTTCATTTTTAATTATATTCTGATTGCTTTTCCATGTCCTTAGTATTTCCACCAAATGTTATTTGTATTGCATTGTATTTCAAATAAAAAAATATTAGAATATACCTTCCTAATTTTTATCACATTTATACTTTCACATTTTCCTGTGCAGATGACAATATGAAATAAATTTATAGAAAATCCTCAACTCTGTGATTACTTTATCATGTACTTTCAGAAGTGAACTTATAAACTAATGTTCTATAGTGTGATAGGAAAAAAGTTGTGGTAACAGCAATTATGTGCTTTGAAATAGTTTATACATAGGATCTTGCAAGTTTCCAACCCAAGAAAATCATAGCTGTCCGAGGAGTTGAATGGATCAATTGCCCTAATTTAATCAGTGCCCATTATTTACATGCAAGGAAAAATCACACAGGAATCTATGTCCATGTATATTTTATTAAATATACTTGTAAGAAACCAATCTACAGTCAAGATATGCCAGATCTTTCAATAACTTTTATACTATCATCTAATTACTGTATATGTGTTAGGAAAAGTTAACTGCCAATAATTAAATACTGCTATAACATTTTATTTTTCAATAATAATTTTATTGTGTCTCAGAATTTTACACAATATACATTGAGTGTATTCATGACCACCCTCTCTACCTCTCCAATTCTTCCCACCCGACTTTTGAGATTTTCACTTTTTCTTTCTCCATCAGTCGAGTTTGTGTTGTCCAGGTAACCTTAGGAGTGAAGCATGCCAAGGAGCATTGTTGATTCCCAGGGATTGCATTCTTAATGAAAATTGAGCCTCCCTTTTCCAGCAGCAATCAAATGCTCATAGTTCCTCAGTGGGTGGGTAGACTTCCTGCCCCACTTACCCCTGTATTCATGTCAATTTAGAGCCTTCAAATATATCCCTCTGCTGATATCTGCATGTGGCTTTCTGAAATGGTCTCCGTTGTGAAGAGAAACTTCTTTGGTGAGGGATAAAAGGCATTTCTTTGTGATTATTAGATTTAAAATTTAGAGTGCTTTTAGGAATTATATCGGTTTAGTAAAATAATGGTACAATGTTCTCCTCTCAAATAACTGGACAGTTGACTGTTTCTAGCATGTGCCATGATTTCTTTCCTGTTGTGTGGGATTTTAGTCTGAAGTTAATACAATCAAAGAAAAAGAAACCAGCAATTTGAGAGGAAAGGAGAGTAGACATGAGAGGAGTTTCATAGAGGGGTTATAGGAAGAAGGGTAGGGGAAAATGATGTAATTATATTTCAATTAAAATATTCTGAATTTCTTAGGACACTATGCAATGGATATTTTAAAATCTTTATATGACTTCTTCTCCTATTTGGTAAGGCATGTTCTATGGCCCAGAAAGAAACTAATACATCTTAGTTAAATATTCCATAGGAACTTGGAACGAATGTGTATTCTGTTATTTTGAAGTAAACTATTCTACAAACGTCTAATTGATTACATTAATTAACATTACACTTCAATTTGACTATATCCTTGCTTACTTTATGTGAGAAAAAACCTCAAGCACAGTTGCTCAAGAAAGAGTAGGCCAGTCTGACCATGAACTCAATGGGAAAACTTCGGTTTCCATGGTGATATAGCTGTGTATCATCACACCTGGCTCCAACCTTTCTCTCGTGCTCAAGAAAGATCTAAAATTGTAAAAGTAGCTTGTCACAAAAACTAGTCAACAGGTTACTAATTTTAGAAGTACTTTGTACAATGAAAAGCACTAATGTGCATGTGTACATGTGAGACCTATAAATACAGAATAATAAACAAATAAAATTATAATTTATTTTTATTGGTTATTTTATTTATTTATGTTTCAAATGTTATTCACTTTCTTAGTTCTCTGCAACCTTCCTATCTTATGCCCCCCCATTTCTATAAGTGTGCTTCAACCCCACTCCCACCTCATGCCTATAGCATTCCCCTACACTGGGGCATCAAGCCTTCACAGGACCAAGGACCTCCCCTCCCACTAACGTCCAATGAGGCCATCCTCTGCTACATATGCAGCTGGAGTCATGGTTCCCTCCATGTGTACTCTTTGGTTGGTGTTTTAGTCCCTGGGAACTTTTGAGGGTGGGGTTCTGGTTGGTTGATATAGTTGTTCTTCCTATGGGTTTGGGAACCCCTTTCAACTCCTTCAATCCTTTCCCTAAGTCCTCCATTGGGGTTCCCGTACTCAGTCCAATAGTTGGCTGTGAGCATCCACATCTGTATTTTTCAGGCTCTGGAAAGATCCTCTCAGGAGACAGTTATATCAGGTTCCAGTCAACAAGCACTTCTTGGTATCAGCAATAGTGTCTGAGTTTGGTATCTGAATATGGAATGGATCCCCAGGTAGGGCAGCCTCTGGATGACCTTTCCTTCAGTCTCTGTTCCACTCTTTGTCTCTGTATTTCCTTTAGATAGGAGTAATTCTGGGTTGAGTTTTTGTAACAGTGCTGTAGCTGGTGGTTAGAGAGTCTCAGGTCTCAAAGTGACAGACCTTAGATGAACAGTCTTACAGTGGGGTGAAGGAACTTATAGAGCTCACCTCCAGCAGAAAGACAGGGTATGAAGTGAGGGATGGAGACGCCAACCCACAGTCAAAACTCTGACCCATAATTGTTCTTATCTGAAAGAACTACAGGGATCGAAATGGAGAGGAGCCTGAGGAAAAGATAGTAACCAAACTTAATGGTATGACTTTTTCAATTTCATTTTTCTATTAAAATTCAATACATTCCAACTACAGTTTCTGATACTTTCACTTATCCTAGTCCCACCACATCTTCTTCCTCTCTCCAAGATCCATGGCCTCTCCATTTCCCACCAGAAAAGAAGAAGCCTCCAGGGACAACAAGCAAACACTACAAAGCAAAGTACAATAAGGAAAGGCAAATGCCTTGAAGAAAGGAACCCAAGAGGAGGAAAAGATTCCCAAGAGCAGGCAAAAGAGTCACAGAAGCTCTGACTATTACAAGTTCCACAAAACAATCGAATCTCCTTAATGTATACACAGAGGGCATTATAAAGACCATTGCAGGCTCTGTAATTTCTGCTTCAGTCTCTGCAAGCCCAAATGAGCACTGCTTAGTTGATTCAGTGAATCATGTTATCCTGGTGTTCTCCATTCCCTCCAACTTGCACAATCTTTCCTCTTTATCTTCTTTGGGATCCCCCAAGTTTTGAAGGAAGGAACCCAATTTGGACTCCTTCCACACAATGTCCAGCAGTAGGTGTCTGCACCTGTTTCCATCTCCTGCCAGAGGAATCGTCTTTAATCACAACTGGTTCAAACATTAATCCATGAATATGGCAGAATATCATTAGGATTCATTTCACTGATTTTTTTTGCCAATTATGTTTGGTTCTATCCTAAATCTCTCAACTTGCCTATCTCTCGTGCCTGGCCATCCTGGCAGTGTAGAGCATGGACTCACTCTTGTGGAAAGGGCCTCAAGTTAAATCAGACACTGATTGATTATTCCCACAAGTTCCATTGCTCAGTACATCTTGTAGGCAGAGCAGATTGTGGGTGGAGGGTTTTGTAGCTGTGCTGGTGTCTAGGTTTCTCTTTCTGTGACTTCAGAGTATCTTCCTGTGGGAAATGCAAATCAAAACAACCTGAGATTTCACCTCACACCAGTGAGAATGGCTAAGATCAAAACTCAGGTGACAGCAAATGCTGGCGAGGATGTGGAGAAAGGGAACACTCCTCCATTGTTGGTGGGGTTGCAGACTGCTACAACCATTCTGGAAATCAGTCTGGAGGTTCCTCAGAAAATTGGACATTGAACTGCCTGAGGATCCAGCTATACCTCTCCTGGGCATATACCCAAAAGATGCCCCAACATATAAAAAAGACACGTGCTCCACTATGTTCATCGCAGCCTTATTTATAATAGCCAGAAGCTGGAAAGAACCCAGATGCCCTTCAACAGAGGAATGGATACAGAAAATGTGGTACATCTACACAATGGAATATTACTCAGCTATCAAAAACAATGACTTTGTGAAATTCATAGACAAATGGTTGGAACTGGAAACTATCATCCTGAGTGAGCTAACCCAATCACAGAAAGACATACATGGTATGTACTCATTGATAAGTGGCTATTAGCCCAAATGCTTGAATTACCCTAGATGCCTAGAACAAATGAAACTCAAGACGGATGATCAAAATGTGAATGCAGATCGCTCCTGAGAGACACAGCCAGAATACAGCAAATACAGAGGTGTATGCCAGCAGGAAACCACTGAACTGAGAACAGGACCCCTGTTGAAGGAATCAGAGAAAGAACTGGAAGAGCTTGAAGGAGCTCGAGACCCCATATGTACAGCAATGCCAACCAACCAGAGCTTCCAGGGACTAAGCCACTACCCAAAGACTATACATGGACTGACCCTGGACTCTGACCTCATAGGTAGCAATGAATATCCTAGTAAGAGCACCAGTGGAAGGAAGCCCTGGGTCCTGCTAAGACTGAACCCCTAGTGAACTAGACTCTTGGGAGAGGGCAGCAATGGGGGGGGGGTTGGGAGGGGAACACCAATAAGGAATGGGAGGGGGGAGGGGGATGTTTGCCCGGAAACCGGGAAAGGGAATAACACTCAAAATGTATATAAGAAATACTCAAGTTAATAATAAAAAAAAAAAAAGAAAAAAAAAAACTGAAAAAAAAAAAAGAAATGAATCTAAAACATAGGAGCGAAGGCTCCAACTAGGTACTAACTCAACCTCTCCATATTCTCTGTGTTGTGTTGATACAGTCCTTAGCAACATGTTCTCCAACCCATCGCTTTTCAGAGGGCAATCATTTGTTCTAGCATCAGGCTGGGTTATTTAGGAACTTAAATCATACCCTTTCAGCCAATAATTCAACTGAATACAAAACGGTCTCACCAATGGTACCTCTCCTGGATAAAAGAGAAACTGGCCAATTCAGACTCCATTATGAAAAGTTCTCACTAGAGTCACTCTTAAAGATTCTAGGAAATTTTCATGGCATTAGTTTCACACCCCTCACTAAAGGCCCTCTGATTCTAATTCTCTCTCTCTCTCTCTCTCTCTCTCTCTCTCTCTCTCTCTCTCTCTCTCTCTCTCTCTCTCTCTCTCTCTCTCTCTCTCTCTCTCTCAATTCCTTAACCCCATAGCTTGTCCTTGTGCTTCCCAACCCCACCTACTCCCAATTCTCCTAGAAAATCTATTTTATTTCCCCTTCCCAAGGAGATCTATGCCTCCATCCTAGAACCCTCCTCTTTACATAACCTCTCTGGGTATGTGAATCATAGCTTGATTATCAATTACATAAAAGCTAATACCTACTCTAAGTGAATACATATCATATTTGTCTTTCTGTGTCTGTGTTACCTCACTCAGGATGGTCTTTTCTTGTTCCATCTATTTTGCCTGCAAATTTCATGACATTGTTGATTTTAACAGCTGAGTTATAATGTGTTGTGTAAGTATACCACATTTTCTTTATTCTTCAGTCCATGGACATTTAAATTATTTCTGAATATTATGACTAAAACCTCAATTAACATAGTTGAACAAGTGTCCTTGGGGTATATGTGGGTCTTGTGTTAAAACAATTCCCAATTTTCTGAGAAACCTTCATAATGATTTCTGTAATGGCTGGACATGTTTCAATTCCCACCAGCTTCACAATCTTATCACTCAGAGCTGTCACTTGTGTTATTGATCTTGGCAATTCTGACAGGTGTAAGACGGAATTTCAAAGTAGTTTTGATTGGCCTTTCCATGATAGTTAAGGATTTTGAACATTAATTTAAATATTTATCAGACATTTGAGATTCCTCTTCCAAGAATTCTCTGTTTAGATCATTACCACATTTTAAATTAAATTGTTTTTATGATATCTAGTATCTTGAATTCTTTACATATTTTGGATATTAGACCTCAACTGGATGTGGAGTTGGTAAAATTGTTTTTCCAGTCTGTTTGCTGCTGCCTTTTCCAAATCATCATGTCCTTTGACTTAAAAAATACTTTCGATTTCATGAGGACACATTTTTTTATTTGTTATTCTCAGTGCCTACACTATTGGTGTTCTCTTCAGAAAGTTGTCTACTGTGAATATTCAAGGCTATTCCCCTCTTAGCTCTACCTATGTCTGGTTTTATATTGAGGTCTTTGATTCACATGGACTTGTGTTTTGTGAGGGGTGATAAATATGGATGTGTTTGCATTCTTCTACATGAGGACAACCAGTTAGGCCAGCACCATTTGTTGAAGATACTTTCAGTTTTCTATTGTGTATTTCTGGCATTTTTAGAAAAAAAAAAGGTGTCCATAGGTATGAAAATTTATGTCTGGGTCTTCAGTTTGATTCCATTGATCAACATGTCTACCTTTATCACGATAGATCTGTATTACAACTTGAAATCGGGAATGGTGATTTTATTGTTTTATTCTTTTATTGTATTTGATTGTTTTAGCTATCCTGTTTTACTTTTTCTTCTTTTTTTCCTTTTCTGTATAAAGTTAAGCATTGTCCTGTCAAGGTCTTTGAAGACTTATGTTGTAATTTTGATAGAGATTGCCTTGGATCTGTAAATTGAATTTACCAGCACGGCCATTTTTACTATGTTAATTCTACCAATCCATGAGCATAGGAGTGCTTTACACCTTCTGATATCTTCTTCAGTTTCTTTCTTTCAAGACTTGAATTTTTTTTTATTTATTATATATAAGTACTCTGTAGCTGTCTTCAGATACACAGAAGAGGGCATCAGATCCCATTACAGATGGTTGTGAGCCACCATGTGGTTGCTGGGATTTGAACTCAGGACCTCCGGAAGAGCAGTCGGAGCTCTTAACCTCTGAGCCATCTCTCCAGCCCAAGACTTGAATTTTTTATCACACGACTTTTTCACTTTTTTGGTTAGAGCTACCCCAAGACATTTTATATTACTTGTAACTACTGTGAAGGTTGTTCTTTCCCTGGTTGTCATTTGTCTGTAGGAGGGCTTCTGGTTTTTTTTTTTGTTGTTGTTGTTGTTGTTGTTGTTTGTTTGTTTGTTTTTTGTATTTTGTATTTGGTTTTTTTTGTTTTGTTTTGTTTTTTTAGTTAATCTTGTATTCATCCATTTTGCTGAAAGTGTTTATTGGCTATAGAAGTTGTCTGATAGAATTTTTATTGGATTTTTTTTTACATTTCAAGTGTTATACCCTTTCCTGGTTTCAGTTATGAAGACTATTATATGTCCTTATCTTCTTTTTTTTCAATTGATATCCCCTTGATCACCTTCAGTTATCTGATTGCTCTAGTTACAACCTCAAATACTATATTAAATACATATGGAGAGCATGGACAACCTTGTCTTGCTCCTGATATATGGAGTTATCTCAAGTTTTTTATATCTAGTGAGACTTGTTTTGTGCTTGACTGTGTGGTCAATTTCAGAGAATTCTGTGTGGTGCTGAAAAGAGGTAGTACTTCTGTGTTTGGGTGAATTTCTGCAGCTATCTGTTAATTTCATTTGGTTTATAATGTCAGTTAGCTCCAGCATTTCTGTTTGTGTGTATGGCTTGTCCATACTGTATTGTAAAAGTGTGGTATTGAATTATCCCACTATCACTTCAACAATTATGTAATTTAAGTTATAATTTTTTTTAAGTGAGTGCCCTTATGTTTGGGGGATAGATGTTAAGAAGTAAAATGCCATCTTGGATTTTTTTCTTTGATAATTTTGTAGTGTTATTTGCTTCTCTTTTGAATAATTTTGGTTTGAAGTCCATTTCTGTTAGATATTAAAATGGCTACAAAAGCTTGGGTCTTTATTTGCTTTGAATATTTTTCCAACTGCTGACCCTGATGTGATGATATCTGTCCTTGATGTTATGGTATATTTCTTGCATGTAGTAATATAGATAGATCCTGTTTTCACATCCATTTCGTTTGTAACATTTTACTGGGGAATTGGTAACATTACCTTTGAAAGATAACAATGACTAATGATTGTTAATTCTTGTTATTTTGTTGTTGCTGTGTGTGTGTGTGTGTGTGTGTGTGTGTGTGTGTGTGTGTGTGTGAGAGAGAGAGAGAGAGAGAGAGAGAGAGAGAGAGAGAGAATGTCCTTTACCTTTCTTTTGTTTTTGCCACCAAATAGATACCTTTGTGTGTCTTTATAGTTGTAGTTAGTCTCAGTTTAAAATTTTCCCTCTAGCACTGAAGGGCAAGGTGTGTAGTTAGCTACTGCTTAAATTAGACTTTATCATGAAATGCTTTATTTTTCCATTGAAGGTGACTGAAAGTTTCCCTTTGTATAGTAATCTGGATGACATTTGTGGACTCTTAGAGTGTGCACATTATACACATTTATACAAGCCTTTCTGGCTTTTAGAGTTTCGATTGAGAACTCAGATGAAATTTTAATAGGTGTGTCTGTAAATGTTACTTGGTCTTTATCTCTGGCAACTTTTAATCTGCTTTCTTTGCTCCATATGTTTAGTGTTTTGATTATTATATGACAAAGAGACTTTTTTGATACAATCTATTTGATGTTCTATATGCTATCTCTTTAACTTAGGAATCATTTCTTCTATGATTTCATTGAGAATTTTTTTCTGGGCTTTTGAGCTAGGCTTCATCTGCTTCCTCTCTTTCCATTCTAAATCAGGTTCTCTGTCAGCCTGCTCTTCAATGACTCAGCACCAGCAACTGACTGCTGCACATTTACACTGTCCTTTGAGGTATGCATTTTTCTCTTTACATCCTAGGGACCCTTAAAAAGGTCCCTCCAGACAACATGGCTCTCTCACTTCTTCTCTTTGTCTGTCTGCTTGTCTTTCTGTTTTTCTTCCTGGTCTCTCTTTTTCTCTGTCTCTCTATCTCGCTGTCTCTTGGTCTCTCTCTCTCTCTCTCTCTCTCTCTCTCTCTCTCTCTCTCTCTCTCTCTCTCTCTCTTTTCTCATCCATACTCTGAGATGGCCCTTTGCTAGTCAAGCCCCAGTTAACCTCCTCTTATGTGATATCTGTTTGGTGGAGTGATCTCTGCTGCGTACCCTGGCCAGGACCTGCCAGGGTACTTCTGATACTAAATCATAGTATTGGGGCTGATGCCTGCAACCTCTTGCCCACCTGAAGTTTATGTCATACTGGGATCCTACCCGCTTGATCCAAAAACAATGGACCTATCTTCTAGTCTACCAATCGCTTGGCCTTCCTCTCTCTCAGTCGGTATCAAAGCTTCCCTGAGTCTCTGGCAGGAGTACTCACCTCTGATCATTTCCCTTGGGTGAGGCCTTTATTTTGAGCATGATGTTTGCTGTTTTGCTTCAGTTGAAAGTCCTGGTACCAGGCGTTTATGTTTCCTTGGGCTTTTAGTCCTGAGGTGATGACCCACAGCTCAGCCTGTGCCTTTTTCACTCAGTCCCCTCTTAGTCCTTTGGATATCCTTGATCTCCCCCTCTACCTCATTTATGGGAACTGTATCATCCACTTCCTCAGTCTCTGCTGGGATGCCTCTTGGAAAACCTCCTAATATTGTATGCCTGACTGATGTAAGTGCCTCTAAATTTATCTGCCGTTCCAGTCTAATCTGGCTTCAGTACCCCTTAGATAAACAATCCAAACGTGCTGACTAGCAGCATCATAGGTGCCAATGCTGTCTGGGACCCTTACAAACAACTGCAAGCTATTGGTGAATGGAAAAAGAATTCCCCATTTCCGTTCCATATTTTCTTTTTTCTTGCTCCAAACCCTGTTTGTTTTTGTCCGCTCTCCTTCCTCACACTGCATAAATATCATATCTTTCAGTTATGGTTGATGGGTCTGTAAATTTGTTGCACATTAGAAGTGAACTGAATCAGGCAGGAGGAAGGAGTGGATTGGGGAAGCAAAGGAGGAGTCCAGCTGATGCATGCTGGATACACATTCCTGCAGCATCTGCTCCAAACCAAGCCTTTCAAGGTATATACGGAACATGTGTTTCCCAATTCTGGTGTCCAACTCTTCAGCTGCTGCTTCCTTCTAGCTTGCCGTGCTTCTAATCTCCTGGTTATTCCTCACTGTTCCTCTCCCTGTCAGGTGCCCTAAGGATCCAGGTGCTCTGGATTTGGGAACCAGCTTCTTTTCCTTTAGGGCTCCCACCAGGTGGGCAATTTTCTCTCTTAGTTCTCTGGCCTTCAGCATCCCTATGGGTCTCTCTGCTAAAGACACTTACTAGCTCCTTTTCCCGTGTCTCTCTTGGCTATTTCTGGCTATAGCCTATAGCCCCAAAGCTTCAGCTCTCAACTCCCATTTGGAGCTCTTAGGAACACACTCACAGCGTCCCGCATGGGTCTCCCTTCTTCTCTTCCCCAACAGACCACTCAGATTTTATGACAACAGCTTGACCTCCATACAAATCAATCACTTGGTGAACTTGACTGACAGAATCTACAAATCTATAACAGCTGTTACAGCACTGCTACAAATGATTCTCAAATATCTTCTATCCAAACTTGCTCTGTTCTGCATTTCCAAAAATCTCTTTCCATTTTAAAAATGTTTTATCTCTACTATTTCTTTGTGCTCTGATCTAAAAAAGAAAAAAATACCTTAGGATTATTCTGTAAACCTTTTCTCAGGATTTGTAAGCTGCTCATCAGGTATTGCTTAAAATCTGCATAATCTATAACAAAAGTAGCCTTTAAACTTAAAATAAAAGCTTATAATTCAAAATCAATCTATCATCTATCTATCTGTCTGTCTGTCTGTCTGTCTGTCTGTCTACCTATCTTTCTATCCTATCCACACACTCTATGAATTGTTTTTATTACTAAACATTTTATTTCTTTTTTTTTTTTTTTTCGGAGCTGGGGACCGAACCCAGGACCTTGGGCTTCCTAGGCAAGCGCTCTACCACTGAGCTAAATCCCCAACCCCAACATTTTATTTCAATATCAGGAGAGCTTCAACTTAAAAAAATTCAGTTTTTAAAGGGTAAATCGAACAGGGATGGACTGTAAAGTCCTAGTCTTAAGAAAAATACTTACTGTAAAGTGTTAAAAATAATTTAAAAATGTATGTTAATGACCAGTCACCTTATAAATGATCAACTGCTTCAATGTGTTCAGAAGTATACTTATAGTCATGCTAAGTACTAATGTAATTAATTACAGGAATATGCTTTGTTTAGCCTCCTATATATGTTTTTAAAGCTAATCTTACAGCATGTAAGTAAATCATATTTACTTAACATATAGTTGGTTCTCAAACACTTCAGAGATATACTGAATGTGGCATTTAAATTTTTAATTAAAAAGCTTTTCATAAGGGGTGGGTGATTGGGTGGGAGAAACGGGATAACATTTGAAATGTAAATATAAAATATTCAATAAAAAAGGAAAACCAGCGTTTAATGATAGAGAGCCTGCCTACCTCCTGAGCCAACACCCTTAATCTCTTATAAAGAAGATGAATGATGGGCCATAGAAGAAGCAACGCTTTGCTTGCTTTAAATGTGGCAAATCTGTCCATTGTTTGGAAACTGTCCTTCACCTTGACTGCTCCCAGGAAGCTGTCCAAATTGTGGATAAGTCATAATAAGTAAGGGTCCTACTTTGCCTACACAAGATAGGCCAGTTTCCCCAGGTTTCTCTGCCACAGTAAAGTCTGCCTGATCTTCCGGCAGCTGAAGATTGGTGCTAACCTGGGACTTCTGCCTCAGTGACCAGAGAGGAACCTGGGGTTATTGTCCAAGTAGCCAGTAAATATCTGTCATTTTTAATAGACTTGAGAGCTGCTCAGTCTAGACTGCCTGCTTCCTCAGGTAACACTTGTCTTCCTCAGATCTATGATGCTGTTAACAATTAGGCTACCAACAGATTTGTCAGTTCAACGGCAGTAACCAAAGCTTCTGATGTCTTCTCACTTCTCACCAGAAGTTAAAATGTGGCCACAGGCCTCAGTCTCCCAAAGCCACTCCTGGGCCTAGAAACAGTTTTACCTTGTCACCAAACTCTGAGAGAGAGAGAGAGAGAGAGAGAGAGAGAGAGAGAGAGAGAGAGAGAGAGAGAGAGAGAGACTCCTAAAACAGATGTCAGTGTAACTTTTTCCTCTTACTTAAAGAAATTGGCTTTATAATGAGTACTCTCAGTAACCAACCACCCTCCTGCATCTCCTGGTAAATGATTGAATAGAAAAATATGGTGTAAAGTTTATGTAATGTTTCAGGATATAATAAAGTGTTTTATGACCTAAGAGTGTGTTCTAAGGTATGTAAATGTAATTTTTAAGGATATAAGAAAGTGATTTAAGGCATAAAATTACATATGAATAAAAACTGCTTCAGATTTCTTTCACGACGCTTTGGTAATATTAGTACTTTAAATGCTCTGAGTTTTAACACTAACCAATGGGGCTCTGATAAGTTATTAATATAGCTCTGGTAAAGCACTTCTGCTATCATCATAGTCACAAGTTCAAGATTTTAAATTTCCTTCAGTTGTCTTCTAAGTATAGACGTAAAGATACTTTCTCAGTGTGCTAAAAGCATCTGTCTATATATACATCCAGTCTTCCGGATAGAGGGAAGAGGCTCCATTTTCGTGGCCTGTATTCATACTGAAAATTAAGATCACATGACCTTTCAGTCCTTCACTCCCCAGGAGCTTTGTGTTCTCCCTGAGGTTGCCTTAAGTAGCATTCATTCTTTTAACTCAAAATAATTTCCAAGTTTCTACTACGACAAAAGGGTGTGAATCTAGTGCCTTTTTACAATATGGATTTCAGTACCGGTTATGAACAGTGCTAATGCCAACGTGACTAAAACTTTTTTCTTTTGAAAACTTAAAAATACATTCTTATAAGCTTCAGAGAATTGACTTAGATTGACTTTGCACGGGTCAAACAGATTCCAGATAAGTATCCATGTTAACCAACAGCCTAAGTTTCCCTACCTACTGCCTGTTCCTGAGGGTAGACTCTCTTCCCCTTTCCCTGATTTGGGACTTCTCTTCCCCACCTATGAGGACCAGGGCCTAATGTATCATATGTACACCTGAAACCACAGCCCGCTAAACTCCTTAACTTTATATTCTGACCCTGGCCCCAGGTGACCCCACAGATCCTGCACAGCAAATGGAACAGCCAGGTTTCCCATGACTTGGCCAGCATCCCAGCTTTCTTGGGTTCTCAAAGATATTGATGTCCCAGGCGGCAGGAAACACTCTAAAGAACACAGCACCCTCATTCCTGCCTCACCGCAACCCCTTCTTACTTCCTCATGTTTTATAATAAAGGAAGGAATATTATAAATCAGAGACCCTACTTGTCTGCCCTTTACTAACTCAGTATTATCTGCTTACATCATCACCTGCTGTCTCCAGGGTGGTTCATTTCCACTGTTGCTACAAGTTGTGTATTTTCCCTATGTGACACATGCACCCTTTCAAAGGTCCTTATTGACATCATGCTTCTCCTCTCTCTCTCTCTCTCTCTCTCTCTCTCTCTCTCTCTCTCTCTCTCTTGTCTGCTTGTCCTTTCTCACGTTCTCACTTGGAGACAGCCTTTTGCTCTGTCATTGGTCCCCACCAATGGATCTCTTATGTGAGATCTGTTGTATGGTGTGTCTCTGCTACATACCTCGGCCAGGACCCACCAAGGTATTTCTGCCTCACTCTTTGGACTTTTCATAGTGTTCCAGATTTCGTGGATGCTTTGCTTGAGGAATGTTTTAGATTTAACATTTTCTTTGACTTTTGTATCCATTTCTTCTATCATATCTTCAATGCCTGTGCGTCTCTCTTCTGTTGTATTCTGTTCATGAAACTTTTTCTGTGTGAATTTCTAAATCTTTCATGTTCAAAATTCCCTCAGTTTTCCTTATTTATCCTATTTCCATTTTCAGATCTTGAAAAATATTATTCATTTCCTCCAATTGTTTGTGTTGTCTTGGGTTTCTTTACAGGATTTAATTTCTTCTTTAAGGGCTTTTGTCATATTTTGTACTTGGTTTTAAAGTCTTTTGCATGTGTTTCAGTTTCATTGAAGTATTCAGGGGGTGCTGTGGTAGGATAAAAGGCTCTGGTGGATGTTGCCCTATCTCTCATTAATTATGTTCTTGCACTTGTATTTTGTTTCTTGCTTTCTATTTCCTGTCTTTATTATCAGAGTATGTTTGCTGGGTGTTGCCTGTTTCACTGGTTGTCTAGGCTGGTGTCTTCCTGTGGAATATTCGCTTGTATTAGAGGCTAGGGAAGCCAGGGAGAATGGTCTGTATAATTAGTACTACTAATTGTACACAATAATAGGTTTCATTGTGACATATTCTTTTATTTGTTTCATTGTAGTTACTTTCCTTCCCTTATACCTTTCTCTTCAATTGAAAGCCATTTTGTTTTCTTCCCAGGCAGCCCCCTCCCCCTATTTTCATTCCTTTGTGTATATGTAACCCACAGAGTATAAGTTAAATGGTTATTTGCATGAGCATGGTGGGAAGTTATTTACTGAAACATCAAGGACTTCGAATAAATATACCACTGAAGAACGTGACAATCTCCTTCCCTCAGGAAAGGGTGGGGTCTCAGTTCTTCCCTTATTGATATCAACTTGACACTTTCACATAGGTACATAATGTGTCCTTTCAGCTTTTTGCTATTTGGCTCATGGCATTACCCCTGCTTTTGGCTAGTTGGAATAAGAAGTTGTTAAAAAAAGAAACAACATACCCCTTTTTAATCGAACTAAATTCTACCTCTTTTATTGAGTTTAGTAGGTGGTATTGACTAACAAGATACTTCAGACATTTGGCAAAAGCCTAAAATTGACTTATGCGGTGCTCACTAGAACTGGTTGCCAAATGTGGCTTCTGAAAATGAAAAGTGTCTTCATCTTCTGTTTTCCCATGAGCAGGTTGCCCATGCTCATAGTGTAGTCTAATTCCAGTGTTGAACCTTATGGTGGTTCACTTCACATCTGCATATAACCACAACTTTATATGTATAATCTAGTCTAATTACTGGAAACTGCATTTGGAATATGAAACAAAAATACATAACTTGTCTTCACCTTTGGCTTTAGAGCTCCCACCACAAAACAATAAAATATGTTGCTATGCCTTAATATTCAAATTAATTTTTTTAAATTTCCATACAAAAGGTGAATCCATCTTCTAGAATTGTATATATCGCTTCTCAATTATGTCAACGTGAAGTCTAAGCATTTAGTGCATCTGACATATTCCTTGTGATTTGCCGTGAGATAAATGAATGCACACCACTCTTTATTAAGATGTAAGCTGTCGGACTGAAGGAGTTGAGGAGCTGAAAACGCATGAGTAGGGAGGTGCGGACCGAGGATAATGTTAGGAGACAAGCACTTACTTCCTAATTATATGACTAATTAACTCTGTCACTTTAAGGATGAACAGTTACATTATGGTAGTTTTATATCCTTAAATATACAATATGTAATTTAACTTGATGAAATTCAGCCAAATCTTGAAGTTTTATCCATAGTAGAAGTACTTTCCAATAAAAAAGAGATGGACAAATAACTTTGAACTGCGTGGGATCGAAGGATATTAGGAAGTTTATAGAGTGAGGAAAATTGACACTTCACATAGTGAAATGAGAAAGAAACAGCATCCAATGAGATGGTGAGTATAGAAATCGTCTATTGAAAGCAGAACATATGGAGATAATGTGTGCCACATTCAATGAGATGCCAGGGTTTTTGTGGTTTGTTGAATGCATTTGGCTAGAATTTAGAGGGAAAAAGAATACAGCTGCACCCCATCCCCCTCACCTTGGTTGAGAAACTCTCCAAGAGAGCAGATGGCTCTGAGCTTCAAGCCATGAATCATTGTCAAGGGATCTCCTCAAGCTGCCTTTAGCAAGAAGAGTTGACAAGCCTGAAAGGGCAATGTTTTTATTACTGTGGGTGTCAGTCACATAGATGCCCTTGCTACTGGGGTTGCTACTGTTGTTAATAAAGTTCTACAGCTTGGAAATGAAATAGCAAGTCAGCGAATTATTTTGACCTGAAGACTGATGAAGGATTCAAAGCTTTGATATCTTTTAAGTGCTTATCAGCGAAGGAGGCAGAAAAGCAACCGTGTCTTCTTCTTTGTCTGGTTTCGTCTGATTTCAAAGCAAACTGAGAGAGGAGCATTCCAAGTATCTTTATGCCTTAACAAACTATTTTTCAAAGCCATCCTTGGTGCTGAGAGCATGTGACCTTAATTTGTTAATTTATTATAAAGCAGGAGATAATTAAGAGTCTGGGTTTGATCTTGTTTATAAGGTTTCTGGTGTTGGTTTATAAATAGGCCTGCATGCTATTCGAAGGAATCAGACTAATAGGACCCTTTCAGTATCTTGGATTTGTGAACTCTGTGGATTATAGTGGCTCTCTCCTGTGAAAAGTCTGGTGTATTTTTGTTGTGTTTATTTAAAGTCTTCCAGGCATTTTATTTACCTGTTAGGTAGCATCATTTTTAATACTTTTGGTTAAAATTATATCCCAACATTACTTGGTAAGCTGTGGACTGGGTTAGCATGAGCCAGTATATCGCTACAAATTTTTAAATGCATTAGCATGGGCATCAGTGTATTGCTGTAACAGTATGAGGAGGATTCTATTTTATCTACCATGTAGTGCATGCTTAATGCCGTTGTTAGCTTTTTGCTTAAACTACTAGATGACTAGCTCTGCTGTTTTCCTTTTAATGCCCTATAGGAAAAATAATACAATTTGTTACTATGTCAAAGACAAGACAAAAATTAAGAGTTGAAAGTGGTAACATAGAAACAAGTTTCTAGAAAGGGCTTGGTTGTCACTGGATTTTCTTATAGAAGCTTTGCTCAATTGTCCACACCTCAGGTTGGATGGAAGATACTGATGTGACATTGGATCCCTCGGCCATGTCATGACATTTTTGCTGATAACTATCTGTGAAAGAAGTTTCCCTGTTATTATTAGTTTAAATCTCTTGCACATGATACTGCTTTTGGGAATTCATGGCAATTTTCAAGACGGTATAGTTAATAGGGCTTTGATAAATATATTTATCCTATGTTTATTTAATATATTTACCAAGCAAACAAGCAAGTAAACAAAAAATAAACAAATAAATACCTTTGTATAGCTCAACTTTCTGTCCCTTATTTATGAAGAAGCAAACCTTGCCCACTCCTCTCATGTAACTCAGTTTAAGACTTCTATATTTGATGCTACTTATATTCTGTTTTTCAATGCTTAAGCTAATGTTTGACAGGTCATTATTCTTTAATAACGGTTGTAGAAATTATCAATTTTAAATGTATGGAGACTCCAAAGACCACATCTCTACACAGCACACAATTATATATTCTTACATAGCGTATGTGATGTGCATATTGCTGTTAGGGGATTTACATTTATTTATTGAAATGATTCCAATTCATTTATGCCACCTGCTCCATTTCCTGACCCTCAATTCTGTGAAGAAGGTAAGGGTATACACTGTATACTAGATGTGAAATATAAGTCATTCTAATTATGGGTGCTTGGCATACTGTTACATTGGTATTTGCTAGAATAATTTTCATCTAGTTTTTAATATAATGATAGAAATGTTTCCTTTGGTTTATAGATCTCCTGCATGTATGGAAGAATTTTTATGTGATGTCTCATTCTTTCTTTTCAAGTGAGGACACAGCCATAAGGAAGATAGAAGTGGTAACTGCCAAGGTAGGCGTTTCTTCCCAGCAGGTTTTGTACCTCTTGCTAAATCACAGCCTGAGCCTAGCAGTTACTCTTCCCTGATGAACAGGTTGTCTGAGGGAACTCATAAATACTGTCATGTTTTAAGTTGTCTTCATACGCATAATGATATTGCCACACCATGTAACCTTCTCTGTACATCAGAGAAAGGGAAAATGACTCCTGAGGCCATTTCCCTTATCTTAACTTCTACACTGAATCAGTTCTTCTACTGTTCTGAATTATACTTCATAAGGCACCTCTACTCCTCACTTTGGTTTTTATTTTGGCTCTGTCTCTTGTTAGTTGTATGGCTCTGTCAAGTTCTTTCATTTATTACAACACTAATATTTGTTAGAGACCTGAACATCATGAGGAGGTGAAGTATAGTTCTTTGAAAATTCAGTAAGGTAATTAATTATAGCACTATCAAGTGTGAATACGGGGAACATTTTGGGAAAACTTTGTGTTGAGGTTAGTTATAACTGTTGGTTTCATTTAAAAAATAGTTTTATGATTCCCTCTATTGCACTCTGTTTTCTCTTATAATTCTTTCTTTCTTCTTCTTTTCGAATTGAAAATAGATTCTTCTCTCATGCCATACACCCTGAATTTAGTTTCACCTCTCTATTCCTCCCAGTTCCTCTCCCCCTTCCACTCCTCCATCTTCTTTCAGAATAAAACAGATTTCCAAGAGACAACAACCAAGGACAACAGAGCAAAATACAAAAAGACAAGTCAAACGCCCTCACATGGAGGGTTGCCAAGGCAACGTAACAGAGGGAAAGGAGTCTCAGGATCAGGCAAAGGAGTCAAAGACACACCTGCTCTTTGTGGTTTCTCAACTTAAAAATCTCTTGTTCTTTTACAAACAATCCTATGTAGATGCTCTTTTAAAGTTGCATATGAGATAATAGACATAGTTTTATACAAGGGCCATTTTGATCCCCAGCACTGTAAACAAATAAAAAAATTCTAGCACACCTTTCAGACTAACATATAAGAGGGTACATATTTGAATCCTTATGATAGTTGCCAATTCTTCACGAGCTGGAGTCCCCCAAAGCACAGAGTAATAAACCAAGTCCTCTCAAATGTCTGACTTTATGCCAACCTACAGCCAAGATGAAAGCACATGAATACCAGGTCTTGAGAATAGAATAAAACCTTTTTTATTTGAATTATCCTATTTGAAGAGTTCCTGATGTTAATAGATGCCATACACACACACACATACACACACACACACACACACACACACACACACACACACACATATGCACATACTCTTCCAGCTGTCTGAAGTATTTAAGAAACTAGGTTCTTCATTCCTAGGCATACACCCAAAAGCTACTCCAACATATAACAAGAACACATGCTCCACTATGTTCATAACAGCCTTATTTATAGTAGCCAGAGACTGGAAACAACCCAGATGTCCCTCAACATAAGAATGAATAAAGAAATTGTGGTACATCTACACAATGGAGTACTACGAAGTGACTAAAAACAACGACTTCATGAAATTCTTAGGCAAATGGATGGAACTAGAAAATATCATCCTAAGTGAAGTAACCTAGTCAGTCACAAAAGAACACACATGGTATGTGCTCACTGATAAGTGGATATTAGCCCAAAAAGCTACAGTGCCCATGTTACAACCCACAGAACATATGGAGCATAGAAGGAAGGAAGACCAGGATACTTCAGTCTTGGACTGAGGTGGGGAATAGGATAGTTATGGGAAATAGAGGGAGAGGGGGACATGGGTTGGGAGAAAGAAGGGGAAGAAAACAATTGTGGCAGCATCAGGATCTGGGGGAGATGTGAGAGAAGAACAGAGGGTCAGGCCATCAGGCAAAAATATGTAGCAGGGGGAATGAGGAATCTGGGATAGCCACAGACACCAGGAAACCGTGAGGATCCCAGAACTCAACTGGGATGACTTTAGCAGAAATACTCAGGGAAAGGGGAGATAGATCCTTTAGAGACCTCCTTCAGCAGATAGGCACGGGCCCTGGTTGAGGGATGGGGACACCCACCCATTTCAAAGTTTTTAACTCGGAAATGTTCCTGTCCAAAGGAAGAACGGGGACAGAAATGGAACAGAGACTGAAGGAAGGGCCAACCGGGGACTGCCTCACCCGGGTATCCATTATGTCTGCAGATACCAAACCCAACACTGTTGCTGTGGTCAAGAGGCGCTTGCTGACAGGAACCAAGTGTGGTGGTTTCTGAGGAAGTCAGGCCAGCAACTGCCTTGGCAGTTGTGAATGTTTGGAGCCAACCATCAGAAGGAGCTCAGGGAACTTGGGCTGGGGAACTGACAGAAGGACTGGAGGAACGGAAGGGGACTGTAACCCCACTGGAAGAACAACATGGGCTGCCTGACCACCCAGTGCTCCCAGAGTCTAGATCCCCGACCAAGCAGTGTACCTGGACGGATCCATGGCTCCAGATACATAGGTAGCAGAGGATGGCTCTGCCTGTCAGCAACAGGAGAGGAGGCTCTTGATCTTGGGGAGGCTTGATGCCCCAGCACAGGGGGATGCTGGAGCCGTGGGGCAGGAGAGTGTGGGTAGGTGGGGGAGCAGTCTCATACAGGCAAAGGGGAAGGTGAGGGTGGGTGTGGGAAGGGGGGCTGGCGGAGTGGTAACCAGGAAGTGATATTCGTTTGAGATGTAAACAGATGGAATGATAAATAATATATAATATATTATATATTATATATACAAAATAGCTATCAATCTTTCCAACACAAAAAATTAAAACAAATGCTATAATGCTTTTGCATACACATGATAGTATTCCAGTGTTTTAAATATTGCTAGCCTTTCCAAATCTCTTTCTGTATCTACATACTATGTAGCTGATACATAACTGTCAATTTCACAATTTTTCTAAGTGATGAAACGTATTCCAAACATATCTGGAGCATATCAGACTTCTATGCAGCACCACAATTTTACACGAGAGTTTTTAAAGGAGTTAATTTAAATAAGTGTATACTTTCATAAAGTTCATCATTTTCCATGATTAAAAAATATTTCCAAGCTAAAAACTATCACCTTATAGCTAAAAAATACTGCACCAAACAGAAAGAAACTAGGAAACTAGGTCCTTTAGCTGTCGTCCATCCAGCTGTTGGATTGCTCAGCGGTGTTGATCATCTATCTGTGTCACGGGTACCTCCATTAAAGCATTGCCAACACTGTGTCTAACTTGTCTTCGGTCTCTCCCTCCTTTCCTCCATCCTCCCTCTCTCCTTTTTCTTCTAACTGGATGCAATGATTTTTGTGATTCTGCTTCTCAGCTGTATCAGTATCAGATTCAACACCTGGTGAATTTTTGATAAACAATTTAATGAATGAGAATCATCTTGGAGAAGCGTGTATTTCCTAAAGTCTCAAACATTACCAACAAAGCACTTTATGCTTGATAACTAGTAAGTATTTAAGCAAATATCTTTGCATCAAATAGTTTTTATTCTTGCTTGTATTTTGGCAGGTAAAATGTGAGTGGTGCTTTTGCCCATTACATAGGCAAAAACCAGTAATTAAGTCGTTAAGTTCTATTATTTTCAGAGAACCAGCAATCTGAGAAAACTGTGCATTATTCTATCAAAGACATCTTCTATGTCATCTATAACTAGCAGATGTTTTAGAGAAACAGAATGAGCCAGTCACACATTTGAAGGTTTAGCCTTGCCCTCTTGGTCAGGTAGTCAGTCTTGTCTTTGAGGTTTAAATTGGTAATTTTCTCCTTACCCTCTCCTTTTTGTAGTGGGGAAGGGCATCAGAAATACCAAGGCTTACATTACTTCAAAGCTAATCATTTGGGTGACTTCTAGATTAAAGGTTAATGAAGGCAACCAAACCATTCTCTGTCTCTCTGTCTCTCTCTCTCTCTGTGTATGTGTGTATGTTGATTCCTTCCTACAGAATGAAGTATAAATGTGTTTTTATAATGAAATGTTCCTATAATTATACCTCTATCAATACTGAATTAGAATTACTCAGCTAAAAGTCCCAGATATGGTAAAATGATTGAGGTCTTATAAGGGGTTGAGGATTAAAGTCACTTCCTCTTATCATTTGACTTATCTTATTCTCACACTTTCTCAGATGTTTTAGATATGATAACTTCAGAGCCATAACTCATAATTACTTAACTATATGAAGTGTACTTGCCGTTCTTTGAAAAGGTTAGTGCTATCATAGGATGTGTAAATCTTCTTTGATGAGGAAAATGACAAGCAAAATTGTGATCCAAGTCAAGGTTTTATGAAACATTGGTTTGGATGTGCAAGCTTTTGAGGTAATTTTAGCTTAATCCCTCATTATAAATTCAACCCTTATTTATGTATGATTATCAAACTGATAATATTTAGTGTCATTGATGAATGGACTTATGGAAATAAGGACAAGTTTAGAATTTTCTTCTCTTTGGAATCACTGAATATTTTACATTTCGCATTACTGTTTTATAGACTTTCAATGACTAGATAAATAGGATCTCAGGTTTTACATTTATGAAGACATAAATAAATGAACAGAGATGTGTCCATGCTGCCTAAAGATGAAGGATATAAATTGAGATATAACCACAGGAAATGTAAAAGCAAAATAGCCTGCATAACTGCAAACCATTTCTGTAGTTAAAGGACAATCAACCTTACTCAAGTCACAGGCTTTGAATTTGTTTTGACAGGAACAAAACCCCACATTTAAACTAGGAAAATTATCTGGAAGAGTTGCTGTCTTTTTCCAAAATGGGTTTCTAATCAGAAGCACTAGACTTTACACGTGTGAGCTCCCAGACGCCACTCCTTTCATACTCTCTTTTTTGGGTAACCTTTTAAGGCTCTTTAAACCTGAGACTGTGATGGAATAGCCTATTACACAGTACTGTGCAGCCAACCAGAACTTCTGGATGCTGGTTTATATAACAGAGTCCTCAGTGCTCTAGATGATGACTAATTCTCATCTTAGCAAAGTTGGCACAAGTAGAGCTAGCCAATAAACAGGAAGAATTTAAGGACTCTTGTAACTAAATTGTTTGAGAGAGACTTGAAGGAGACCAGAGAACATTGGGAACACTTTGGTCTTTGGAGTCATATCCCCATGAGTTAAGCTCCCACATCTCCTTCAAAGTTTCTTGTCTGCTGAGTTTTATTTCCTTTCAGCCTTACTGACCCCTCTTCTGGCTCACTATATTCATGAGCCATGGGTGAGGGGATTTGGGAGGTCAGCAAACAGGGTTGTTTCTGCTAAGGATACTGATAAACATTTTTCCTGTAGGTCAACCTGAGGCAACCTTCCTAGGGAACTCTGCTTGAGATCATTCCCAAGCTGACTTCCTTCACAACCATCTCTGGCTTCCGAGAGCATTTACTGGTTCTGAGAGCATCTCTTTAATCATCCATTTGCATATCAATGCCCACTTTGGTGCCATCTGATTTACGGAGATAGAGACTTCCTCAGTCGCTAGTGAGGATCAGCAACAACAGGTATAGGATATGTGTCCGATTACAATGGGCCAAAGCCCACTACTATTATTCTCTTATATAGTCTAATTGATGATATATTTCTGCCTTTATTTTTACTCTGCAAAACTCTACCTACCTTTTAGATATTAAACTTCTAGAATCCTCCACTCTATATTCTTTTCAGTCAGTAAATGTAGTTTCCTAGTAAATCATAGACATTTTCTTGCCTGGAGCCTACTTGCTTATCCATGTGTATATGAAAATTGAATCAATCAGATTTAGAGTTTTAGATTTTTTATAAAAATTTTATTGGTTATTTTACTTACATTTCAAATGTTATTCCCCTTCCTGGTTTCCCATCTGAACACCCCCTCTGCCCCTGCTTCTATGGGGGTGCTCCCGCATCCACCAAACCACTCCTGCCTCACCACTAAAGCATTTATTTCCCTACCTTGAGGCATCAAGTCATCATAGCCTCATTCCAGCTCTGGCTGCTATGAACATAGTGGAACATGTGTCCTTGTTATATGTTGGGGTATCTTTCGCATATGTGTCAGTAGTGGTACAGTTGTGTCCTCAGGTAGTACTAGGTCCAATTTTCTGAGGAACCGCCAGACTGGGTAATTCTACTGTAACCGCATCTTGGGTAATTCTACATGCTGACTGGCACTTGAAATAGCACCATTTGTTGAAAATGTTGTCTTTTTTCCACTGGATAGTTTTAGCTTATTTGTCAAAGATCAAGTGACTATAGGTGTCATTTCTGGGTCTTTAGATATACATGCTTGTCTCTGTACCAGTACCATGTTTTTTTGTTTGTTTGTTTGTTTTTTTTGTTTTGTTTTTTTGGTTTTTTTTGTTTTGTTTTGTTTTGTTTTTTTAAATCTCTATTGCTCTATATTAGAACTTGAGGTTAGGGATAGTGATTCTCCAGAAGTTCTCTGATTGCTGATAATAATTTTTGATATACTTGTTTTTTTGTTGTTCCAAATGAATTTGAAAATTGCCCTTTCTATCTCTGTGAAGAGTGGAGTTGGAATTTTGATGGGGATTCGACTGAAACTGTAGCTTGCTTTTGGTAAGATAGGTATTCTTACTATATTTATCCTGCCAATTGTTCGATGAGCATAGATCTTTCCATCTTCTGAGGTCTTCTTCAATTTCTTTCTTCAGAGACTTGAAGTTCTTTTTGTACTGATCTTTTGCTTGCTTTGTTAGAGTCACACCAAGATATTTTATACTATTTGGGAGTATTTTGAAGGGTGTCATTTTCCTAATTTCTTTCTCGGCCCATTTATTCTTTGAGTAGAGGAAGGCTACTGATTTTTTGGAATTAATTTTATATCCAGCCACTTTGCTGAAATTATCAGTTGAGGGAATTCCTTGGTGGAATATTTGGGGTCACTTAAATAAATTATCATATCATCTGCAAATAGTGATATTAAGCCCACGACCAGATGGTTTTAGGGCAGAATTCACAGAAGACCTAATACTATTATTCTTCAAACTATTCCTTAAAATACAAACAGAAGGAACACTACCTAATTTGTTCTACGATGCCATAGTTGCTTGATACCAAAACTATACAAAGCCCAAACAAGAAAGAGAATTTTAGGCCAAATTCCCTTATGAATATTGATGTAAAAGTACTCAGTAAAATTCTCTCAATCCGAATCAAAGAACATATCAAAATGAATATTCACCATGAACAAGTAGGCCTCAGCCCAGAAATGCCCCAATGGTTCAATATATGAAAATCCATCAACCTAATCCACTATAAAACCAAACTCAAAGGAAAAAAAACACATGATCATCTCATTAGATATTAAAAAAGCATTTGACAAAATTGAACATCCCTTTATGTTAAACATCTTGGAAAGAACAGGAATTCAAGGCCCATACCTAAACAAAGTAAACAATATACAGAAAACCAATAGCCAACTTCAAATTAAATGGAGAGAAACTTGAAGCAATTCCACTAAAATCAGGACTGGACAAGGCTCCTCTCTCTCTCCTTAACTACTCAATATAGTACTTGAAGTTCTAGTCAGAATAATTAAACAACAAAAAGAGGTCAGAGTGAAACAAATTGGAAAGGAAGATTTTAAGATTTTTACATTACTGTTTTACCATGGTCCATGCTGGCCGGGGTGTAAAATCATGGCTACTTAATACTTCTTTAATTGCCCTTAGGAACTCCCAATAATGATACTTTTCCTATAACTATAAATTTAGTTAACTATTCACTGCTGGTATAATTATGGTTATCGGAAGAGAATATCTCTAATTTACTAAACCAACATAATTCCTACCCACAGTCTATAAACATTTTTCCTCATATCCATAGGTATGTGTGGTCTTACCCACTTATCAAGAAAATTTCTCATTGCAGTAGACAGAGATCATACATGAAATCACAGCAATCAAGATTCAGAGTTATAGAGCCCAATCCCAGTTGGTACATGTATAAGTCACTCCCAGATATAAGGCTCAGGTTGAATTGTGGAAGAAAGGGTAGTAAAACTGTAAGAGCTGGAGGACCAATAGTGTGTTTGTCAAAAGACTCTTGTCTCTAGGAGTGTCGGAATATACATCCATGAAGTATCAACAGCATGACTGCCCAAAAGTGAGTTGAACAAGGACATGCCAATACACATGTCAAATTGGACAAAAGAAATTCCACTGCTGCCTCAACCCTACACACAATACTATAGGCAACTGAGGAAAACTGAGAGCAAGAGAAGTGGTCCTTCTGGGAAGAAAACATTAATTGGTTATCTGGTACCAAATAATCAGCCCCATAAGCCTACATATAACCATTTTATATGTATCTAATGCATTATATTTAGGAATACGTATGCATACACATATACATTCATTCATACAATAACAATTAGTGAAAGAAAATGCCACTCATTTGAATCAGAACGGGCAGGGTTTTATAGGAGCTTTTTGGAGGGGAAAAGGAAAGGAAGAAATTGTGTAATCATAATACCAAACATTGACATTAATAAGGTAATAAATTCACATACTTCTGATGTGAGGAATCTAATATAGCTGTAGTGTTTTAACTAAATGAAACTTAAGATAAAGACTGGCATAAAGTTGTTGATCAAACAGCAGTTTTTATAGCTTTTTGTAACTATTGTATTTTGTTCCATTCCATGATCCCAATAGTCTCTTACATTCACATTTTGATGAGATTCTCCCAGACAAACTGTGGTTCTATTATGAAAGGTTACTCCCTTTGCTGTGTGTTTATTGACAGGCCTAAAGCAAGTCGGGGTAGCTCCTAAACACATTTTAAGTCCCGGAGGTCTTGTTCAGTGGGTTAGTGTTTTAAGGGCCACATCAAGAGATCATTTCACCTGTCCCAGCAAGCATCATAGTCATTCTCTCAGGCTAGGATGGGTAGACTGAGCGAATGCTAAGTAATTTTTAGGAATGGAAAAGAATTACTTTTGCTATTTCATTCACTTGGCAATTTTTTAAACAAGGATTGAAAATTATATTATAGAGTTTTTGCAAATAAGTATTGATAATGTTCTTGAAAATTTAAAAAACATAATAGACAATTATCTACAGAAAAGTTTGGACTGATTTTTTTAAAGATTCAGAATTGACAAGAATTAATTTTTATGCCTCTCATTCTGTTACTTTAAGTTTATCAATCTGACCTTTTGAATAATCTTGAGGTGAGACATGAGATATTATAATTTTTATTTGTTTGGATTTCTTTACACTAGTTTCTATTTTCTTTATTTTTACCTTTCAATTTAAAGATGAAAAGATTTTTCTTTCTTTCAATAAGTGAATAAATGTACAGACAGCATCAGCAGCCATTTTTCAGCAGCCATGTAGCATATGATTCTAGCAGGACTTACACATTTTGGAACCATTTTATATGTGTGACTTTTATTTGCCTCTGGGTTTCCAGGTTGTTCTCTTTTCCAGTCCGCTGTGAGTGCTCTTGGTCTACACTCCTGGGGTTCACAAGTGCACAGGTTAAAATGTTTTTGAATGCAGGGTATCCCCTAGACCTCTAGTTGAGGACACTCGCTGAACTACCAGCAGGGATCTGTGAAGCTGAAATTTCTCAAGACTTTTTTAAGCTTTTACTTCTTATATGCTTCCTCTACAGGATAAGAACAAACACATCAAAAGATGAGAGTAGTTATCCACTGTGCATTTCTTTTTTTCCTTTGACATTATAATATGTCATCCTTTCTCTGTGTATTTTTTGAAAATCCTTAATTGAAAATATATCTGTGCGTATGGAGCATATGCACACATTTATACACATAATTCCCTCGTTAAAGATGCCCTAATACAACTTCTTAATGCCTATTTACTACTATGAATTTTAAGAAGAGATTAGTCAATTTGGAGATGATTTAATGTTGTTGAGCAACTGACTTGCATTTCAATTTGAATAATCATCCACAAATAATAACCATAGCATCAACCCAATTTTATTATACTTAAGACTTCACCCATATAAATTGGTGGCATCTTTAATGTGTAACATTTTAGGTATGTGGGTTAGTTGGCAAATAAAAAGAAAAAAAAGACCAAATTTCAATCTGTGATAGTTGTACTTTGGGGAAAGGGGGAATGTTATAAAAATCTTATCATGGTAATATTACATATTACTATGACAAGTTATCATAAGGTTGTGACCGAAAATGATGACGTTTAAGAATATAAGGTTAAAATATAAATTATATCAATGATACAGAGAAAATTCCATAGTAGAATGATAGAATGGTTACATGTAGTGGTTTGAAAGAAAATGGCCCCCATTGGTCCACGGTGATATTAGGAGGTGCAGCCTTGGAGTAAATGTGGCTTTGTTGGAGGAGCAGCATAACTAAGCGGTGGTGTCCTTTGAGGTCTCATTAACTCAAGCCACTGCTGCCTGTGGATCAAGATGTAGAATTCTTCTTCATCATGTCTGACTGCACACTGCTTTACTTTCTGCCATGATGACAATGGACTAAACCTTTGAACTGTAAGACAGTCCTAATTAAATGTTTTCCTTTATAAGAGTTGCTGTGGTCATGGTCTTTCTTCATAGTAATAGAAACCATAACTTAAACAGGTAAGTAACCTAGAAACTGCTTATAAATGGCTGAAGTGTTTAATTAATATTTCATAACACATAACCCATCAGTTCCTAAACAAGATATATACCCAAGAGAAATGAAAATATATTCCGATTATTTGCATAAAAATTTCATAATAACCATGAGAAGAAACAATCCAAATGTTCATGAACTGATGAACCAATTAGCAAAATGTGACAGTTATATAAGGGAAGACTTTACTATTATAGAAAATAAAATGCTGATACATGGTACCTGGTCACTTGAATTACCAAACATTCACTTAAGTGATAGAAGACCAAATCAAAAGACAGAATATCATATTATTTGATGTATTTGAAATGTCTACCAATGGCAAATGTCTGTAGATATAAGAAGGGCATTAATGGTTTTCTGGAGTTGGGAATAGAAAGGGACACAGATGTTGTCATCCTGTTTTTGGTATTGGAAACACTAAATGTGTTGCATAGATAGCTAAATTAATTAAGTATAATTTTGGATGTTGATGGGGCAATCTTCAAAAGGCCCCACCCCTGGATGAAGAGCTATTGTCAATCAATGGCTATGTAGAAAATCCATTTTCTCCAGGGATAAGACCCTTAATAGAATATCCAGTCCCCTGCCTTTCCTAAACACGCAAACACACAAAGAACATTAAATAGAGTCAATAGCTTGTGTGTGTGTGTGTGTGTGTGTGTGTTTATCTGTGTATTTGTGCATGTGTGTGTTTATGTAGGTATATATAATAATTAATAAAGAAAACTAATACATAGATTTGGGGAGAGCGAGAGACGGAGAGAGGGAGAGGGAGGGAATGAGAGGAGATAGAAGAGGGAAGGCGATAGAAACGATGTAAGTACAATATACATGTACGAAGTTTTCCAAAAAGAAACTAAGTAAATTTTATTTTAAAAAAGATTTTAAAAATTGGCAGTGTTACTTTGTATACGAGATCTAAATTTTAAACAGTGTTTGGTAGAAAGGGCTTCTTTCTGCTCCATTTTGTACCCACTGGAGAATCTGAGAAGCTGCAGTTGTAATAGTACACATTTTCTTGGGGACCTTTTTGATTCTGTATACCCTCTGCATGCTGATTTCAAGGCTAAGGTTAAGGATTCCATGTAATTTGTCTTGACAGAGAGACAACAGGATGTCTTATAACCTTTGTATGACCTTCCACTAGGAGGCATGCCATTGCAGTCTCATTATTAAAAATTCAAGTAGTAAATACATAAAATATTCTTTTTTTTTTCTTTTCTTTTTTTCGGAGTTGGGGACCGAACCCAGGGCCTTGCGCTTGCTAGGCAAGCGGTCTACCACTGAGCTAAATCCCCAACCCCTAAAATATTCTTTCTTAAAAAATGAAAATATTTCCGTATATGGGACAGCATGGTCTAAGGATAAAATACGCCAGCCAAAGAATAATGGACAATTCAAAACTGAACTAAGCTGTGGAATCTAAAACAATCCACCTGATAGAAGCAGAAGAGACAATGGCTGCAGCCAGCTATTTGCATGAGTGGCAGAGAGTGTCTTTTCAGTCATTAGACTGAATAGCTTGGGTATCTACTGCACATCCTCAAGTCTTCAGTAAATAATTCTGTATACGATGTGACTGGGAGGCATATAATAAGTCATAGGAATACAGAAGAAAAAGTAGTTGGGTTTTGAGTTTTTCCATTAAACATTAACAATTGTTAAGAAAGACAGCTATTTCCTGGTCCAGGATGAATATAATGGCTAATTAAAAAGCACTTAGGCAGGTGCCAGCGTATTTGGCATGATCTGTGGTTTTCAGTTTTGCTCTAGAGAAGTTCTCACTGCCTGGGTGGATGAAATTTACTATGATGACCAAGGTGGCCTCAAACTTGTGGTAATCTTCCTGTCTCTACTTCCTAAGTTCTAGATTATGGATATGAGCCACTATGCCTAGAAAGACATGAATTTTCTTGGGAAGAAATTATCAGTTTTAGTCATTCATTTTGAAGATTTTTGAAGTTATTCACTGAGTCTGTTTATAGTCAGAGCACATCTTTCAAGGTTAAGTTGTACTATAAGGGTGTCCGTGAACTTTTGGTTGAGTCGAATCAGTCTTTCCAATGAAATTCCTTCCGACTTCTTAGAATCCCTTTGGACCCTTGTTACAGTCCTTTATTTACCTGTGCTTTTAGTTAGCTTTCCATTCAGTCAGAACAAACATTCTCTTGATGCTGAATAGACTTTTCACAAACTTAGCCCTCAGTAACACCTCAATAAAAAGTGAGGGTAAGGATACTTCTTTTATCTGGAAGGACTCGGAAGTCACATCAGAGTCACATAATCCATTTTGATGTCTAATTTGAGCTCCAAAGAGCTTGAGAAGGAAGAAATGGAATAGAACACGAGGCTTCATTATTAGCAACTCTTAACCTATTTTGTGCTTATGGGGAAAAAAGAAGAAACATTTTCAATTGAAGAGCAAATTAGGATGGTAACTAGCAGAATGCTATCGAACCAGTAACCAAGAACCGGATGTTTTTGCAATATTCTGTAGGGTGCGAGTTTTGAACACTTGAGTCTATGCATCAGTAACAATATATTGATTATGCCATTTCAGTCCACTACAGACTCTGTGTACTTTTCACTTAATCATCTAGGAACGTGACATCTTTAAAACATTAGCTGAGCTACCTATTATTGTCAGTTGCATCCAAAATAGAAATACATGGAGTCTCATCCCCAAGAGAGCAAGTGTGATGCTTTATATTGATTGCCAATCAACAGGATCTAGAATCATCTAGGAGATAAGATTTGATGTATCTGAGAAGTGATTGTGATTAGGGTAGCTTCTGGGAATCTCTCCTGGGGATTATCTATATTAGTTGCTTGGAAAATGAGAAAACTGAGTCAGTACAAGCGTTCATCACTGTTTGTCTCCTAACTGTGGATGCACTGTGACCTGGTCTCCTCATGCCTCTGCCGCCATGACTTCCCTGCTTCCATAGACTGCCAGCCAGAATGTGCTTCTTTCCTCAAGGTTGTTTTTGTTAAGATTTTCCTCCACAGAAACAAGGCAAGTAATCAATACTGCAATCATTCAGTGTTTCAAGGTACCTACATTTCCAAAACGATGGTTAGATGCATAGGTTTCCTATATATATTTATGTTTGAAATTTACTATTTATGGGAGGAGATCAGTCTGAGGTAGATACTTTTCCAATGGCCTCTGCTTTAAAACTTCACTTAGATCTTTTGTGTATATGTTATGGTTTTCAGTTCTGTGTTTTTATGGAGTTTTTGTGCATAATAACCTATGTATTTCTGCACCTGTTTGTGCCTCTAGTGTCCATTTTATGCTAGTCAAGTTTGTTTTATTTCATTTCATTTTATTTTATTTCACTATTATTTTTAGATGCCTGTTTGTTTTATAGCAAGTGGTAGAAATGTTCTGGAAGTGGATTGCAGGAGATGGGGGGGGAGGTCTGTAAGTGGTTAGGGGAGGGGAAACTGTAATCAGAATACAAACATATGAAAAACATTATTTCAGTGAAAGGAATTTAGAAAAAAGAGAAAGGAAGAAGAATAAAAATAAAACTTATTTTAGAATGTCACCTGAGTGGTATTTGTTGTTACCATGTTGCTTCCAATAGCAATATTGTTTCCTAGCCTGTATGTGAGAATGCTAGGATTCCCAGCCTTTCTGTTCTGAGAATAAAATAAGTGGCCACCTATGCTTTATCTGTCTTCATCTTTCCAAGTTCTCAGCTTTTCACCCTTGCTCTGATCCATATTGCCTGTATTTCTTGATCTTGGAGATTGTCTGGACTTTTTGGGCTTGTGTCATTACCTGCAGAGATAGATTTCCCCAGTAAATAACCTCTTAATTTATTCATCATCTGTATTTTAGCTATCTGCTGTCATTACCCATCTATCTACTTATACCTTATCTATCATTTATCCATCATCTATGCTCCCTATCTGCTTCTACCTGTGAGTATACAGGCCTTCTGCTGGGTCTGAGCAATTGATTATATCATGACCTGCACCACCACCAGGAACAACAGATGTGTGCTGCGTAATCAACGGACCTGTCTGGCATTCCAGAATTCATTTTTTCTCTGTCTTAGGTGTCCCTTCTCTCAATTTTAGCATGGGACTGCTGAGTCTCCCTCTTTGACCTGCTTTTATTGGCCCTCATGGCTCTGCTCCTGTCTGTCATCTTTCTGCTTGTGTACATGTGCTTCCTCAGCCTCTATCCCTACTCAGGTACTCATTCTTCTCCATTCCCCTAATAAATCTGTTTCACGGCAGGTCGGTTACATGGCATGAATTACTCAGACGCACCACTTGGCATGGACCCCAAAAGGTATCCCCTCGCTGCATTATATTTCATGATATTACCTTTTATTCACCTTCTCTTTGTCTACCCACCCACTAGTCATCAACCCATCTATCTAGCTATCTGAGCATTTATCTTCTTAGTACATTGCCTGTAGAGAAATCACACATACACACACACACACACACACACACACACACACACACACACAGAGAGAGAGAGAGAGAGAGAGAGAGCATGATAAAATTTTCAGTACTTTGAAAAACAATTGCTTCCCCTATGACACAGAATTCTAAAATACAAACTGTTAAAATTTGAGCAGAGTAGACATTAGAAATGAAATAGGAGAAGAAAATGTCAGTCAAGAAAACACTGATGGCAAATTACTGAGATATTTCACAGCTTAACAAAAGATAGACAATTATAGATTCATTAAATTTATATAATGAACACTGTATTATTTCTGAAAGATTTTTCACTATTGAATATGAAACCAATTTGGTACAATTGATAACTTCTGAGGTTTGTCAAATTATAAACACTTCTGTAGACATTTATTAATGAATAGAATTCTGTGTTCCCAGCATACAATGAACCAATATTAGGTGTTTAATGAGTTTTGCTCATTCTTTGAAACAGTCTATATTTCTCAATTACTTATATTATTTGTTTTAGTTTTTCCCAGGGCAAGGTCTTAAGAGCAAGATTAGCTAGAAAGTCATGATACAGCTCAAAAGCTTGTGCTTCTATGCCAAGAAACTTCAAATTTAATTTAATTACTCTGGTCATTTGATATTTATTACAAATTCTATAAGTGTCAAGAAGCAAATACACATGATAGAAAATACAAATCATTACCTATTTTGTAGAACCAAACAAATTAAAAATTAGTTTATTATAGATTAAACATGTGTATTGAGTGTTAGAAATCCGGAGATAAAAAAGATAAAAGAAAGGAAGAAACCAAAAGTCAACACACACACACACACA